>NC_041054.1:14069859-14407359 GCF_900634775.1 Gouania willdenowi | reverse complement strand
ACCTAAGTTGAGTCAAACAATGTTCTCCCTCTGTGAATACAACACACAGTGTGCTGTTGTGTGCGACCTGGGGCTTTTTCATCCCCATAGTTCATAGATCCTTGCAAGATAAGAAACTAGTGTGATTTTTTTTCAAAGTAAACACAGCTAAAGCCCTTTAACCTTCGTCAACAGACCTCCTAAAGTTTCCTATTTTTTGGGCCAACATTATACATTTCAGAAAGCTTAGATTTAATTAAAGAGTGTTGTATAAGGTCGCTAAATTAGGTTAGGAGAAAGAGCCCATGTGTTTGAATGAGCCATGCCAGTCTTTGATAAAGCGTCCATGTTTATATTTGTAAAGCGGGGGCCACTGTGATATTGTCTGGTATGTGGGGAGTTATATGAGGCTTGTGTTTAACTCAATCTGCAAGATAAACAGCCTGGAGCAGGAGAACTCAGAGGATCTCAGAGGTTTTTTTTCCCCCGCTGTATTCCCAAACTCTCCTCATTTTGTCTCTTTACTTTGTCATTTTGCTCATTTTTAACTCTTGGTATTCTCTCTGCTGTATTCCAGCTTTGCACATGCAGCTGACAAGCATTAGGGAACTGAGTGGGCATATTGTAGAGGTGACTGCGGTGGTTCGTGGTCCAGCTGGGGGTCACTGTGTTGGGGGGGGACAGGGTCAGTCAAAGAGATCACAGGTCAGGACCGATGGGTGCCGTCGGCACCGACCTGAGGGAACGTGTGCTCATTATGCTGCTGAGGCCATCGGAAAAAGGATGCTGACTTCCTCTGTCACTCAGTTGCTACTGTTAAGGTAACAATGTCCTCATTTTCTTTTCCAGGGGGAAGATACATGGATTCGTGCCACAAACTGACAAACTCACAGAGGAGATTTTTGATTTTTTTTTTTCATCAAATGGTGCAAATAAAAAAGGGCATATCTACAAGTTGTGGGAAGGTAGCCACCCTGGCCTACTTACAGTGTCAGAAAACCACAGAATTTTGAATCAACAACCTCTCTGTCTCTTCTTCTTCTGTCTCTTCTTCTTCTTCCGCTTATGACCCTAAAATGTTGAACCATAGAAAGCTAAGAAAGTAGGGGACAAAAAGAGACAGGTTGACTTCTGTGGATTGTGTAAACAGCCAAATGTATAGGACAGACACAATTTGCTTTTTGAAAACGTTCTAGAGATAGGTTGAAGGTGTGTTGGAACAAAGAAGGAAAAACCCTGCACATTTAGATTATTCTGGGAATAAACAGTAGGTTGAATCTGAGAGTTTCACACAAAACCCAAAGGTTCCACGTTATTTCAGCCTTATTTTTATGTGGATTCAGCAGTTCAAGGCCATGAAACAATATTCTTTTAATGGCTTTAGTCAGCAATGAGTGAGGGTTACGGAGTCAGAGGAAATGTTTCTTTTGAATAAATTGATCATTTAATTACAGACAATCAGCATATGGACCAGAGAAGATCTTACTCAGCATTTTATCAGCAGTCGATACCTTTTCCCTCCTCCTCCTCGGCAAGGGACATGGATTCTTTCTTCAACCTGTTTCTATACCTACACAATTTATCTGACCTACAGTGTTGTGATGACAAATCATATATATCTATGTATATGTATATTTTATGTACCTGACCAGTATTAGTTATTATCTCCTTCGCTTACATGTGGGAAAAAAGGAACTTGATCCTCTCCACTTAGAAGGCCAAACCCATACACGACAAAATATGAAATACGTATACACATTTAATGACTGTGATAAGAGATGAATTGGAAAGCTGTATGAACAGTTATGCTAATAAAGTTTGTTTAAACCTTCTCTAAAGTACATGTGAGTAATGTTACACATTTATTTACATTCATAAGGTTCTGCCTTTTTAGTTCACGCAAGGAATTCAGGTGTTCCACTTGTTGCATTTACCATCTTCATCTGTTTGTTGTACACTACAACAAAATTTAGGCTCATCGACATACCTTCTAATTTTTTAATGGATCTGCATTCAATATATACAGGTCCTATGTAAATATTACTGTATTTTAGTTTGGGTTTTTTTTAAACTCACTATAAACACAGGAGTTCACTCCCCCCCAAAAAACAATAAACTGGGGGAAACATATTTGGTTTTCTTCATGACATTGTCGTCAGAAGCTACAGCCTTCAGTTGTGATTTGGCTGTTTGTTGAAAAAATAGTGGTGTCATTTCCAAAATATTTGTTTTTAAAGAAAGCTTAGGATGCTCCACAGCATGAATCGAGAAGTTTTAGCTCATTGTTGCAGTTGAAACTTCTGCACAAGTATGACTTTCACCACAGTGTAGATTTACACGATCAGCTGTATATGCATACATGTGTTATTGGCCACCAAAGATACAAAGGCATCTAGCAGCATGACATTTTGATCATATCCTGACCTGTAGCCCTCTGTGTATGATCAGCACAGTCTCGCGGAGTTTGTGAAACTGTCACGAAAATGACTTTCTGTACGTTTTTGTGCGTGGCAGCACGATTTCCTCATATTTTCTATGCTGCAGGGAACAAGGTTTGCCTGCTGTGTGACACAAATTTTGCGTCGAGCTATTGCAAACTGATGTGTGTCAGTGGGATTTATTACCTTAACTACAACCCTTACCCTAAGAGAAATGTTCTAATGAGATTTAATTGTGTGAAATAACTTCCAATCAAAACACGAATCATGTCTCGCAGCACGAAAAGACTGCGTAAATTGTGTCAGCATGTACCAAAACAGAAATGTTTATTTTTGTGACAGTGTTACGTTTACCTGTGAGCTTGTGTTGGCATGATGCATGTATGAAAAATGTAATTTCTATATTTGTTCTTGTGTCAAAAGGCCTCAGAGGGTAAAGAGTCAGACAAAGGTGATTTATTGCCATCATGTCACAAACTGAACAATAAACCTACAAATCAAGAAGGGTGTGTCACAAGTATGTCGCCAGGTTTGGTCCTAGTTTACATGTTTTAATTGTTGTGCCTTTTTTTCTGTAGGCAGAAGTGCCTACATGTGGAGATGTAGCCTGAAAATGTGATTAATGTGTGCTTGTGTGCCTGTTTAGTGTGTGTGTGGAGTCATCAAAGACTATAAATCATAGCACACTTAAAACCAGAGAACCAGATTCCTTCACACTGATAACAAGCGGTCATCCCATTACTTTCAAACATCAAAGGTGGGCAGAAGCCTGTTCCCTGTTTCTCTATCTCCAGCCTTGGAATGTATATCCCTGTTTGTTAGGCGTGAGAAATCTGTGTGTGCGCCTGTGTAAAACCTATATGTGTTTGAGAGTGTGTGTGTGTGTGTGTGTGCGTGTTTTGAACCCTCAGAGGTGACATTCCACTGTGTCAGAGCAACAGCCTCAAGTTTAAGATAACACTGCCACGGTGATCTAAGGGTGGGAATCGATTCCCCCCCGATGGCTGGCGAGGGCTTCAGGTCAGAGCTGATGGCTTTACCTTCCGCACGCAACCCATGATGTGAAAACACAGAAATGTTCGTGTAATCAACGGGAGAGATGTGTAAATCCTTAAAGTTAGCCCTCATCACAGCATGATGTCTGTATATTTCACTTTTAAGTCAGTCTATTTCACTATGTGCTTAGGAAATTGAAGAGATAGAACTATCAACAAAAAATAAATATGTGAATATTTTTTTCTCCAAAAAATATATCTTTAATCTTTGATCCCTTTTAGTGTTTACAGATTTACCCTTTTCTTTGCTGCTCGATCTTATACCCTCTGATTTCACGTCATTCTTTTCTTTTTGCCATTTTAACACCTGCAGGAGACTCACGCTGACCTGCAGCTCAGAGGACATATGGGAATTTCATGCTGCCTCCCACAGCACCAAATTCACCTTGTTCAAAAAGACCACTGGCTAATTATGGCTTTCCCAGATCCCCAAGCTCAAGAAATCAAAACAGAATAACCCAGTGCTGTGAGACGTTTTCTTTTGCTCCCTCCACTGTGGCTTCATTATACGGGAAATCTCAAGCAACTATTTGAAAACCAGATTTCTTTCAGGTTCTGTGTACTGACGCCACAAGAACTGTGTTTGTTTAAAACATTTAGACATCCAGTAATCCCCGGGGATACAAATATTATAGTAAAAATGCACACATGACTTCAGACTAAGAATTTGGATAAAGATGAGACAATTACTGAGAATAAAGGATTTTTCATAGTATTTTATTCAAGATACAACCACAGATATATACAACAATCCAAATGTTCAGACTCTGAATCTCAGAGTTCTGTAACATCGTAAAAAATAAATATATTTTACATGGGTGGGGGAAGTAATTTTAAGCTCATGTAGAAAAATAAATACAAAATACTTCATTTTCAGTGAAACCATCACAGGGATTGTGGACTGAAATATCATCTTTTGCTCCAGATTAAAAAAAAGAGCAGTTTATGTTTGGTTTCGTAGTCACAGTGGTCTTTGTTTCTTCATGTTGGAATTGTCTAAAAGTGTTTCCTTGCACTCTATAAGTCCAAGCAAGAGGAAGAGAATGTAAACAGGCTGCTTTCCTCTGAGGCCTAAGCAAACCTGCAGACTCATGTAGTATGTCCAGCCTGACCCCTCTGGTTTGGAGGGTAATGCAGACTCAGTGGTTCTCCAGTCAGGGATGTGTCTGCAGAAGAAATAAACATGTGGAAGAAAGAAGACAAACAATTGAAGCCAACTGTGTGTAAAGCATCAATGTATCAACTAGTAAACACACTTGGATATATATGCGTAAAATGCGCATGAGTTCTTTTGGCACAGATTGTGTTCCAGTAATAAGAGTGAAATGAAACATACCATGGAGTCTCATCAGCTCTGTCAGTGGGTGGTTGTGGATAAGGACCACGAGCCCCCCATCCTCCAGACCGAGAAGGCGTAGCTCAGCCGCTCGTGCGCCACGTAGCTGCAGCTGGAGCCTCGCGCATCCATCTCGTCGCTCTGCAGGACCTGGCACAGAAAGTCGATGTAGCGGGCTGCCAGCTTCAGAGTCTGGATCTTGCTGAGTTTGTCAGACGGGAGGGTTGGGATGATCTTACGTAACGACGTAAAAGCTTCGTTTAGGGACTGCGTCCTCTGCCGCTCTCGGATGTTGGCCATGACGCGCTGCGTCTGGAGGTCGTCGAAGGAGAGCTCCGGGCTGTCGCTGCCCTCACTGCCGCCACTGCTGCTCCCTACAGAGTCACAACTCTTTCTGCACTTCTTCTTCATCGGACTGGGACTTTCCACGTCCCCCTCCTCATCCTCGTCCATGTTCCTCCGCGTTGAGCGTCTCTTTCTTGCGCCTCTCCGGGGCAGCTGTCGGTCTGTCTCCTCCTCACTGTTACCAGCGCTGTCCATAGTGGATGAGTCCTCTTCCCGCATCGTTCTCCTCAAAGTATCTCCGTGGCCTGTCACCCCTGACCCAAATCCTCTGAAGTGGTTACAACATCAACAAACACGGCAGGTTATACCTTCATTGGCCAGCTGTGGGGTGTGATGCTATCACGGCCACATCTGGAGAAGGAGAGGTTTCTGTATGACGGAGACGACCTGGGCTCTTTTAACGGGCTCGTGCAGGAGGATTTGGGGGAGAGCTGTGATTGGGTGAGGAGGGGTGTAACATAATACTATAGAGAAGAAGGAGACCCACAACATTAGAAATACACACAGGGTCTACTCAGAATGGGCGTCGTTTTTTTTTTTTTTTTTTTTTTTTTTAAAGGTGCAGCTTTTCACAACATGTTGAACAAATCAATAATAAAATAAAGTACAAAAACATCCACATACATTAAAGTGATGCAGAATGGGGCGTCCTACGGACTATACCTGTTAGTCAAACTTTGTTTTCTTCAAAGAAAATTATAAACATAGGCTTTTTTTTTTTTTAAATGTGCATTTTTGTAGGCAATATATATATATATATATATATAACATGCACTAACCAAGTAACCAACACCTACCCAGTATCACATTTATATCATATAACCTGACATCAGCTTCTGTTTTCCAACATTGTGTCAAATGTGGTAAATTTGACACATTCCTGCAGAGAATAACAAATATGATCAATTCTGGGGCTCAATCTTCTTAGAGGCTCCAGGTGAAGTCACAACTTTCCTAGAAGAAAAGCATTGTGGTGATGAGCTGTTCATTCTATAAATATGTTTCATTCCCATTTAAAAAAAAATAAAAAATAAATCTAAGATATTCTACTAAAATATGTATGGCTATCAGCCAAGATAAAGCACAAGCTTATAGGCCAGACATGGGCAACTGGTGGCCCGGGGGCCACATGCAGCTCTCAGTCTGTTTTTGTGCGGCCCCCCAAGACAAATCCACCAAAAAGTGTAATTTAAGAAATTGGAAGTAATATGAAACCCAACATAATACACAAAATAACTCCAAAAACACACCAAACAACAGCCAAATGCACAGAATATCAACAAAAATACACAAAGTAACAAAACACAAAAAAGATTCCAAAAATACACACAACAGGACAGATACACAAAATGATGACCTAAACATGCACAAAACAACAACACGTACAAAATGCAAAGAAACAAACACGCTAATTACAAAAGTACCCAAAACGACAAAAATACTGGAAAAAAATCCAAAAAGCCACAGGTTGAAAATGAACAAAATGCAAACATAACACACAATAAAAACACATATAATTACTCATAAAAGAGACAAAATGCCAGCAGAAATTCCCAAAATGACTCCACAGACACTCAAATTGACTAAAAACCTTTATTTCCTGTGTTAATGCTCAGATTGGTCGGTTTTTTTTCCTTCTTCTTAATACAAGCATGAATGTTGATAATGTTGCCCTTGGAACAGACAATCACATTTTTGTGGCCACGCTGTGACAACAGTTGCTTATCCTAGAGGCCCTTGTTGTGAATGTCTCTGATCATTTGTGTTCTGTGTGTTCATAATTATTTAAGAATGATGATGGTCCTATTGTTGCACTGCACTGATAAGATATCTACATGTTCTTTCATGTTATTATGTGCAGACTGATTCCTCCAAACAGGCCATGGATCATGCAGGTCCTCAGGCCGGAGATGGGAGCAGTGGTGGCGGTGAAAAACATCAGACCTGCTGAAACACAGGAGGACGTCCCTGCAGGGGGTCCCTGCTGGTGTAAGCATACCTAGGTGTTTATTTTCCCGTCAGCGGCCCAGCACTGAGGTATGCACTTAAACGGGTCCGACTCCCGCAGGGATGCCGGCCCCGCGGCTCAGGTTTAAAGGCGGGCAGGTCCCAGGGAGCTCTCTGGGCGGGTCCGTCCTCACAGCGGGTTCGATGAAGGCGGTGTACTGCAAATACTGGAGGTGATAAAGATGCAGCGAGGAGAGAGAGAGAGAGGAACCTCTCAGCCTGTATATGAAGCAGAAATACTGCACTCTGCTGAAAGTAGATGTGGTGACTTTTGATCTGGTCTGTGGTTTAAAATAAACTGAGGGTGAAAACTGCATTTTAGATTATGGAGAATGAAACACAAGTAAAAGATTCTCTCTATGCACTTTGTCAAACTTGAGGCCCGGGGGCCAAATCTGGCCCTTTAGACCATCCAATTTGGTCCGCAGAAGGAAGTGAAAAAAACATAAATTATGGTCTACATTACAGTACTCTCAGTCCTTCTAAATATAAAAAAAAAATTAAATAAAATGCCACAATATTTGGAGAATTGCAATTTTCCCATGCTTTTATCACATGACTGGTCATTATAAATCTCAAAATGTTAAAAGAACTAAATCTTCCTGAATTTTTTTCACATATTTTCTCCAAATTAAATCAAAATTGGTCACAAAATCAAGGATATTTAAAAGAGAAAATCCTGTCACTTATTGCCTGATTATTTAAATGTCATGTAAAGTCGAAATTCGGGCACATTTTGTTTACTCGCCTAAAATCTGCAGCCCACATACTTCGGATTTGGCCCCAAAATAAGTTTGACTCCCCTGACTTAAACACTGCAAACTGACAGTGACCATCAACCAAAACTAGGGCTATTTGTAATATTAAAATGTTTTCATTACTGAATCCATTTAAAACAACCTATCCTCTGCAGAATGCCATAGTGAATGAGGTGTCAAATTTAGCAGTAGACAATTGATTTTCACAAGTATAAATGAAATCCCAAATTTCAATAAAAAAAAAAAAAGGCAATAATCAGCCTCACAGAAAGTTTTTGCAATTTTCTCTCCAATCAAAAAACCTTGGGACTGTAGGTTTGGCAAAAATGTGGCAGTCAAGGATTAAGCCACCAATGAGACAATATGACTCTCTGTTTCTTTCTTCTCATGGTTGTATATATAGGCTATAGCTCACTAACTTTCATTCACTGAGTTCAAACTATTTTTTACCCATAATAATATTGTAAAAAACACGAATTGGAAACTAAAGAAAAAATAAAACTAAAACTCTTTACAATGATAAATCTTTAGAATCTGAATTAGATCACATTAGGTTTTTTTTTTTTTTTGTTGAAATAATGGAATAAGACTGAGAAATAGTAAATACTCATTTTTAGTGGCCACAGATCGGTGAACGTCGACAATGCAATTGTTTTTACAGAAAATGCAATACAATAATAAATACATATAGCAATTTGTTTTAAAAAGAACTTTAAAAATAAATGTATGTATTTGGTATATTTTGATTGATGGAATTATGATTTTCTCCTTTAAAAAAAAAAATAAATATATATAGTCTTTATAATAATATGACAGCTTCCAGAACCTTTTGCCCTAACAAAAGCTCAGGTTCCCTGCAGCCATCCGACCATTACCTCTGACTTAATTTACACCTTTGTGCCAAAGATAATATTAAAATAAAAGCTGAAAGACTTTCTAATGCGTATACATTATTTGCATTTAAATAAAATTTGTTTGATGATTACTCTCAGGGACAGATTCATGCATGCTTCCCCACTACATGGAGGTAGTTGCTCCACCTGTTGGGTGTCTGCATTAGTCAGACAGGTGAGGTAAAAGGCTGCTCTCCAGGGTGCTGAAAAAAAACATCGCTTTTCATATCATAATTTGAATTTAAAATCAAATTATAAGAATAAATATTGAATCAAACACTAATTTAGATTACACGGGTAATAATTCCATCCATAACAATGACTTAAACTGCAAAACAATGCGTTAAAACATTTTTAATTGTATAGGCTGATCATTTTTGGTGAAGTTTCTGATACAGTTCACTGTGTTTTAGAACAGAGAGCACACAGATCACGTTCAGCATCTACAGGACATAACAATATGGGAAGAAAACGTAAATTCTCAGGATTCTTAGGAGTTACAATTCTCTGTTCATGCTGTTTTGCAGTTGGCCTAAATAGACCTACAAGATGTCAACGTGAAAGATTACATTTTTGTCTGTTTTTACGCACGCACAAACTTTGATGGGATCCAAACGACAAGGCTTTCCACAGTCAAAGTTTAGGTGTGTGTTTCGTAAAGTTGATAAACGTCCATGTAGACGAAAGGTCAAACTCATTTTAGTTCAAGGGCCAAATACAATTTCAAGTGAGCCACAAATTTCAGGCTGAAAAATTAGCAATTTCAAGATTAATCTGCCCTATAAATATATGTAAAGGACGTTACAGACAATATTCAATCTTTACATTTCCTTGAGTTTGTGACCAATTTGTATTCAATTTGGGCCAAATTTGTGGAATCATTTTAATAAAATTGCAGGATTTTGTAAGAGATTAAGATTTCTTTATCAACAATTTGCGATTAAAAATGACTGTCACTTTGTGATAAAAGTGTGGGAAAATGCTCTCTGCAAATATTGTTAATATTCACAGAATTTAAATATTTGGTATTCAGTATTTGGTAATGAATTCATTGTGATTTTTACACAATTTTTCATGTTTTCTGTAATTCCAACTTTTTCCTGTGAGCTGCATTTGATGCTCTAAGGAGAAGTCTGCAACCTTTACTCTAAGGAGCCATTTTGCCTCATCTCACCGGGATTAAAAACATTCTCAATGAAGACAATACAGCGTATAAAATTACATACAGTAAAAATTATATCGAATAATGTTGTGTAGTTTTTTTTTTAGTTAATGTATTTGAAAGGCTACCAAAAATAACTTGGTAATTGCTAATTTATTGCCACATTTCAAGCATGTATATTAGGCCAGCACATTGGTAGTTAATGAATCTGTCCCCCACACATATAAAATATTTATTTTCTTCCAAAATAGTCTTTTAGTTGCTTTAATTTTCTTACCAGGAATTTAAAAGTTAAGGTTAACGGTAGATGCAAGGAAAGCTGATGGTCTAGAAGTTGCAGGAGGTGAAGTAGGAAGTTACTGCACAATGTGAATTATTATTAGGTTAACACATTTTTTTTTATTGTGATTTTATTTGGTGTCAATGTCATTAATCATCAATACCCTCTGTGAGAAAATTATTTATTTCAGTTTTTCTGAAAGCTATAGGGAGCCACTGCAAAAGAGTCAAAGGGCCACATAAGGCTCCAGAGCCGCAGGTTGCAGACCCAATGCTAAAGTGCCGGATTTGGCCTTGAGTTTGATATATGTCATGTTCTAGGTCCAGGTCCAGTGGATCAGAAGCACCCACCCCCCATATGGAGTTTAAATGATGGTATGGCATCAAATATGAAATGTGTGGGTATGTCCACTCCTCATGTGTTCTCCAGCAGGTCCGTCATGAAGGAGATGTAGACGATGGCCAGGCGCAGGGTCTCGATGCGGGACAGTCTCTTCTCGTAAGCGAACGTGGGCACTTTCCTCCTCAGCTTGTCGAACGCTTCGTTGAGGCTAAACATCCGCTTTCTTTCCCGCACATTGGCCGCCTGTCGCTGGACTACGTTGATGAACCTCCTCCGTTTAGATCTGGCGCAGGGCCGCTCGGTGCGGTGCTCAGAGCGCACGCCGTCCTGCAGGCCGCGGCCCCAGGGCCCCTGGTTCAGGTTCAGGCCTGCCTGGTTCTTGCTATGTGCACAGGTGAGTGAATCATCCACCTGCTGCTGAGGCGGTAACTCCATCATATCCATGTCAGTGACGAAGCTCACCAACGTAGAGTCCACTAAGCTGCCTTGCACTTCCATATTCAGGCCCTGGGTATAGGACTATTGATGCTCCCTTTGGTCAGAAGTGACTCCTGCAAAGCTCAGTGAGTGGTTATAAGTTCTCACCCCACTCAGACATCAAAGCATCAGAGCATTCAAACAAATGAGTCCAACTTTCTCCAAATCCGGTCAGTGCACAACAGGGTGAGATCCTCTTTGGCTCACGTCCCACAGCCTGTCCTGCTGCTTTAATAAGTGGCTTAGACCACCACACAGTGCCACTGCTTTCAAGGCCTCCTTACCTCAATATTGGGGTCCTTTTCTGCCTTCAGTCCACAGTGAGAGGCTTTAAATGGTTGAGATGAAGCCAGAGGGCCCATGTCATTTGATGTGCTGTTCTCCTGGAGGCCCTCAGAGCTTCTGAAGGACCCTCTTGACAGAGGGTCGTATATACACTCATGTTTGCACTCCTCTCTGTAATAATGACACATTTTTATCACTTAAACCAGCCAGGAGAAGACCAAACAGAACATTCCCTAACAGTCCCCACACACCAAAAGCTTTTCTGTTGCAAATTAAAGCAAATAACTGACCGTTTCCATGGCAAGTCAGTGTCTACACTGCAGGGACCACTGAATGGGACACTTAATAGAGTGTGGGGTTTAATTCTGTAGAGTACCAGATTTATATCATTACTAAATATGTTTTAGGGTTTTTTTTTTACATTTTGTTGTTAAAGACGTGAGAAAATGCATTTTGAGAGACGCAAAGTGCTTTGCATGTTTTATTGTTGCTACACAATGTTTCAAAGAAGTATACAGATTAGGTTTTTTTTGGACAATGAGAGGAAACTTCTCTACCTGTAGAAACCAATATATGCTCGGTGAGATTCTGCTAAACGATTGACTGACCACAGATGTTTCACGAGGCAGTATTGCTAACCACTGCTCCACTGAACGGCCTAGCAAAACTTTCCACGCTACCCTCGACATCTTGTGACGTTTACGTAAATATCGTGATATATCTTCTTGTCGCACCATATTGTCCCAGCTTTAATAATAATAATCATGATAATCAGATTGCATTTGATTTTATATAGCGCTTTTTCACAGACACTCAAAGTGCTTTACACTGATGCACAGCTGCACGAATATGGCAAAAATGATAGTCACGATTCTTTTGATCAGTATTGTAATTATTTATCATAATAGGAGAAAAATGATGTGCACTACTTTTAAACAAACAATATGTGTAGAGTTTACAGTGCAATGTTAGGCTTTAAAATGTAATTTATTTATTTTTTTGTAAAGTTTAAAAATGAACCTGAGAATATACTGTGATAGTCTGGTGCCCTGTCCAGGGTGTACCTCCGCCTAACGCCCAATGAGTGCTGGAGATTGTCACCAGCAGAACCCCGCGACCCTGAAAAAAAGGAACAAGCGGGTTAGAAAATGGATGGAAACCAAGAATTTAAAATGTACCATTACATTACATTACAATACAAATACACTATTACAGAGTGCAGAGCCTGTATTTTAAATTTACATATTGCAGATAATTTGGTTAATTTAATTGTGGCAATCAAAATCGGCATCACGATTAAAAATTTGATCAACTGTGCAGCCCTACATTGAGTGCGTTATTCTTTCACTCCATGCACGGTGGTAGTAAGCTACTATTGTAGCCATAGCTGCCCTGTGGCAGACTGACAGAGGCTAGGCTGCGATAGTGCGCCATTCCCTCTGACCACCACCAACACTCACACCACAATCATATTAGGCAACGTGGGCAAAGTACAGGATTCGAACCCCCAACCCTTCGATTATTGGAGTACCTACTCTACCAGTGAGCCACGGTCGCCCTTTAGTATTAACTATTATTGTTTAAGGTCAGAAAAACAAAGAAAGTGTGTGATGATGATTATGATGATGATGTTGATAACTTCTTTTGGATTACTTAAGTGAATGGTTTAAATCATCATTTGTCTATTACATCATCTTTTTTTGTACTATTGCGTAACTCCAGAATACATGAAACTTTGTTTATGGCCGTTTGGTTTCACTTGTTCCTTACAAATCGGTTCCAACGATTACGCAGCAATAAAACCTTCCCTGTTTAGCTTTTCCAAGCATCACAGCCAATATTTTGTCTTATCAGACTAACATCTAGTACCTTAATGACTGTGTGACATAGTAAATGAATATCATTTCCCACCAACACTCTATTTGTCATGGAATTCTTTGTGAATATTCCGAATATGCTTGAGTGTAAATGTACGAGTGTCTGACTTGTAAACACACTACAACATCAGTTTGCTCTCTCCATCTCTCTGCCTCTCTTTCCTCCTGCTCTCTGTTTTCCTGGCAGGCAGATAAACATGATGAGACATTCCGACGGTCGTCGTGGAAACGCTGAGAAAGCACAGCTGGGTGGGAGAATATGAGGTAATCTCACCCCGGGGCTGCTTGGTAAATATTGGCCTTAAATAAGGACTAAAAAGAGGTTCGCACGCACAACACACACACATGCATGCACACACACACACACACACACACACACAATGTATTCTGAGTCAGCAATCACACAGACGCTCATAATAGCCCATTTCCTTCTCTGCTCTGTTATTATTTGCAATACAAAGTGAAATGAATGATGGTTTGTGTTGTAGCTAAAGTTTTAATGGAGGTAAACAGTGGAGGGGTCCGTTAGCTACAAATAGTGTGATGTTAAGGTCCTGTGGTAAAGAGTTTACTGTCAAGGATGAGATTTTCTGCATTTGCAAAGAGGATTAAAGCCTACAGTCAGGTTGTTAACTTGCTTACAAAACTTGATTAAAACTTGTGGCTTTAGGCTAACATTTGTACTGAGATATTGTGACGCATCTTAGCAAGTTGCATATTTAATTCCATTAAAAGGAATGCATGTTTTCTTTTTTTTTTTGCTCTCCCCCCGCCCACGTGTTTTAGAAATGGTGACTTTATTATAAATTACACAAAGGAGACGGTGAGTCTCTTTTGTGAGACATTTGGGTCGTGTAAAAAAAAAAATTGCTCATTGGCTTTTCATTCAGAGTAGCAGTCAGTTATGAGGAACAGCCCACGTCCAGTGTGCTTCTCTAGAGAGGCTGAGGCTGTTCACACCATGTAAATCTGCCTCCTCACTGCCTCTCTGGCCCTCAGTGTGCTGTAGGAGCTCAGCCAAATGTCTCCCACCACCACAGTAAATCTGAAACTTCACTCTTCTCTCTCATTTGAGTTCTGGCTTTACTTTTCTTTCAGCTTTGCATTTTAGAAATACTTCACCTACAAACTTCATTATTAAGGCTGAGTGCCTTCATTGCCTCAAATGTCCTCTTTCTTTGTTTTTTTTTTTTACTCTTGTTAATGCTATCAAATTAGATTTTTTTTCTTAGAATGAAGAGGTTAACAAGGTAATTCCCCAGTATCTTAGATTTAGGATTTTACTTCACTACACCCATACCCATATGGCCTAAAACTATATTGAGGTTGAACTGCTAATGTTCTTTGCATCATTATGACACTTTATACTTCATAGGTGGTAACGTGGGTCTGTAGCTGGTTATTCTCTTTCCAGAGATCAGAACTTGTTGTTTTTTTTTTTTTTTAGGATTTTTTTGGCTCTAGTGGCCTTTATATGACAGTTGCTTGACAGGAAGGGGGTGAGAGAGAGCAGGGAATGACACGCAGCAAAGGGTCCCAGGCCGGGAATCGAACCTGGACCCGCTGCAGGTGAGGAACTACAGCCTCTGTACATGGGGCGGGCGCTCAACCCACTGAGCTACACACCGCCCCAGAACTTGTTGTTTAATCATTTACAGCAACATCTTGCTTGACTGTGTGTATTGTGCCCTATTGCCTCTGCCAAAAATGTAATTTTGACAAAATTTTAACTAAAGTTAGACCTTAAGATGGAAGATTCCATTCAACTTTGGAGGGCTTTTGGATCAATTTACAGATTTTAGATCACTTTTTCAAATAAAATCTGTATCATCAATGGTGAAATTTAAGAAATGAACATCTCAGTTTGTAATTGAACGATCTTTAGAAAATTTGACTCGGTTAATGTCGGGTTGGTTCCTCAATTACATCACTATCTCGATCTGGATTGTACATTTTATTGTGATTTTTTGAAAACATGGGGGTGCCTCTACATTTCAATATACTGTATTGTTATTAATGAGAATGTAAATTAGTTCCAAGCCTTTAAAGTGTGAATGACCATGGTACCATGATCAGGATCACTGATCCAGATAACAGCAAATATCTAGCAAAGAGAATAGTTGGCGCTCTCCGAGTGCTCGTTTTGACATCCTTTTGTTTCTTTTAACTATCGGTGACGCAATAGACAAAGTAAGATGCCCGTAGCGCCAATAAAACTAATTTGAAACTGAACATTTTCAAAGAATGGAGTATTGGTGGGGGTGGGTGGGGGGGGCACAAACTAGTGAGGAAGATGTGTTTAACTCCTGACCTATCAGCCTCTCCTTCATTGTGTCAACCAGACCCTCTACACTCCCTGCTGCTGAGTCATTGGTTCACTCGTCCCACTTCCTGTGACATCGGCATCCTCTGATTGGCCAGATACTTTAGCCAGCAGCGAGTCGTGGGGTGTTTACACAGCTGGGTGGCCATGTGAAAGATAGAGCTTATGCCTTGGACAAACTCCAATACCACATCATATATCTTCTTAGCCCTACACTCAATTCCTCCTCCTCTTCATTCTCCAAACCGCTGCATGCCTTCATCTCCTCCTTTCTGAGCAGCCCTCCTCCTCCTCCTCCTCCTCCTCCTGTTCCAACCTCACTTGCAAATTTCACCACGAGGCCTCTGTAACCCATGTCAGCACCTTTCTCTGGCTCAGCCTGCTCCTTATTTCATTCTGTGTTTATTTTGTAAAAGGAGTTTAGTCCATCTAAACTGTGCCACGATTACTCTGCTGCTATAGAGATTGTGATTTTCATGTTGATGATGATAATAAGGAGGGCGATGAAGGCAAATTTAACCCCTTTTGAGGCACTGAGGTGAAAGGTTGCTGATCCTCAATGCAAACAAAATGGAATGCAACAGTTAGGGTAGAAATAACCTCTGTAAATACACCTGTCTTGATTCTGTCTTCTGTTGATAGTTTACATCAAGGACATCAGTACAAACTTACAACTTTTCTTCATGTTTGTATGGATTCTGTACAGAAAATTTTGGATTATATATATATTTTTTTGGTTAGAATACAGATAGCCATGTATAAGTAAACCATATGCCTAAATGTTGCCCATATGATGCCGTTCTTTTCTATATCAGAATGCAACAAAAAGTAACTATCTGCTTTCAGCTCTATGCTATTAATCCTAGTGTCATCCAATGCATGTACACATCTGTGAAGTGAAAGCTTTGGCTTAGAGGCTAAAATAAGATAACAGGTGCAAAGTAGGACGAATAAGGGATTTTTTTCTTCTGTTGAGATTTCATCCAACCATTTATTTGCTGAATAATTAAAAAAAAAAATTAAGTAACCTCGAAACAGACAGAGCGTCCACTGTAAAACACTGTATCTGTATATTGCATTGCCTTGCAGGATTGTGTTCACATCTTGTGTCTCAATACCTATTGATCCTCTTTATTACCCCTCCGTCTTATTGATACAATGGATTTATTGAACATTTTCTAAATTGCATTTTTCCTACTTTTTCCCATTTTTTGACAAGAGAGCTTCAGGTTATTAACTTATTTATCTGTGTATGTCTTCTTTTCCCTCTAGCCAGTTTCTTATTAATGTATTTATTATGTATTTGACAGTTAGGAAGGTGTATCAGGTTAGGAAAAATACTTTTGCACATTTGTCTCACTTCTGTGTTAAAGAGATTCTTCATCAACATTATTTGCTCTCTTGCTTTTTCTTTTTTGTTTATCACTGCATTTATACAAGTTCATTGCAAAAAATATCAATTTGATCATTTACTTAATCGCCGGGGATTTGTCATGTGAAACTGCCCGACTAATCATGATGACATTTTTTCCAGACCAACCCTCTCTCCCTTGGCTTGTTTTCTGTGGTTTTTGGGAGGTTGTAGCTGAAGATTTAAAGATGTGCTGTATGTGTTTAAAACTCTTCTCCATCCCTCATAGGTCCCCTTAATTTATCTGCAAAAGACATATAGGGTGTGATTCCATCACATTTTTAGCATTAGTTTTGTTGTACCACACTTAATCATAGAAGTCCTTCAAGCTTGTACCTTCACGACTTTGTCCGCACTCTTTCAATAAAAACTCTGCATCTGGGGATGATGTTACAAAGATAATAGTGTCACAAAGTCAGGATTAAAACCAAATAACCTTATTATTTCTGTTCTTTGTTTTTTCTCTGCATTGTTTCTCTGTGTTTTAGATGTAAGAGTTGTGGTTTGGTCAGAACACTGTCTAGACGTGTATGAGGCTCCCATTACCTCTTGATTAAGTGGAGCTCTAATAATCCCACCAGGATGGCTCGCCAGGAGACACAGACACGGCCCGCACTGAATTACAAGGAAGACTCATAAAAAACAAAACAAAAACAACAAAACACTAAAATTTACACACATACTGTAATATATGCAAAAACAACATCTATCAGATTATATACAGTAAATACCAACAATCAGCAATTATACATCATTGCTAGCGACTGATGCTCTTGGTAGAAAGGGTTTGTAAATTGTAAACTCCAGTTTTTGAGCTTTAACACTCCAAATTGCAGTGGACACATGAGTAGGTGGAATACATGAGATGACATGTTAAAGAAGTTGTACATTTTATGAAGTTCAACCACCAAAAGATAAAGTTACTTGTTTGTATTTACAACAGAGCGCTGGTGAAAATTGAAAGAAAAAAAAAACCTCATAGAAAACTCAGGGATGCCCCAAGGCTCATGTTTGGTCCCACCTTATTTTGTTAGCATGTTCCTATATTTGCAACTCAATCAACACAAATTTAGTTGAAATTGAGGATACTATTGTAAAGGTATGATTGATATTTTTAGAACAATGACTAAAGGATTTTAGGCAATATACACTCCACTCTAGAACAATGGTCCCTGACCTTTTTGTTCCATGTTTTCCTTTTGCATTTTTGTCAAATAATTTGTACCCCTCTATTCATATGCTGTTTCATTTGTGTATCAGTGAGCACTAGTAAACCCCTTTCTGTATCTTAACATTAGGCTTAATTCAAAATAATAAATGTATTTTAAAAACAAAACAAAAAGACAATGGAACTTTCATATGATTTCTTCAACAGTAAGTAAACACTGTCTTTTTGGTCAAATATAACAAAGTAATTATTGTCTCCCAAAGTCAGAAGTGTTATTAAATGGCCTCTGCAGCATAAATTTATTATTAAGAAAGGACAGTATTTTATTGAGCAACAGCAGAGTTAGTTTGTGGTCAACTTGTCCAGTTATTGTTATTTCTCTAGAATGAACTGTTTGAGTACCCCCTGCATTGTGTGCCTATACCCCTTGGTCTGTGCGTACCCCTGGTTGAGAACCACTGCTCGAGAAACCCTCTGAAAATCATCAATGACTATTGTAAGTTTGAATTCACACAAACTTTTAACACCCATTTAGAAAATGTGTTATGTGTGCATAAGATGCCCTTGTAAGGACACATTCTAAATCCCCTTGAAGACTAAGCCATCGCAGGAAAACATCCTTCTCTCATCACCTGGGTTACTGTGGGGTAGGATTGTCGGTGTCGGGTGCCGTGAAAACAAACTAACTGGGAATCCCACACTTCAACCAAATGTAAAGTGTACTCATAAGGTGAATAGCGTGAGTACATGTGCGACTGCATATATTTAGGTGCAGACAGTTTTTAATACTCACTCTGTAGGAGTGCAGGTTATCTGCACACCTGACAGAGCATGAAGAGCAGAAATGTGAAGCAGAAGTGCCTTGAATCTCAGAGAAATTCCTTTGAAAATGGCGTAGTAAAGAGATTTCATGGACGTCAGCGAGCCTGTGAGGGATGGGCTTTGACACAAATCAGCAGTGCCTGAGGTGTGTCAGTCGCACAACGCTGACTGGTGGAACACTTAAGGCTTTATGACTTGCTGCCATTTGGGGCTCTGGGATGGAGCGGAGTGACCACATAACTAATTAGCCTTGGCCAACAGGGGTGTGTAGGATTTGTGGATTGAGGGTTGCGGATGCGGTGTGTCCACACAAGTAAACGAGTGAGAGAGCCATGCAGTTAATGTGTGGCCTATATGGTGTTGTTTTTGTTGTTGTGGTGTGAGAGTGCCTCTCTGTGAACGCATGTGTCTTCAAAATGAAGAATTGCGTTTAGGCACCGTTTGTTCTCCATAAAGACTTCATAGACTCTTTCATGTAGGAGTGGGCTGACCTGGATACCCTCTCTCTCCCACACACACACACTAACACACACTCTTATCAAAGCAAAATGAGAAATCACAACCCGTATTGTCCCTGTGACCCATCCTCTTCTCTCCATCACGGGAATATGAAGATAAATGACCACGCACAGATATGAGAGTCCAGTTTTAGGAGGGGGGGTTTTTGGGGAATGGGTGGGTGTCAGAACTGGAATGTGTGTGAACTGCACACCGCCTCTTATAAATCAGGGAGACAAGTGGGAGGAGGAGGAAAAGTCAAGGGAGGAGAGAAGGAAAGCAGTGGGCAGTCAGCGCAAGGGAGTGATAGGTGGAATGAAAAGATGAATGAGTGGTGATGGTGGGAGGGGGCACAGGTGCAGCAGGGTGGGAGCTGTAATGGGGCAAATGAGAGCGATAACACACGAGGCGAGTCATGGGAGGACAAATTAAAGTGAACCTTCGCCTGAACTCATCACATAATGTTACTAAATCTTTTTGACATTATGAGCGTTTGAGGTCTTTTTTATAGTTGAAATGATGGATGGATGTTGCACAATTTAGGTGTGACTCACAGTTTTCTGCAAACAGTGAGGGTTGTTTGTAAGCTAGGGGTCAGGGGTCATTGTAAAAGCAACTTAAGCCCCGCCCTCAAATAATCAGGAGCCTAAACTGTTGATTGCGTCTTACTTGTCTTTTATCTGTATTAACAGATTTTTGCCCACTAAAAATACTGCTTACAATAAGACCGATTAATTGGGCATATTTTAACAATCACTGATTAATCAACATCGGTCATAATGTACTGTATTAACTTTCATGCTGCGTGGATATTCTCTCTGTGCACTGCCACTTTGGAATCGGTAGAAAAGATTACAAAATTACAACACTGGGAGAAATGCAGTTAGAATAATCAGTTTTAAAGTCAATGGAATAATAGTAATACGCAATATAATATATTATAGTGTAAATACAGTATAATGCCCCAGAAATGTGACAACCTGGCAATTCAGTTTGGGTTCTTGTGGGTTTTTGTCCTCTCTTGCATCTCTAAGGCCCTGTACTATGAAGCTGGATTTCCTCCTATCACGTTAATTTACGGGTTTGCTTTACTACGACGCTGGTTAACTTATGAATAGGCGGGTCATTCTCTCTACACGTTACTGCGCGGGTCGGATCTGACAGCTGACAGGAGAAAAATAATTAATAGATGAATACATTCATTTACCCGATGGCATCCTATAGAAAAGATATAGATTTTAATCTGATGGATTTAGTTTGCTGATAAAGGCTGCGTGCGTCGGGCAGTCTCTGACCGATAAATTAATTATTGAATTGAGAGCCTCAGTCCTGTAGGATAATACAGGCTTTATAAAATACAAATATTGTCGACCTTATGATGTATGCTGAGATGCATGAACACAGCATCAGAGACACACACTGCAACCAAAATGAGGCTGAATGGAATATCACAAATGTACGCATGAACGGTCGTCCATTATCTGCCTGCATTCCTTCCTTCCTGCTTTTCCTGGGTTCATTTGCAGCTGCTTATCTTCCTCTTCAGGCAGCTTTTGATAAGCTCTCCAACTTTTAGCACCCAACAGCTAATTAGAGTCCTCTCTCTGCAAGGCAGGGGGCTTGTGTGTGTGTGTGTGTGTGGAGGAGGGGGCCAGGGTAAAGAAAACACATCTCAGCTTTTAATCACCTGACACCCACCGGTTAGCATAAAGGAGCTTGTTGTGCAAGAAGTGACCAGAAACACAACGAAACACTTTCACGGCAGTATTTTTAGATAAATGACTATTAATACTTGTGAAGTAGAAATTATTTCTCAAAGTAGTTTTTTGAGTTAAATTAAAAATTATTTAGTAATATATAAACTGGGGTTAAATTGTTTGTTTATTTCATTCAACACATTAAAACTAATTTATTTCTCCTCCACATTGAAGAAAGAAGAAAATGTTATAACATCTTTACCCTGCATAAAAAAAATATTTACATTAAACAAAGGAAAAACTGCAACACAGTCATCGTCACATCTCACTTGAAACTACAGTATTTACACTTCTGTCTCATATTTCTTCAACATAATACATTTAACATTATTTTTGAACATATTAAGTGATCGTGATAATTTGACATCATTTAGAATTGTTACATAGTCCAACCCCCTGAACTGAAATGCATCTATTATTTTGTCACTGTTCTCAGTTTGGGTTTTTACAAATATCTCTATTCCTTTACTCTCTCTTAATTTTTTTTTTTTTCTTGGAGATTTGTTGGTAAGTTTTTAAAATGAGCTTTGTACGTGGTTTTTAAAATGTTGTATTCTACCAAGTAATGAAAGTTTTATAATTTTAGCTGTATAAATATTGGGTTTGTATGTTCCCTGTATTTACTTCCAATAATAATTATTAGTGCTCGCTTCCGTAAAAGAAAAATTCTATGCATGATTTACAGGCACTGCCCCACACTTCAATATGGAACAGTGAGTTATAGTGTATACTAGTGATAAACCAATATTATTGGCCAATTTTTGCGTTTAACGTGTATTGGCATCGGCCGATGCGAGCTGCTGCATTTGCTGCTCAGCATTATTTACAGACAGCAGAAATATTTTTTACATCACCTGTTTTTAATATTTGTTAAATATTTTTTTACTTGTCATTCTACCTCCTTTGTTCATTTCAATTTTTTTTTTTTTTTTTTTAAATTTAGACTCGTAACATTTATCATTGTGTAATTTTTAGGATGCAGCACGTATCGATCATCAGCTAAGGCTGATGGGAACAAAAAAAAAAAAAAAAAATCAGTAAAAAAATCCATATTGGTCTATCCCCAATATATACAGGGCCTTGTCATTCAATTCCACTCATTCTGATCAGTTTGCATGTTTTTATAACTTCCTCTTAAAATGAATAAAACATCCATGTTACCAAAAACTCCGAATCGACCCTGACAAAGTGTCTTCATGCTAGGCTGGATCAACTGGCTACAGAGCCTGGATAGATGGAATGTCTTTAGTGAACACATTTTTCAAGAAAGACAAGAAAATATAACCTCTGATATAATGGATTTCAATTAAGAAAAACATGTATTTAACTTAAAAACCTGTTTCTGCAGGTTAGTTCTATGGAGAAGTGTACATATCTTACTTTGAGGATTGGATGCGATTGGTAACGTGAAGTAAGTTAGCACCACCTGCTGGCATGTAGTTGCAACTACAAGCTAAGAATTAGTCAAACCTTGTTTACTGGCGTAGAAGAACACAAGAAGGAACAATCTGATGCCAAGTTGAGTTTATTTTAAGGCACGTCAGAGAATTACATTCAAAAGAGTAAATTTACAGGAACTGCCTCAGTCTTTCAATGCAAACCACCAACATTCTGTTTTAACTAAACTGTTCAATATCAGCTTCTTTTTTTCTTTTTCTTGGGTTTGATTGCTTCAGGATCTTCACTCAAACTTGTCGAGAGATCGTTATCAGTTTCATGTTTTCTTTTCTTTCTTGACTTGTCACTAATGTACCCACTGGAGTCGCTCCCGTGAATCTCCGTTAGAGAACGCTCGATCTCCTCCTCCTCTCGTTTCTCTTTTTTCCTCTTCTTTTTCTTACTAGGTTCTTGGCTGTCCGTCTCATCCGTTCCATTCTCTTTTGGTAAGCTGATCTCTGTCTCCTCTTCCTTTACTTTGTCTTTTTTCTTTTTCTTCTTCTTCTTTGGGGCGTCTTCGGGATCGTCCCTGCCTGGGTCTGGGGTTGGTTCTGCTTCCTGTGTCTCTGTTTGGTCGTCAGCAACAGTGGACTCAGAACTTTCACTTAGAGCCAGCATCTGTTGCACTCTGGCAAACAAAATTTAAAACAAATTAAATCGAGGGTCATTGATTAAAAAAAATATATAAAAACTGATTTTCAGATTTGTTTAAAAAATGCGTTACCAATGAAAAAAAAAAAACAAAAAACAAGCGCAAACAAAAAATCTGTCATGATCGGACAACTTTGTACCAGTAATGACGAATGGATATCGGATATGTAAAACTTAATTGTGCCATTTTAACAATGTCATTACAACTCTACACATGAACTATGTTTGCAGGTTGTTTTGTCTATTATCAACCTATTGTGACCAATTAGAGAAATATATTGAGGTGCATTCACACAGGCAAATCCCAGCTGCTCTAGGCTTTATTTTCCTGAAAAGTCTGCTTCGTTTGGGCCCATGTGAAAACGGAACTAATCAGTCTAGAGGGAATGAGGCAATTAATTCTACTGTATACTTGCCTGGTGTGGTCCAGTCTTCCTCTTATCAGGAGCACCCCTGCAGAATCAGCATCGAGTGCCGTCACCTCAAATTCCAGTTCTGTTCCAATTCTTGGCCCAGCGTCCCTCCAGGTTTCAACGGGGATAATGTTTGGTTTGGGAATGCTGGCATTGAAGCAGCCGTGCACCAGGCAGCCCACATGATTTACTCCTAGTTTATTTACTGTACCCTGTGGAAACAGAATAGGTTTCAGCTTTTTTACATCAGGGCTTTAGAGGCTAGTGGGCTACACCTTATGATAGAAGTTGCCGCTCTTGTTACATACATAGACATGGGCAACTAGTGGTCTAATTATCTGTGCACCCATAAGTAAATGCACAAAACGACTCCAAAAGGTCAACAAAAGGCTCCAGTAACCCCAAACAACAAAAATAGGCACAAAACACCTCCATTACCACTCAAAATTAGGGATCGACCGCTATGGGTTTTTTAGGGCCGATGCAGATACAGATTTTTTTCCCCCCATCAGCCTCAGCCGATGACCGATACGGACTGCGATTTTCTTGGCACGATATTTGGAGCTGATACTACTCTCGCTTCCTCAATTTACATCATAAAAATTACACAATAATGATAATAAATGGTACGAGTTTCAATTTTTAAAATAGGAACATTTATTGAAACTAACAAATGTGAGATAGAACAACTACAAGTAAAAAATATTTAAATATTAAAAACAGGTGATGAAAAACCAGAACAAGTAAAAAAATATTTAACAAATATCAAATAATGCGAATCGGCAAACCCAGCAGCCCGCATCGGCCGATACACGTAAAAACCAGCCGATGTATCGATCTATCACTACTGAATGACAATAAAATACACCAAAAATACACTAAAATGACAACACAAATAAACAAAATGAATCCAAAAACACAGAAAATAACAAAAATACCCAAAACATAAAAATATACAATGATAACAAAGCACACAAAATGACTCCAAAAACACACATTCCCTTTATTCTTTCCTGTGTTAATTATCAGATTGGTCATTATTTTAAACGCTGACATGAAGGTTGATAATGTGGCCCTCAGATCAGACAATGACATTTTTGTGGCCCCCACTCTGACATAGCACATTACACAGGAAATGTAAGACTTGCTATTTATTTTTAACATTGTCATGAGGCTGTTTCTCTCACTATCAACCACGTGTTTTTCACAAGTCTCCAACACTGTGTGAAAAGTCCAATAAAAGGAAATCTTACCTGTAGTTTTTGACACTCCGTGGGCTTAAAAACAATAAAGTTGGCTTCAACGTCCATGTGGATGTAGCCACTGTCGTCGTAGATGTCTCCATGTTGACCCACTATCTTGATGTTGTCGTACGCTAATGGGACTCCATTCATTCTGAAAGAGACCAAGAAAACAACGCAAGTTAAATTAGTACACATTATATAACCAACCTTATGTAAGGAGGCCGTTAAGCATTAAATAAGGGTATAACATATGGGGACCAATGCACTGATAAAACAAAAAAAACACACTTTACATGTAAAATATATGGATACTGGACATAAAAATCATACAAATACAGTACTTACATTGTTTTCCAAAATAAATGTGCACATATTGTTTATTGGTAGTACATTAAAAATATATAATGTTATATACAGCAGGTAGGCTTACTCTAAGTTCATTTCACATGTCACTAAAGATTTTGCAGGAAAATAAAGTCATTCCATTGATGCCGTTTATTGTCAACGGGTGGAAAAGCTGATGAGCATGTACAGTCTGAAATAGCCATATCATATTTTTTTATTTTGTTGGAAATAAATGTTTCCAAGTACACCCTGCAAGGTGCCCAAGTACCCGGAGGGGTACACATAACCTAGTGACTAAAAAGTTCGAGAACCCCCCCCTCTATAAATACATATTTAGATATTTGACCCGTAGGCAAATCTAGTTGTAGGTCAAGTAACCAGTTTTCTGAGACACTGATGTGTGTGGAAGTCAACTTTAAAAACAATAAGGATCAGTCCCAGAGTCGTAGAGGCCAAAACTCGCGGTGCACACTGGGAATTGAAGTTTTTTGTTTGTTTGTTTTTTAACTCACGAGCTACACTGCCCCGGACTAAGAATTGACATGCTCATAGAATGTTACGTAAAATAAATAAGTGCTGGATATTATTGAATGATTATATTTTCACTCAAGTTATTAATGCTGCGTGTACTGTGTATGTAGCACTGCTAGCATGCTCAGCTGTAGCCTGTCAGTGACACGTGGTCCTCCTGACTCTGGTACCTGTGGGAGAACCGGAGCAGCTCTGCCTCCAGCTCCTCCTGGATGCCCGTCCTCTTCTTCCTCAGGTACACGGGCGGCAGGGCGACGTGCCTGCGGTGCGCGGTCATGACCAGGCACGAGTACGGCGCGGACAGCAGCTCGAGGGCGGCCGCGAACGACGGAACCGCGCCGACGATATCGTGCAGAGCAGCGGGCTCAGAGGCCGCAGGTACCGGAGGCTGTACGGCGGGGGTTTCACCGCACACATCCACATGTTTAGACTCTTCCTCGGCATGCTTCAGATTCGCCATGTTGTTTGGGAAGACCCGAGAGTCAACAACTTACGATATCCGGATTTTTAAGACAAGTATTCTGTTGCTTGAAAAGCTAAGTGCTTGTGTTAGTGCCCCTGCTGGCGAGGAGGGTTAAATACACCAGACACACAAAACCTTCCGCCAGGAGTCATTTTAGTCCAGAAACCACATTCAGCTGGATTTATTCTGAATATATCAACCGTTCAGTATTATCTGCAGCACTGTATATATGTTTATATTTATATATTAATTTTTATCTTCGGAAAAATTAAATAATTAATTAAATAAATTATCCTTTATCTATCTTTTATTTATCCCTTATTCTTTATACCTATCATTATTATTATTACTGTTGCTGGCGTGTGTTTTGTGTTTTTTTTTTTGTTTGTTCTGCACACTGTCTACGGAGTCAAATTCTCTGTGTTTTTTTTTTTTTTTTAAATGGTACTTGGCAAAATAAACTTTTCTGATTCTGATTTAACACACTATCACATACATTTAGTTACATTTCCATTTAAGAAATCGCATTCATTGACAATTACCTGCAATTCTTTTCATCGTTAGTTTTTTGATCAAGACTTTTCCTGTAATATTTAATAATTGTTGGGGCTGATGAGTCAGATTTGGCCTGCAAGCCTTTGAGTAGGACACATGTTACTCAGGCAATTGTTTATTGCTAGTTTTTCTACGCTATAACTTTATTTCAAATATGTAAATTTACTTTAGTTGAGCATCTTCAAGACAATGTCAACAAAAGCAAAGTTACACAGTCACTGCTGCCTATTTTGACCAGGTCTCTCTTTAAAAAAAAAAGTGTCAGTGGGAGGTTGAAATAACTTTTAAATTAAACAGTGAATGTAATGATTATCCTCTGTACCTGTAACTGTAATGCTGCTATCTTACTAAGAAAAATAACAACATCCACAGAATTTTTTTTTTTATCACTTTACCATTACAGATCCATACATTTTGTTTCCATGCACACTCAAGTTAGTCTAAATCTTGATTTTTTTTTTTTTTTTAAATAAAAAAAAAAAATAGTATACAACATGTTTTAAGAGCATTTCCATGTTTTTCAAGTTATTGTTTAAAACAGGCTGAATAATGAGCTCAACATTAGGAGTGACAATAAAATTAGAGGTGTCCCGATGCGACATTGATATCGGATGTCGGCTCAGTATCAGCCAGTAAACGATTATCGGATTTTATCGGTATATATATTGGTTTTTTGTATTTATTTTTTCATTATCTTTTCAATAACATTTTCTTTTTTTAATTATTTTATTCAATCATAGAATATTCTTTTTCTAAAAGGTTAATTATATGTAATCTATTGGTTTATAATAAACGGGTCTGTTTTTTGTTAATTAATCAAGCTTTTTCTAACGTTCCACACAACAAAATAAGTAATAAAAGTATGTATGATTTGTGCTGATATTGTATCGGGTCGATATCGGTATCAGCCAATACTGAAGGCTGCAATATTGGTATCGTATCGGAAGTGAAAAAGTTGTATCGGGACTAAATAAAATACCATCTTTGCAAGAAGCTGCACAACTCAACACTTTATTGATTTAGTTTAGATTTTCATTTAGATTTTAGTTGTGAAAAACAAAAAACAAGTCACCCGTAATGATTAAATGATTGTTTACGTGGTGCTCGCTGAGCCCAGTACCTCTTTTGAGAAAACTACACTTAAGGATTAGTTCAAATTCTCCTCAGAGACATGATCACATCGTTTGTAGCAGTCTTCCAAGCCTGTGTTGCTCCAAGAATCTCAATAGTTTGTTTCCAAGAATGGTGAAGATTTTCTGTTAAAATTGATTAAGAGTACGGCTATTATTGACTTAAATAAACTGATTTTTAACTACGAATTCAATAACAAAAGGCCAGGAGTTAATAAGGTCAGGGAATTGCCTAATAAAGTAATGACCAGTGGTTGTAATGAGTCAGCTTCCAATTGTGTCTTCTATTACTAATCCTAAACTGATTACAGTCACAGTAACTGTTCCTTTGCAATTGTCGGATAATAAAGGACACAGACAATTGCAAATTGGACACCGTGTTGAGTCAATGATTATAGTCATTATATATATATGGCTGTTCGTCACAGAGGTGCCTTTTGGTCTGTGAACGCAGAGATCTGCTCTAACAGGTCTGGTGAGAATGAAGCTCTAACTGTTCTCATTGATTCTGTATTCTGATCTCACCTGCTGAGCCACACCAGGGTGACCCGAGGTGTCGTTTCGTGCACACACACAGGTCACGTGACTCAGCACTTCCCTCATGTCCTTCAAAAACAGTCACACATGGGAATTGCAGATTTGATGCTCTCTGGGGCGTCAGGCACACTCCTGTCTGTTGGTCATGGTGATAAATACTGATGTAGATTCTTAGTCAGCAAGAGCTTTGGGTACCACACACACACACACACACACTGCTGGCACAAGCCATAATGAGCTATTGAACCAGCATAGCGTTGTCAGAGCATGTTGAACCTCTTCAGTAGAGGTACTCATTTATATATGTTTATATGATTTTAGTTTTAATTGTATTTTTTTTCTCCTCCTGCTTTGTTAAGCACATTGGTACCTTTGGTTTACACCATCAGTTTGCTTAATGATAAAGGTGTAACCCACTGGACTCCAACAGCTTCCTGCAAAGATGGAGTTGACAGGTTATCATTGTGTAGGATTGGGATTTAAAAGGAAATCCAAAGGGATTAATTAGGAAATAATTAAATACATTGTTTTGATGTACTCATTTTGACTAGGGATATTCCATATTAGCTTTTGTCAATTTCAGATATGCCCCTATTGTCCGATATTTACAGATACCCATACAGTCATGGACGAAAGTATTGGCACCCTTGGAATTTTTCCACAACTTACACCATTTCTCCCAGAAATAGTTGCAATCACAATTTTTTTTTTTTTTTGGTATACATGTTTATTTTCTTAATGTGCATTGAAAAAACACAAAAAAAAAACAGAATAAAAAGCCAAAATTGACATGATTTTACACAAAATAAAAAATGATTTGGACAAAATTGTTGGCACCCTTTTAAAACTGTGGAGAAATAATTTTATTTCAAGCATGTGATGCTCGTTTAAAATTGAAAAATAGAAATCACACCTGTAGCCAGTTACAATGTATCACCATCCATGGTTACAAGACCATCTTCACAGATCTTTAATTTCATCAAGAAGTATAAAACCCATGGAACTGTAGCTGATATCCCTGGACGAGGACGCAAAAGAAAAATGTAATTTTTCAAAAATTAAAATGGAAAATGTTATACCAAAAACATTTGTAATTGCAACTGATTCTGGGACAAATGGTGTAAGTAAGGGTAAAAATTCCAGGGGTGCCAATACTTTCGTCCATGACTGTATATACACAGATCTCCTCCACGCCAACCTAATTTTAGGCCAAAGATTATATATCTCAATGGAAATAACAGGTTAAACCCCCTGCACTTTTATTGTGATACCCCACTGTGGATGTGTTCTACAAATAAAGATCATCTGTGCAAAGCAAGAATACTTAATCATCTTCAGTAATGGAAAAATGTGCCCCATTCATTTTTAATATGTTGTCACAAACAACATCACATGCTGGAAAAACCAATACCGATGTCAACTGGTATCACATTTTATGGCCGATAATATCGCCGATCTCTAGCTTTAACCCATCTAAAAGCTTTAAACATTCATCATTTCACATCTGTAATCAGAAACCATATTGATCTGCCATTTATGCATTGTATACTTGAGTTATGGTATTTCCTTGGTTTAATTTGCCATATCCCACCAGGATTTAACGCAGCAGTTCATCTGCTTCTATCGTCTGCATCCTCCTTTTATCCTCAACATCCCCCTGCCTCTCTCTCTCATTCTGTGAAATCCTCTGCTGATGCTTATTTCTCTCCTCCCACACCGTTGTTCACGTGTCCTGACATGATCTGTCCATCACTACTGCAAACAGGAAGGAGCTTGACGCTGTTCCCAGATGAATTCCTTTCCCTTGCCCTGAACCAATCTTTCGATCTCATCTCAAGTAAATTTCTGTAATGATCCAAACTCAGCAGCACAGTCATATTTTAATCGAAGTCACTTTATATGAGAAGCAATATAAAAATAAGTTCCATTTGAGTTACAGGATATACAAGCATTGATATACAGTAAGAACACTGAACATCACTGCGTTTCCATGTAAAAGCATCAGATACAGTTCACTGAGGGGTTTCCCAATGTCTGCATGCCATAAACCAACATGACAACAGTGACAATGAGAATACAGTTAGTCACTCCTCAAAGGAAGAGTATTAGCTTCATGCCGGGGTTGTGCTTGTTAGTATCAGGATTGCGTTTCAATGCAAATCCGCCCATTTGGTTTTGTCGCCTGATAGACGTCCACACAGCCGTTCACCCCTTTGCCTTTGGTTCTAGCAGAGCAGAACGTCCCCTAACCTTTGCATGCATAATATGTCCTTCTTAATACCCCAGCAGAAGATACTTCAGACCCAAGGCTATAAACCAGGCTTTGTTTTTATAAAAAGCAGCAGGAAAAGTGTGTATATATATATGAGCTTTGATTGCTAAGAAGAATATATTCCATTTAAATGTATCAAAGTCCCCTGTGGTGAGAAATCATCATGGAGAGGCTGCATTGTGTCCATTGTAGGATATTTGAGGAATGCCGTTACTGGAGTTGTCCAGGACCTCCTAAGAAGAACACACGTAGTTACCATTAAAGCAGCAGCAGTTTATTAGACACACAATGACAAACTCACTCCGCAGTTTTCAGCATTCTGCTATCGTGCTGTCCTACCTTCTCTGTCATCTCATGCGAATGGTGCAGGGAGTGTTCCCTCTCCAGGAACATCCTCTGCTGCTCAGAGCTGGCCAGGCGACAGGTCAGCCACGTGGATAAGGTACAAGAAGAGATCCCTGAAAAATTCAGCAAAACCACATGGCAGGAACAAATAAGGAATATTTGGAATCAGAAAAAAAAACACATTGATTATGTTGCATCCATACAATTTTAAAGCTGCTGGAGACAAAAATTGTATCAAAAAAAAGACATAAAGTAGGCTTCAAAGATCAATAAATTGAAGATCATTTTCTCAACAAAATATATATGCAAAAGGCTAAAGTTGACACTCGAAAGTTTGTTTTTATCTCCACTGTAAACACTTTATTATTGACATTTTCAAAAAAGTTTTGTGCATTACATTTTGTACTTTTATCTTTTTTGGGGGGTGTTTTTCCTTCAAAATACTACCATATGCTTCCATCACGAGAAGCTATATAAATCACAAAGTATGAATTAGAAAAAACACAAATTTGTTCATAATAAATATTGTGTTTTTTTAAAATAAATGTTACTAGTGATAAACTAATAAACAATGAATTATGATAAAACAGAGGCAAACTACAATTACCTCATGTAAAGGATTTTCAACTTTTGCGAGAGGTGAAATAACCACAAAAATTGGGGTCCAAGAAAGAGTAACCTTATACTATAAAACAGAGATCTGATTTTTTTCCTTTCATTCCCACATGCAGTTATGAGTCAAAGGGAGCTGAGCCAAAGGGCGAAACTCTCGATTTACTGGTCAATCTACGTTCCTACCCTCACCTATGACCCAAAGCTCATGACCGAAAGAACAAGATTGCGGGTACAAGCAACCGAAATGAGTTTCCTCTGTAGGGTGGCTGGGCTGTCCCTTAGAGATAGGGTGAGAAGCTCAGTCATCCGGGAGGGGCTCAGAGTAGAGTCGCTGCTCCTCCGCATTAAGAAGAGCTAGATGAGGTGATGCCCCCTAGTGAGACATTCAGGACACGTTCCTTCAGAAGGAGACCTTGAGGAAGACCCAGGACATGCTGGAGAGAAGGGAAGTCTGGGCCTCCCTGCTAAAGATCCAATGCATTTGTTCACCCAAGAACAAATGCATTAGTTCAATGTATATCAGTCTATGTAGCTCAAAGCTGATAAAATTACAGGGAGCTGAGGCATATGTAAAGTTGTTTACTGAAGGCCCAAACATATTCTGAAACCCCAACAAACCTTTTTCCAAATTTGAGGGACTGGCATGTCCACCAGAAAGGATGTATAGCAGATATTTTGTATATTCTAAGAGAGTAGGTGGAGCTGTATTAGTTTACTAAATTTCAGTTTTCTATGTGGTGCAGTTCCTGAGATATTGGAAAGTGAAAATGGAAGAAAAATAAGGATGCACGAAAATCGACACATACCCCACTCTTTAAATTGGCCATATCGCAAAAAGTATTCATCCAATCAAACTAAAAATCTACTGTATGCTTATTGAATAATCACGGAACAATTTGTAAAATCTCCAATTTTTTGAGACCAAAGTCCATGGGCCATTTGTTGAAATGACATGGAATGTGGCATATATCATTTTTCAAACAAATGATCTTCAGTTTATTGATTCATGAAGCTTACACTATTGTCCTTATTTAAAAACTTTTCCATTAGCTTTAAATCTAAATACATTTAATTAATATACCTTGTGTGCGATATTTACATAGGAATTAGAGTTTAACATATTATTGGGTTTCAGTAAATCTCCTATACTGATTTTGAAAGAATGTTACATTTCAGACATTAGGCAGCATTAGCGTTATGTTGCAGGAGTGTTTATCTACCAAAGCAAGCCAGTGTCATGGCAGCAAGATGGATGGAGTGCATCGAGTTGGGTCGTTTGTTGAGAGCCCGAACGAACTGAAAGTTGAGTATCCCACCAATCAGACCGCAGATGCAGCACGCTGAGAAAAGTATCATCTAAAACGTTAAAAATGAGAGAATCAGGAGGGCTCGTGTTAATGAAATAAGTAGAATTGAGATTCAACAAACAAACACTTGACAGAAATAGAAAAGTCGATGTGGGTTAGGGGATGCACTAACTGTTACAGAGCCTCCATCTCCATCATTCTCTGGTTGTGATGGGATGCACATCAGTCCAAATAAATCTAATTTCCCATTAGAAAATTGGATCAAAGCAGAGTGGCTCTTTTTCAGAAATATTACAGGTAAATAAGTTTGCATCCTTCTGCCTTGAGCCATATCCTTGATGGATCTTTCTCTTTTAGGATTTACGAACCACTTATTTATCATTAACTTAGATCCAGTTATTCTAACGGATAGGAGTAAAAAAGATAATCACTCCGTTACTTTACTATCAGAATAACCATCACAATTGATCCCATTCTTCCTGATGGATCACTGTGTTTTTGTGTGTTATATTTGGAGTTGAGACTCTCTTTCATTCCTCCCAGTTCAGATGCTGTTAGTGCCTTTACCCGAGTGGAAAAGGGCTTCTCTGATTTCAGTCATTACACTGTGAAGTGTGGAAAGAAGCTGGCAGGGGTTCTGAGTCAAACCACCCTAATGCAATCATCACCCCACAGGCAGGCACCAAAGAAGGGGCAATACAAGCATATGGGGCGAGGGAGATGTAGAGAGTCAGAGCGTCGGCATGACTGGGAGGATGGAGGAGGTAGAGAGATATGGAAGAGTGATGAGGAAGAGTGATGAGGAGTGGGGAAAAGTGAGAGGAGAAAGAGATACAGAGGGAGCGGTAAACAGAGTGAGACAGAGAGAGGGAAAGGTTGGGAGACGGCTCCGTTACAGCCAATGGCCCCTGGCATTGATCTATCAGGGACAGTCAGTGAGAAACACAAAGCCAGAGAGACACAGTGAAAAAGACCAAAAGGAGGGAAAGTAAAGCTGGCTGCCTGTCTCCTTTACCTCACACACCCCTTGAGACTGCATAGTATCCACCTGCTGGGAGGACCCCTCCCCCCTCCCCCAGTCAGAAACTTCAACACATTCTAACACATCTGTCCATGAAAACCTTTTCATCTGACACCCAATATCGTCAGGGTTGGCAGGCCTACACCCTCCCTCCCTATTGTTGTTATTATTATTAAGCCTGTGAATTAAATAAGTAAATAATGCAATTTTTAAATTGTGGGGTGATCTGTTTGCTTTGCTTGGTGGCAAAGAGGTTTTTTACTCAAATCTATGCTGTGGTCTTGATTTTTCAATGTTTTGCAGGGTTGATATTTTACAATCACTCTGTGCCACATAATACGACTAAAGACATGAAAAACAATGCTTTTCATCTTGAATATCCTATGCATCAGACTTTGATGGAATTCTCCATTAAATGAGTTTAGGTGGAAAAATAAATTAAAACATGTAGTTAGAAGAGAAAGAACATTTTTTTTGTAAATAAATGGCCATAGCAGCCTTTTCAGCCTATTGTTATTATTATTACTTATATATATATATATATATATATATATATGTATATATATAGTGTTGTTTTAAAACTGGAATTACACCCATAACAACTTCCTGTTCATTCATTCAGCTGCAAACCTGTCATGACCCCCCAACAGTCTGAGGCACAGTGTTTCTATCCCTATAAGGACTAAAACATTTTGGGGTCCCCTTATTAAATATTTTGTTTCTATTGCTTGTATTTTTTAAAACCAGTGTTTCCAGTGTGCTTTGATATCTTCCTGGATACAGGATCCTATCAAGGCCTGGTACACCTAAACCAAGATGCCAGTCCATCTCAAGTTAACATTTAGAGACAAACATAAGAAAAGTCATACACGGCGAATGATAAGCTGCAACCTGTGTGTGAACCCCAAACACTGTGCGCTGTGAGGCAGCATTGCTAATCACTGTTCCACAGCCTGTGACAAATGTCCTGTTTACACACTGTCTGGATGAAAACAAGCAAGTTAATCAGGGGTTCCAATTCTGGGTATTTGAGGTTTTTTTTTTTGTTTTTACGACAAAAAGTAATGATTAGGTTCATAATAACCAATCACAAGTGTATACTCTAAAAGATGTCATGCATACTCACAATAAGACCTGTCCTCTTTCGAGCACACAGTACGCCACACATCCCACAGACCAGAAACTGGGGAAAGAGCAAAACATCAAATGAAGAAAGTGACAGCTATAGGTTTGGCATATACAGTAATTAAAATAAGTTCTCCATATGTTTGAATAAGAATCATACTTCTAGACTCTCTATTCAGCATGTTGACAAAAGGAAATGGAGCTCTTGCTCTTTCAGATGTCATTTTCTCCCTCTATAAATAGAGTGTCATGCCAGGCTTCATGCAGGGAGCCACACTGTAGTGGGTGTCAGTAATGTGGAGTGAACTTGAACAGCATGAATGCTGGCAGAGAGGGACAGCTCAGTGCGCAGCTGACTGCACAGTTTTATTGAAACACGATTCTGTGTGCAGCAGTCATCCTGTCGATTCCAGTGCGGGCGCCTTACTTTTAGTCCATTTCCCTGTTTCTTATAGAGCCACATTCACTCATTAAATTTCTTCCCAAGCTCTCGCTTTTATTCTATCGTCTACCTGTACATTGTGTTCAGCTGACAGCTGTAAAAAACAAACCACGCTAATTATAAGAGCAATATGGTAGGGTGGGTTTTGTTTTACCCCCTCAAATTTAACTGCAGAGCAAGTGTTTTTTCACTTATTACTATACCAAACAGCATAAATAATATATCAATATACTTACTATATGACTCTATATTGAAATGGATGTTTTAGGTTCATAACGACAATATTTGAAATGGTTTAGAATGATCAGAGAATAAATGAGTAGAAACTAAATTTGCTCTGTTGATCTAGTATCATTTGCTACATAGTCCTTAAACCATCAATAATCAGACAGCAATTCAACTTTTAATCACACAACAGTCATCCGCAACACCTTACGTATATTAAAGTGTGATTAGTCACTGAGGACATAAACCAAGACTGAATAAATTTGCATCTCATCATCTTCAGCACTTTAAAAATGAAAAAGCGCTGTCCGCACTGTATATCAATATATTGTAATCAATAATCCATGCTCCTGTGAACGTTTAATACCAAAATAATGTCATTTAACACAATATCAAAAGTTATTTGACATTGTGCTGTGTTTTCATTGGCTCACAGTAGAACAGCTGCATTATTTAGCAGTGACATTTAGGATATAAAAAACTGTAACAGGAAGAGATGCATGCAGGAGGTAGGACAGGAAAGCTCTGAACTTCATTCATGCACTGAGCAGCAATTCAAGCATAGACTAAACTGATCACTGGCTCCAGCCCAGCAGGTTAATTAACTGTTGGTGTTTGGCATCAAACATATTCTATCTATCTATCTATCTATCTATCTATCTATCTATCTATCTATTTGTCCACAAGAAATATAGACAAAACAGTTCAGCTGAACCAAAAAGCTAATTAGTGACTCCTCTCCATCTCAATCAGTCTTTATTACGCATATATAGCTACACAAACTGGTCTATTAGGCCTTTGGTCAATAATGACTATTTTCCTATTATCACATTAGTTCAATAATGACTGACTGCTGCAGACCAGGGACACACGAGAGCTGCAGATACAACGGTTTTAAAGTCATCAATACAAGTAGTCAAACTTAAATCTTTTAGTTTGCTGTTATTTTTAAACATTTTTTTTTTTACTTTGAAGATAAAAGCCTCCCCTGAGTTCATCAAATTTGTCACTTGTTTTCTTATGAAATGCTTCGAACATGTGACGCTTTTGTTTTATAACGATGTTATTAATGACGCTTTTGCTTGAAAAGGCTTGAAGTCAAATTGTGATATACAGTGCACGCAAACAGTCACTGTAAGAAGGTGAATAAATAGATGAATAATGTACGGCGGCTGAGAAGTGCAGAACTAATTTACAAACCATAACAAATGAACAAATGGCGAAAACACATTTGCAAGTTACTGCAACACTTTTACAAAAGGTCAAAACAAATGAAGAAATACGGAAACACTTTTACACTTACAATGCGCCATTGTAAATCTGTTTCAGTGTTTGTAAAAGTGTTTTGCTTTATGACATCTTTTTTAAGCTAATTATGTAAATTTGTTTTTAAAAAATTGGAATTTCTTGTGGCATTTGTAACAGTGTTTTTCTATTTGTTTTTTTGTTTTGGGTTTTTTTTGGACAACTATGTATATTTGTTTTCAAAATTGTAAATTAAATTGTAACCTCACAGCTTGATTGTAAATATCTCTATCATATTTGTATATTTGTATTATTTTTGTAAATATCTGTATCATATTTGTATACAATTTGTATTTGTATTATTATTATTATTAGTATTATCTTTATTACTTTATCTTTTACTACTGTAATGTGTGTGTATCTGATCTTTATTTTTAACAGTCTTTTACTTTATTACACACTTATTTAACGTATATTCTTTCTTTCATCTTTGTCTAACGTTTTATTCTTTTATTTGTGATTTTTTTTTTTGCTTAAGTGGCTGCAACAAAAGCAATTTTCCCCTGGGATAAATAAAGGAATTCTGATTCTGATTCTGATTTTGATAAAACAAATACATAAATACCTAAATAAATAATAGATGGACAGGTTAAATAAATAAACAAACAAATCGATATACAGTAAGGATCACTTTTTAGAGTTTTGTTATGGGCTAATATGGAATGAACAGCCAGAAATAAGTTAGAAAGCTGTCACATGTCACATATTGGAACTTAAAATAGATGCTAAACTACCCGTGTAAAGTTTGCATGCAGTTTTAAGTCATTGTTAAAGAGATGTACTGTAATGCCACTATTCCTTTCAATAGAGTAAAGTATTCACTAAAAGTTGCCCTATGGCTGAAACCAACAGGAGGTCAAAGTAAAGGACAGGGGTCGTACACAGAGCCCGCTCCACACCGGAGAAGCGTCGCCCTGCTGGGGCTTGTGCTCGGCCCGGACCCAGCTGATGCCCACTGCTCCCAGCACGATGCTCGCCACTCCCACGCCCACCTCCACCACGGACAGCAGGAGCAGGCTCCAAAGGATCTTGCGGCTGGAGCACATCCTGACCCGGGCATCTCTCCAGCTGCTGCCGGGGGTGGGGTAGGCACTGGGCAGGATCCGAGCCCGGCTCTACCGCTCCATCCTCCGCCGGGAATAGAGGCGGATCTGAGCTGGAAAGTCCGGAGAAAGCAGAGGGAGGAGGGCACTTTGGAACAAATGAAAGAATAAGTGAGGAGAACTTGAGTTTTTCTGCTCTGTCACTGCTCAGGGTGAAGTTAATGCGCGATCTGAAGTGCGTCTGTGGTGCCTGTCGCTGTCCAAGGTGCTGAAATGCACCCCCACCCCCACCCACACACACACACACACACACACACACACACACACGCACCCCCACCCACACACACACACACACACACACACACACACACACACACACACGCACACACACACACACACACACACACACACACACACACACACACACACACACACACACACACACACACACACACACACACAGGCTGGTTAAGCTCCACCCCTCTCTAACAGCTGCAGCTGCTGCTTTATTTCAAACTTAAAAAGACCAAAACAACAGAAATAAGTTGTATTTTAATTTTTTTTTTTCTTATGACAAAAAAAAAGCAAACTGTAGCTTAAAAACATTTGCCAAGAAAGGCATTATCTCTTAGTAAATGAAGTCTACTTTGAATATATTTGAAAGTGAAAAAGGTATTTCCAAAATTAAGCAAAATAATTTGAATTATCAGCATTTTAAAATTTGCTTTGCCCTATGTTCTGCTTTAAAAGCAATGTGCCAGCTACCTGTCCCTCTGTCTATAAAATATGTTATAATTAGGGTTACATGTTTTTATTAAAGCTAAGGTAAATTACTAGACCAATGAATGGTAAAATCCAGGGTGTGCTGGAAAAGCAAAGACAAAGGTCTGAAAGTGTTCCACAGACCAGTTAAAAGTAAAAAGTACTCTATAGTCCAGCTGTGTGGTCGTAGCCATGTGTATTTGCAAGTAGGATAAAGGGAATAACAGTAAATAACAATAAGGGTTTTGGTTGGGAGCAAAAAATTGGCTAAAATGTTTTTGTGCCATTCCCAAATCCCTGACATGTGACCATATTGATAAAATGACTGTATAATTAAGCATAGTTCATAGTTCTGACCCAAACTCATCAAGATGAAGTGAAAACAACTATTGGCCCTTAGAAGTAAAAACTAAAGTTCGTTAAATTAGTACCAATAATTATTTAGTAATTAAAAGGTCAGACCAGGAAATATATTATACCATCCTAAAGTATGACAGAACAACTACGGTAAAAGCAGAGGTAAATATAATACGGAAAGCCCAATACGTCAATGTAGCCATTACACAATAGTAACTTTCTTTTTAAATAAATCCATGTATTAAAATATATAGTATATAGATATGAGACAACAGTAAACAGTAAAGGTTTGTCCAGAAATAATTACAGCTGAATAAAAACAACACAACAATAAAAACATATTGTTGTACTTTCAAATAAAAATAAATCTTATGGTTTATTTCAGACTTCGTGCAGCCTGTGATGGATTTATGTGAGAGTGACTCTCTGGTTGCTGATATCTGTTAACTCTAAAGCTCATACATGTAGAGAAATTGTTTATGGGTATGTTTAGCACTTTTTGGGAATTACCTAAAATGAATTTGTAATGAAAAATCAATTGGAGGTTTGGTGAAGGGGAAAGTTTGGAATGATCTTGTGAAAAGAATGAACTCCCTGATTTGGAATGTAAGCATGCACAGTTTATCTTGTAAAAGACTCAAACTGCAGTAAAACCGGTCTACAGTATATGTTTCTACACAGGACTGGTGGATATTATTTTCTTTTTTTAAGTTATGTGCTGTGAAATGGAAGAGATGAAACTGGGAAATTAATTTCTGAACTTTGAGTTCAGCCAGTGCTAGAATCATTCAAAATAAATGGCAAAAATGTTCTTAATCAGACTTTTTTTTTGTTATTTTTTTTAGAAATGTAGTGGTATCACGTGAACTTTAAGTCTACACCGCACATTCCAAAATCGTATACAAATCAATATGTTTTCAGCTGGATGTTTAAGATTAAACACAAACATCATATAAATGAATGCTGAAGAAATGGGAATAAAGAAAAGACTAACTCAGAAAGAGATTTGAGAAACATTAATCATACAGGCACAAATTAATTTTATTTTAAAGTTCATAGTGATGCACTTGGTTTATGAAAGGTGCTATAAAAATAAAAGTTTAATTTGATTTGATTTTAATAAGATCTTGTTTCACAAAAAAGTACACTAAGGTTAATATGGAATCAAATGAAACAGAAAAATCATTAAGGTTCTGGCCTTTAAGTTAGTCTAAATAAACAAAAGTGTGAATAAAATGAAGAAGCTTGCTTTTATTTAATGAAAGACGAACTACATTACAATGTCGTGTTTCATTTGTGTTTTTCTGATTGGCGTCTCATTCATCTCAGTGATGTTTTAATGTTTTCTGTCACTTGCTGTCAAGATGAACGCATTGGTATGAAGACTTTTCTGTGCTGACAGTCAACTTATGTGAAGCTAGCCTAGAAAGCGCCACTTCATGGCTTTTTGGCTCAAAAATGAGGTGATTGTATGAATAAACACTATGAATTCAGGCTGTACAACCACTCTCCCTGCATTAACAGTCCTCTATCTTTCTCAGCCTTTTTTTTAAGCTAAAAATCCAACAATGTCACATGTGGAGGAACCTCTACTATGTTATAAACTGAAATCAAAGGGTATATTGAACACAGCAGGCCAAAGAAGGCAAAACACAAGCACATGTCAGCTGATTCAGGCTTTTAAGTGAGGGTGTGATCAATGATCAATCCACGAGGCAGGCTCCTAAGTGTGCAGGCATGGTTACAGTAAGCTCTGCTGTCTCAGTGCTATGTTTACATTGAACAGCACAAGGTACAGCTATAGTTGATGCAGATATTCAGAGTTCACATATTTTCAGGACGTCCCATGCACTTCAGTCTTAAAAAATTCTGATTTTTTTACCAATTGTTCAGAGATTATTCAATAGGCGCACTGTAAATGTATAGTTTTATTGGATAAATACTTTTTGAGATATGGCCAATTTAGTGAGGGGGGTGCTTCCTTATTTTTCTTCCATTTTCTGCCTCCAATATCTCAGGAACTGCATTACATAGGAAACTTAAATTTGGTATAATAATACAGCTCCTTCTACTTTCTTAGAATATACAAAAATATCTGCTATACATCCTATGTGGTGGACATGCCAGGTCCTCAAATTTTGAAAAAAGTTTGTCTGTGTTTCGGGCTCGAATGTTTGGGTCTTCAGATAACAACTTTGCAAAAGCCTCAGATCCCTGTAATTTTATCAGCTGTTAGTTATGTACTTAGACTGTTCAGATCACTAATGATTAGTCAGATAAATGCATTGGTTCTTGGGTGAAAGTCTCTTGAATTCCGAAAAAAATACTTTGTTTAAAAACTATTTTCATTGGCCCATAACTGCATGTGGAAATGTAAGAAGAAATCTGATTATTATTATTATTATTATTATTATTATTATTATTATTATTATTATTATTATTATTATTATTATTATTATTATTAAATCTGATCTGTTTTAATTCATAGTAGAAAGATTTCTTGGGAAATAAAAAACATTTTCTTGATGTGACTTTAGGGCTATTTTACCACTCAGGAATGTTGAAAATCTTTTACATGAGGTCCTTTTAGCTTCCCTCTTTGTCTCACAATCATTTATAAAAAAAAATATAAATTGTAGAAAATGGTAGAGAACAACAAAAATACAAAGAAAAAAAAAGACCCTAGACCTAAGTGCATGGGCCATTTATTGAAATGACCCCAGATAATTTTTGATGTGTGTCAGTATTTCCCAGTAAGTACCAAAATAAAGGTGTTGTGCCCATCCATATGGACTGTTTCCATGTAAAATCAGCACATGCTGCTGTGTATTGTGTGCCTATTGTGTAAAAAGTTACAGTTTCTTCAGCAGTGCTTGGTCATCAAGCTGAGTGGTCATTAGAAGAAGAGTTACTTCCCTCACAACTATCACACTGATGTGAATCATTCTGTTACATAATAATGAATTACAAGCACAGCTTTGATAAAAAGTTGCTCTTGGCTTGGTCCAGCAGACGTTTATTGGTCTGGAATAAGATGTGGTTTTTGGCGCCTTGCCAGGGGCTTCTGACCAGAGCAAACTTGATGACACATTGAAATTCTATCTTAATGTTTCTTTCTTTATTTATTTCTTTGATAGGGACAATGCACATGAATGAACATCTGCATTGAAACAACAGAAAAAGACTTAAACATGCCGGATTATAGCCACACAATTAGAGATAACAAATAAAACTTACTTTATAGATTGTATTTTAGTTTTTAAAACACTACTGAAGATAGGTGGGAGCACGTAAAGAACAGAAAGGGAAAGTGTTGGGGTGTTGCATTGACAATAATTACATATGGATTCCCAACAAATTAAGAGAAAAAAACATTCTGTGTGGAGAATAATATTTTGTTAATCAATTCAAATGTTAAAATTGAACTTTACATTAATTCATCTTTAGATCTTTTTCCAGTTCATGGTGTGTGTGTGTGTGCGTGCACCCATACACTGATTCACAGGGCATTGAATGGGCGACTATTTTTAGAGCTCTAATGTTTTGCTCTTGCTTGTCTCTTTGTCTCCTTCCTGTTGCACTTTGACAGTTTGATTGTAAGACCTATTCGTGCAGAAAATCTTTTTACCTTCCATCCGTCCCATCGTTCCGTTCAATACACGATTATCCTCTTCAAGGTGACAGGGCATTGTTCTTGCTCAGGACAGGGGGCATGTTTCACTAGATCCAACACAAGGGACCCACACAGAGATGGACGAGCACAAGCACCCACATACCTTCTCCATTGGGTGATTGGTAACACCAATAGTCGTCAATAAATTTAACATTTTTTTTTTACATGTGTTCCAATCACTTCCTTAGGCACAGGTGGTTAAAGATGATAGCTTTTGCTTGCAGATTGTTTCTACAATAAACATATATAAAAGAATAGGTCTGTCCAATTCTCTGGAAATGCAAATTCGAGCCATACAATGACACCACTGGTGCAACAAGTCAGTTTGTAAAATGTCCACACTTCTTAAACAGTAACTAACCCCAAAACCACATTTTTTTCTGCTGAAAACAAATGTATTTGGATATGAAGGATTGTGGTTAATTGATTCTTGTCCAACTCATTTTCGTCAAAGTATTTCAATTGTCATATTTTGTTATAAAATGCAAGAGTGACTGCCCTCTCTGTGTTGAAACGAAGTTAATACAATCATATTTTGCAAGTGGCTGAGATGGAGGCCGATGAGCTTTTGGAGTCAGCTTTTGTCACATACCACTATTGTTGGCTGAGAGAATTGTGAAAAGAGAGGTATAGTGAGTATTGAGTAGTTAGTATAGCATAGATTGTTCTTTGGTTATTCTTTAATTTTAGCCCATATACAGTAGGTTACATAAAATGATCCGAATGTGGCCTTCAGATGATCTGAGGAACAAAGCAGGGACAGCAGGGATTGGGTTTCCATGTTTCAGCAGCTGCATCCAACATTACCATGTTCACTACCAGAAACTCTAGAACAGTGCAGACGTGTTCTCTGAGCAATCACGCTTCTATGTGTGGTAATCTCATGGTCTAGCCTGAGTTTGGCCATTTCCGCCAGAAGATACTTGTCTAACTGCATTGTGTAAAGTGTGTTACAGCTGCAAAGGCTCATAATGAACCCTATGGATCAAGACAGGAATGTCCCTCAAATTCATATAAGTGAGATTAGTGAGAAATAAAACACGCACGTACTCGGGGAGAACATACAAACTCTGTAGACAAACCACTGACACAACGCAGAACTTCCCACCACAGAGTCCTTTTTCTACTCTCTCTATTCCAAATTAATACACAGAAAACAGCTTCAGCTCCAGGAATATAAGAAAACTTATTGACTTTTATCTTCCACAGAAGTACTGCTTTGCGTTTGCCCAAGGCAGCTGAGTGGAGACAATAAGATATATAAAGTTGTGACCAGTTAAGTGGATAAACCGAAGAGATATCAGGGGATGGCTGAAACGCTGACGCCCCCTGAGGCCCATTATACACTTCTCAGTGGAGATATCCACTCTCCCAGTGGCTCCGAATCATTAGGAGACATATTGCTACCGGCCTTTAATGAGCATAGCGCTGGACAAACGTCAATCTGTCATCACTCCCAGGTGACGGCATAAGCGAGGGAAATCGAAAATGCCACAGGCCACTCAGTGATTGCCTTTGTATCTCAGAAGCTTCAGTGTAGGTGTGACAGCATCAGGACAGTCAACCTAACAAGGTTTAACATGAACTTTACTGATGGATGACTGCTCTGTTTAAAGCTTCCACTTGCCTGCTTTGCTTTGGGTTATAGGGACAACAATTACACACTCACTGTACAATCACTATACACCCGCAGCGGAACAGCTGTTTCATTCCCCTAGCATTCAGGCACGATAAATGAGTGTAGCGCTTGAACTTGCAAAGTCTGCAGAAATTATGAGGCCGACACCTGGCAGGGAAACTTATTCAACAAGCTTTTGCATTGTTAATATACTGTAATGAATCCAAATCTGCAAAAAAAGTTTTTCCTGTCAAACGTATTTTAATGCAATCTATGTCCTACTCATTATCACAATCTGTAATCTACTGATCTGGTCTTGGTTAGTGAGGATGTGTTTTCTGTATGTTTTATTATGATAGAACAGATTTTTGTCTGACAATTTGTCCCCCAAATTTAGTCCGATTTTACTGACCAGGGTACTCCAGTGTACAGAAAACTAAGGACACTCCTAATGTCTTCTGTCATTTTCATAAATTAAACGGTTAGTAATTAATTGAAAATTTCCCATTCAAAGCTATTGGAACAGTGACATCATACTGAATCCAAGGTGTATACTGAGGATTATTTTGATTCTGACTCGGAGGAGTTATCCTGACTTGAGTTATACGTAGGTATAGATGTTCCCTTCAAAATAAAAGATGATTCTGTGAAGGTTTCCTGTCCTACCTGTCTCACCTGCATCCTGATTGTGCCATCCTTATGACTATAGGGAAGTTTTAAGTGCAAACTAGAGAGATTTCCTGCTTGTGCTTAATGAGAATTAATCATAGAAAAAAATCTTAGCTTATTAATTAATAAATATATTAGTTTATTGATGATACTGCACACTACACCTTGTTCGTTCAGTGAAAGCTGTTTTGTTCCTTTTATTGCAAACATTCAGACATTTATTACATAAATTCATATTCATTGACAAAACTATGCTGGTCCAGAGTCAATATGTTGTGTGTGACCATGTCTTTTTATCCCTTCTACCTCAATTGAGTTCACAGAGATTTAATGAGCCGGTCAGCTGTGACCGTCATGTGTTCCAGATGTTTCCACCCCCACGCACAAAGTCAAAGTCTGACACTGTTATTTTCTATTAATTACAAATGAATATTATCATTTCTTCTTCTGGGGAATAAAAAAAATCAGGAGTCCTTTCATATGAATATGTATTAGTGCAGGGCTTGCAGGGGAAAAAAATCAGTGAACAAAAAGACGAAAAGTTAGAGGCAGTCGCTGTTCTCTATGTATTCCTGTGAGGCTAATCGCTCTTGCTACTTTTTGTATCCACTCCTTTGATTTTCTGTTTGATTCTGTAAAACCAACTTGTTCATGTTGTCCTCCTACACAGCATCCCCCATTAGCCCTGTCAGCAGCCGCGACAAGATGACCTCACAATGAGATCATGTCGCTCAATAAAAGTCACATGTGATGTGGACGCTCTCTTAATTAACGCCATACGCTAAAAGAAGGCTAACAGTAAAGAGCTGACCTGCTTGCATGTAAAGGTGACGCCCCTCCTTTTTTTTTAAAGCGGCTAATTGGATTTTTGTGTGGCTGTTGGTGAATATGCGGAGTGACTGGTGACAGCTCACCTTTCTCAGCCTTGAGTCTGATGTGACATCATTTTAATCACTTGTCACGTCTGTCAAAACGCGTGAAGTAGTGCAGTGATTTCCTTCTTCGTTTTGCTAGCAAGGCACTTTCTCATTGTGTGTGTGTGTGTGTGTGTGTGTGCCAAGCTGTGTGTGCATGCAGCGTGAAAATGTGCAGTTCTTCCCACTACTTGGCATGTCGTTGCAGTCTAGTGCCAATACACTGGTGGGAGATGCCCTTGAACTAAGTGAAGTGCAAAACCAGCACCCAGTTAAACACATGGTGCACAAGCACTGAGCGCACACACAGACTTAAATCTGTGACTGTGGTGTGCAACCGCTAATGCTTTGTCTGATTTAAGAGTATTTGCTTAAAGTCATCAAAGCACTGATACGGAAAAGTAGAATAATGATACACAATGGAATGCATGTCTTTATTGCCTGAAGGAATGAAAATGTTCTGAAAGCCACACTCATCTACGGTACTTTCCAGCTGCTTCAGGACACCCTAGCACTGACGCAGAACAAGATTGCAGCGCATATCACACATATCCAGAATCCCTGCTCTAGAATGAATTAAAAGACTCTTTATTTGTCCTTCTAATTAAGAGCCATACCAGTCTGACATTGCCCAATCTCGTTAGATCTTTGAAGCTAAGCAGGTCTGGTTAGAAGTTGGATGTGAGACCTTTCCAGGTGCCACAGTGGGGGACAGTCGCTCCAGTGGTATCGTCATTGTGTCCTTGGGCAAGGCACTTCACCCACATTGCCTAGTATGAATGTAGTGTGTGAGTGAGTGTTGGTGGTGGTCGGAGGGGCCGATGGCGCACTATGGCAGCGTCGCTTCCGTCAGTCTGCCCCAGGGCAGTTGTGGCTACAATACTAGCTTACCACCACTAAGTGTGGAATGAAAGAACAATCCCTTGATTCTGTAAAGCATGTCTTTGAGTGTCCAAAATAAAGTGCTATTTAAAATGTATGTAGTATTATTATTAAGAGTATTCATCAGACTTCACTTCAACTCATCAACTGACAGGTCTTCTAGCTCTGGACTACAAAGAATGACCAAAACAAAGACAGAGACACAGAAGCCTTTTCACACACTTGGAAATCTCGCTCTCGTTCAGTTCTCGTGCGTGAGTTCAATGATCAAGAGGGATAAACTCGCCTTGGCGGACAACGAGTCCGACAGAGATTTAGATTATTTTTCCCGTTAGAGCATTGATTCCTTGAAAGATTCTTTGCAGAAACGTGGTATCAGTCTCCAAGGCAGAAATGCTTTGTTAGCTGCTAAAGCTAATGCTGCACATGAGCTGAATAAATATCAGGTTTTTCCTGACTTATTAAACAGTGACGCATTCAGCTGATCCATGCAGTTTCACTTATCAGCCTGTTTAGTGTCCATCTTGCATACATTTAATTAAAAATAATAGCTTAATAACAAATAATCACGGGCCTGGTTAGTGAACAGTGTACCTCGTAAATTGACCTTTTCAAAGTGAAAACTCATACTGTCCTTTTCACACTGGGAAATCTCACTCGTCGGATCAATAATAATGTTACATTTTATTTATAAGCGCTTTTCAAAAACTCAAAGACATTTTACAGTTGTTAAAACAATTCAACGAATCAAAAAAGAAACTAACAATGATAAAGGTAAATACAGAAAAAAAATACATAACAACCACAAGTTAAAAGCTTGGAGCGTGAAACAGAGGAGGTCTGTCATGTTAATACTGCTTCTGTCATCAGTTTTATAAAAGTGCTCGGATACGTGCATCATTCCCGGGTAGAGTCCGATTTCTGCCCACTGCAGACCCAAGTAGTTGGTTGTTTTTGTCAACCAGGGGTCACCTGTGTGGAAGCGAGGGGACTGCCTTGCTCTCTCAACCTATGACCCCCCCCCCAGGTCGCACATGCGCAGTTCCAGAGTGTGAACAGGCTTATAGAGGGGCAGCTATACAGCCAATCTCTTTGAAACATCCTGCGTGAAAAAAAACACACCAAACGCAAAGTGTAATTTCTAAAAACTTGTCCCAAATTGTTTCAGTTTGTTTAAGGGTTTTTTTTTTTTTTTCATTTTCTGCAGTTACATTATTGCTAATTTTTCAATGTCTCTATACTGCACACGTGCTTCTTTTGGCAACATAAATGTTATTTATCTTATTTCAGTATTGTGCTTGCCCTGCTGTTTTGGGGAGAGCCTTTTGTTTGTCCGGTTTTATATTCATACATTTTTCTTACGCAGCGTATTTTAATCCCTAACTTTTTCAGACAGGCTTTTTGTAACTTTATCTCTTACTCATCACATTTTTATCTCTTTTGGGATTTTAGGTGCCTCTACTGTTTTTCCTAATTTGATAATGATGATGATAAGTTTGTTTCTTTTCAGTTTGGTTTATAGGTGTTGTCTCTGTTTTTACATCTTACTCAGTCATACTTTGCTCTATTAGATTTACTCTAATCTCAGTTCACTACATCATCAAAAAAGACTGAAAAGGTTTTAGTATATGAGAGACTAAAAGTGGACTATTGTTGATAAATCAATTCTGACAGCTTGTTTACCTCTCTGAAGTACAAAGAAATAATATTTTAATATTTAATTGTGTTTTTAAGTTTAACAATACATGTTTGTTTGAAAAAACTGTTTTCATTCTTTATTTTGCTAGGTTCACGAGGAAGTCAGTGTCCGGTCAATAGACACGCCCACTCATGAATATGCATAAGTAGGCCACAAATCAGCCTGATTTTGTAGAGTTGCTCAGAAAGTGACTTTTCGGAGGCTAAAACTCTGGAAAACAGGTGAGTTTGGGGAAACAAACCTTAAATACTATGTTTTTGGGGTTCTTAGAACATGATATGGGACCTTTAAAGACAGGAAAACCAATGTGTAGATTTACAAAGGTTGTATCTTCATTCTTTGGTCTCATCCTGCAGCGTTTCTCCACAAACATTAAACATAAAGTGTGGAATGAGATTGTTTCTTCCCGTGGACACAAAACAACCACTAACGACACGCAGAAGTATAGATGTGGTCAGTGCAGCAGAAATCAATACTGTTTCTTCTGTCACGAGATCACCCCACTTACTATATAAAGGTCATCGTTCAGCAAGAAAAGGGGCTTGGTAATGTGTTAAAGAGTCGACGGTGGGATAACGGAGCGGTTCTCTACATGGGCAGTCGATTGTTTCCCAGTATCTGACAGATCAAGGGGAGAAACAACCGCAAAGACGCATAAAACCTTCAGTAATTTGACACAAAAACAACACCGAGAGAATGAAAACCATTTATTCCATCCTACATCTTGTTTAAATGTTTGCGAACGCTGCAGTTTATCGTAGTGTATCTTTTGGTTTAGCCATCTATTCAATAAACTATCAAGACAATGAGCCATAAAACTATTCAACTACGTGAAGATCTTGGTTCAGCTTTTTTTAATTTCAGAAATTCATCATTCACTAATTATATCCCAAAACTGTTATTCTAGTCCCTTTTATTCATCCATCCATAATATGTACAGTACACATGTTAAAAAAAAAGACATGGGTATGACTATCAGGTGGTAATTTGTTCAAATTTTGACTTGAAAATTTGTAAAAAAAAAATAAATACATTCCTGGATATGTTCTCACGTTAGATTAATTTCTTCTTTATTTACAGTTTGCTGTTATTTTACTCATAGATGTGCAAGTTAGATTACAATATTATTGTTACATTTATCCATGATAACATTGCTGATGATGAACCTCCTCTGTTTGCAGACAGTTGTACTGTCCCACCCCTGCCTCTGCAGGAATGGGACATAAATATAGATAATACTGTATATTGATCAATAGCTCAGTGCTGGAAGGTTTGTGCACATATAATCACTGACTGTATTTTGTTTTAGACTGTGAGATCAAGAGTAAGTATAGTCACCTTTTTTCTGCTGTTTGGATATGGACTGAACACACACATCATGTCTGATTTTCCTTTTCTTGCTTTCACAGACAGCATACAGTAAGAATCCTTTTAAATCCTCGCTGATGCTCGTGTGTTTAAACTTTGTGTTGATATGGTTGAATTTGAAACTTGCAAGCTGGATGTATTTCCTGTTTGAGTCATATCTGTCAGCATTGAAGCAGCATCTGCTGTGTGGGCAGCAGCACTGCCAAGTAAACAGGACACTTTATTAACTATTAAACATCTCAGAGCAGGCACTGCAAAAAAAACAAAACAACAACTACAAACACACACTACACACTACACACACACTACACACTTACACTGAGGTGAAGTTACAGGAGCAGAAGTGTCTGAGGTGGACTCATTTTTCATCCAATCGCAGGGAAATCTGATCCCTCCCTACAGTCTTTGGGAGAAGATTGAACACCCAAACTTTATGTGTCTCTCTACCTCTAATGGATGGACAGACATTTACAAAGTGGGAACGGACGTGATTCAGCTATAGTGACATGTGAAATCTGTACACGCTCTTATGTGTGTGTGAGCTTAGAGATCAGTTTTCCCATAAACACTGATTTCTGTCTCAAATGTGTGTTATAAATATCAGATTTTGCTTACTGGGTGTCACCACTAGAGGGCCTGGTTACATTGTAATAGACTCATGAAGTAAGCTTTCAAATGAACCAGACACAAATAGACTGAAATTATTATTATTATTATTTATTATTATTATTATTAGTAATAGTAGTTATGCAATTATGATTACAATTATAATGCACCATAATTGTAATTAATAATTACTCGATAACAATTATAATTGACCCCAACCCTGGTAGTAGTAGTAGGAGTAGTTACGCAATTACGATTACAATTATAATGCGCCATAATTGTAATTGATTATTAATTACGCGATAATTATAATCGACCCCAACCCTGGTAGTAGTAGTAGTAATAATAGTAGTAATAGTAGTAGTAGTAATAGTAGTAGTAGTAATAGTAATAGCAGTAATAGTAATAGTAGTAACAGTAGTAGTAGTAATAGTAGTAACGCAATTACAATTACAATTATAATACGCCATAATTGTAATTAATTATTAATTACGTGATAACAATTATAATTGACCCCAACCCTGGTAGTAGTAGTATTAATAGTAATAATAGAAGTAATAGTAGTAGTAGTAATAGTAATAGTAGTAATAGTAATAGTAGTAACAGTAGTAGTAGTAATAGTAGTAACGCAATTACAATTACAATTATAATACGCCATAATTGTAATTAATTATTAATTACGTGATAACAATTATAATTGACCCCAACCCTGGTAGTAGTAGTAGTAATAATAGTAGTAATAGTAGTAGTAGTAATAGTAGTAGTAGTAATAGTAATAGCAGTAATAGTAATAGTAGTAACAGTAGTAGTAGTAATAGTAGTAACGCAATTACAATTACAATTATAATACGCCATAATTGTAATTAATTATTAATTACGTGATAACAATTATAATTGACCCCAACCCTGGTAGTAGTAGTATTAATAGTAATAATAGAAGTAATAGTAGTAGTAGTAATAGTAATAGTAGTAATAGTAATAGTAGTAACAGTAGTAGTAGTAATAGTAGTAACGCAATTACAATTACAATTATAATACGCCATAATTGTAATTAATTATTAATTACGTGATAACAATTATAATTGACCCCAACCCTGGTAGTAGTAGTAGTAATAATAATAATAGTAGTCATAGTAGTAATAAGTAATAGTAGTAATAGTAATAGTAGTAACAGTAGTAGTAGTAATAGTAGTAATGCAATTACAATTACAATTACAATTATAACTACGCCATAATTGCAATTAATTATTAATTATGCAATAACAATTATAATTGACCCCAACCCTGGTAGTAGTAGTAATAGTAGGGGTCAATTGCATTTTTAAATTACAATTAAGTCTTCAATTATCTATGTTCAATTACAACTCAATTACAGTGACTGGCGTTTTTTCCAATTACAATTTAAATTACAATTACAATTTTTCCCATGATTACAATTACATTCTCAATGATTAAATTTCAATTACAATTATCACATTTACTGAGCCTGGAATACTATATATAAGCCCATGAAACGTAACCTTCTTCTTGTGTCAGCTTTCTGTTATAATAAGTAATAATGGTTTGGTTTTGACCCATGTCTTAAAAAAAAAAAAAAAAAAAAGATTTATCATCTAATTTGTTTTTCATCTCTTGGTTTCCTTGTTATGCTTCCTAATCAATGAAAATATAGGTTTTAATAATTTTGGTGTGGGCGTCTGAGCCTTTTTTCCCGACAGTGAAGCCTTCAATTTCATTTTTTTTTTAATGGTAAAATGATCCTCAAGAAAAGTGCAGGTAAACTTGATATGAAACATATAACCATGGTTCTCAAATTACAATTGACCATTATTATAGGATTAATTACAAAGTAAATTGTCTGAAGTCAATTATAATTCAATTGCGATTAAAACAGCGGCAGTTTTTTCAATTAAAATACAATTATAATTACACCATAATTGTATTTAATTATAAATTACGTGATAACAATTATAATTGACCCCAACCCTGGTACTAGTAGTAATAGTATTTTAGTTATTGTTCTGCAAATATAAAGTAGTGCTCATTTTACAGAGTTCATTACATCTTCGAAAGAGACAAGTCAGTCTATGCATATTCAATAAAAAGTGAATAAGACCTTTTAAGGTATTTTTATACCTTCGGTTTTCCGACACCTTCTCACTTCTTGCTGAGTCCTGACCACCAGAATGACAAAGTAGGAAATTCCCTGCCTTTCCAAAGGCCGGCACACCAAAAGCCTGTCCAAATGTGTGTGTGTCTGTGTGTTTAAGAGTCAAATAACAAGAGAGGTGTCAATAGCTGATTCCCTGAAGTGCTCCACAAAGCATCAAAGGCTGACTCTCTCTCTGATGCTCACAGTTTACTGAACGACAGTAAAAACAATCCCTCCATCCTCTTTCCCTTTCCCACAGCAGGCCAATCTGCATCTCACACCTGCGTATCAAGAAAACATTGCAGGATTTGCCTTTTGATAGTGAAACAGAATGAACATATGAATTTAGTGTGAGGATTTTTTATTTCATTTGAAACAAAATCATGCTATGCTTTTTTTTTTGGCACAATTTTTGTTTTGCAAATCATAATTAACAGAAAACCTTAATATCCACTTCAGAATCACTCCAAAATAAATGAATTCAATTGGAATTGTTTTTGTTTCAAGAAGGTTTTACAAAATTCAACATGTTTAAATTAAATGACAAGCTGTATAAACCAAAAAAAACACATAATAGCTAAAGAAAATGTTGTGATTCTACTGGTAAACTAAGATAAAAGTGTTGCAATCCTTTTATGAATTTGTTCATTAGTTATTACATATTCCAATCTGTCACTGAGTCATGCTTTTCTGCAGCTGAATTATTTTGTAGTTTCCCGAAAACTTGCACCACAAGAAGCTGCTTATCTTTTCCTGGAAGAGGATTATTGTTATCGTACCATGAGTGTACCATGTGAATTTAAAGGAGCTGATCACAGAAAATTAGTAAAATATATATATATAATAATAAAAAATGGGTAGGTGAAAATAACTCTATTATGGATTTATCTGAAAGTTGCAGCACCCTCTAAGCCTTGCTGCCTTGGCTTGTGCAGTCGTGTCTAATAGCAGGAGAACAAGGATGTACTTGGCTTTTTGAAATCTCTCACATAAGACTAGAATTAGAATAAATTATGAAATATGTACGGCATCGATAATATGAAAGCAATAGGGGACAGATATCAATCCCTGCTGGATCTTCATTTTCAATTAATTTATTTTGTTGATTTTGTGGCCCATTTTTATGTATTTTTGGGAGATTTTGTGGAATAATTGGAGGAAAATTGTAGGATTTTGGAAAAAATTAGGGTTCTTTTAACAATATGAGATTAAAAATGACTGGCATCATGTGATATAAACATGGAAAAAATGTGAGCCATTGAATTTGTGTATTATTTTGGAGATATGTACAACTGACTTAGTTGGAAATTTACACAATGATTCATGATTTCTCTGACTTTATTTTAACTTTCTGCTGCGGGGCCGAATTGGATGCTCTAAATGCCCGCATTTGTCCCCCGGGCCTTCAGTTGGACACATGCGCTGTAAGATAAACAATGAAAATAAATTTGTATTCCCACTTGTTTCAATGACACCACAGCCACAATGAGGCCCCATTAACCATCTGCAGTGGAGATTTGCTGCATCTCATTGGTTTGTGGATCACCTGGAAATCAGATCCACTTTCACATGACTGCTGGGTCATTGGGAGTCTCACAGCCCACAGTTGTGTCAGGGAAATACAAGCTGGGTGGAGACTTTTAAACTGGCCAGCGCTCAGTGTGTGTGTGTGGAAACTTGACAGTGAACTGAACCACAGGATGGCATATCATTATTTCTCCTCCCTCTGCAGCGAAGCACAAACTGCATTGTTGTTGGCTTAAAGTCCAGTGACCTCTCTCTCTCTCTCTCTTTACTCATAAGGTTGGCACCTAAGAGCTCCTTTACCTACATAGAGTTAAATACATGCTGCACCAGCTGGTAACCAGTGCGAGGGTGAGAATTTATGGGAGTCTGCACTACCTGTGAGGAAAGGACATAATGTGGAAAATAGACCACAGGGCTCTGTAGAAAGTCTCTATTTTGGTTTTACTTTCACACATCAAGGACATCAGTGGGACTGTTCTGTAAACACAGTCACGGTTACAAAGCTGCATTTAGAACACTGAAACATCAGTATACAGATCCAGGGACTGTGGATACTTTGTTTTCTCTCCATGATGTCTGAACCATCTAACAAATGATGTGATTTAGCAAAAAAAAAAAACAGTTTTTTTAGGAATCTCAGGGTGTTTCATGCTGCGGTTACACTTGGATCCCATTCATCAGTTTGCTTGATTTAGCATCATATCACTATAATATTGTGGTTCAGTCACAGGTCTACTTCATCCGGTCTTTTGCATGATACAGGTTATTAGAGGCCCTTGGTATAAGTCATACCAAATTTCTTAAGGTGCTTATTTGTATTATTTTATTATCATCTATATGTCATCGCACTTCAGTATAGATTTGATTCAATCATCCTGAAAAAAGCCAAATATCTCGAACCTACATTTTCTACTGATAAAAAAAGGCTAAATAAAACATCAGCAAAGATTTAAGTACTATTGGTATCAAGAAACTTAATCTGAAAAGTAGTGCAAATCCATGTTTATAGGTCATAGAGTTTTGTTAAGAACTTCCTCCTAATCCAAAGGGTCATTTTGGGGATTTTATTTTGAAATCCAGTACTGAAACCTACTTCTTTAGAAAGAAATGGTTATAAAAATATGTGACATTGTGGTAATTTTTTTTTTTTTGACATCGTGACATTGTGGTAATGAATTCTCTGTTTTGTGCGTACAGTCAATGCTTGTGGTTGAGCGAAGTGTAGATGTTTTTTTTTTTCCTGCTATGTGTGCACGTTAACCTGCTGTGAGTTTGACCACAAGCCAACGATGGTCAATGTAAATGCAGGAATCTCGGGGTTTCCTTGGTTTCATCCAGGATAAGGAGAGCGGATGTTTTCTGTCCATTTAAGTGCATGCCCTCACTTCAACCATAAAACCTCAAAGGACATTTTTTGCTCCCATTTGTTCTCTCTTGTTAAAGGAACAGTTTAGGCCAACCGTTGAAGAAAACTTACAATATTACAATGCAGAGGTCTGTAAGCAAATCCTAAAATGTAAGAGAGTTGATTTTAAAGGGTGTTGGATTAAAGAGTGGCAATATTTGTATTTATATTACAGTATATAATAGAATAGAATTTATTGCCATAAGTAGAAGTTAAAAAGAACAGGTATGGAATTATTGTGCATGTTCCAGAGTCAGATTGAACAATTAAACAAATCAGCCAATATACAATATACATTATATATTGTAATATACATGTTTAGGCATGTATATCCTATAATAACAATTCCAGCAAGATTATTGTTTTCTTTTTTAATAAAATGTTATGATTTAATTTATTCAAACAATGGTTCCTCAGTAAAACCATTATATAATCATAGTTTTTATTAGTTTACTATGCCTCTCAATAACTTTCATTCATTCATTCATTCTTTCATTTCTTAGCTATCAGGTAGCTATCCCAACCACCCACAGTCCCAACATATACATATTAGGTTTATTAGGAGGCTTTAAAATCCCAGTAGGAGTAAATCTAGGTGTCAGTGTGATAGAATAAGACACAAAACAGAACAGAATGAGACAGAACAGAAAACGAAGTAAGATAGTTTTTTTTTTTTTTTTTTTTTTTTAATCCCAGCTGCCATCCACTGTGTTTGCACTGTAGTTAATGTGTGATGTGCAGGGACATATTATAGTGTATATTTTTCTCATTAACTTGAATCCCTTTCAGCACGTAGCTCCAGTTTAAGCTCTGTGGTCTAAACTTCCAACTAAAAAGTTTATCTTATCTTATCACACCATAGTTAAGCTCCCACATAACAGGAAACCTCACAAACACACACAAAAAGAGATATGTCTTCCAATGTCAGAGTGACTCGTGCACTTGTGGTGGCGGGTTTGGATGTGAGCATGGGAATCCCCATCTCACCTCTGACCCTCCCTTTGTCCAGTCGTCAGCTTAGCCAGAGAATGGGAGGTTGAAAGAGAAAGTGTGGGAGAACACGTCAGAGATGAAGCAGCAGCAAGATGAGTCAGCTTTAAACAAGTCTTTGGGAAAAGAAAAAGTTGTGCAGGTGTTTGAAGGGTACGGACGGCACAAAGAGTGACGGTGAACTGGTGTGGTGTGTGAGCATTGTGTGTGTGTGTGTGTGTGTGTGTGTGGTGTGTGTGGTTGGAGTGATGAAACCAGACCAGCGTGATGGAAAGCCCAGCCGACTGCTAACACAAACATACCGTAGAAAGAAGAGGGAGGAGGGCGTGGAGGTCGGAAAGGTGGGGGAGGAGTGATGTAGAGAAAGAGTGTTTTGTGTCACACTTAGCACAGTGACAGCTGTCATTAAGAGACTGATGTTGGCCAGTATTGACAAGGGCATGCAAGTGTTTACACAGGAATCCATTATCGAGTGGGCTAAAAAGAGAATTTGTCTGTATTTTGGCTTCCAGACAACCTCCATGGCCCGCCTGACACACTGAGCTGGGAGGGGATAAACTTGGCTTCAGTTGATAGATTTTACTTCAATGTTTCACACACTTGAAAAACAGTTTGATGTGTATTTGCATCATTACCATAATTGAGAGTGACCCCTTTGGGGCATGGATGGGGAGGTGCTGACACTCCCACATGCAGGAATTACCATTCGGCAAATTATGTGAGTGAATGAAGTAGGAAGCAGCTCTGTTTCAGGGTTCCCTGAGCAACAGATGGGGGTCAAACAGAGTAGATAAGGGCTGAGCGCGGACTGCTTTTCATTGGTCCTGACTACATGTTGGCACACTCACAATCACTGTTTAGGCTACACGCCAAGCACAACATGCCTGTTTTATCTGATGGACCTCTACAGGAGACACACACTGGGTCCTGCTGAAGACAGGGGGGGGGGGCATTGTGTCCCCGCTCCATGCACAGCTCAGCCTATGAAATTGTTGAGTTGTTTGTTGGGTGTTTGGCTCCTGCTCAGTGGTGCAGCCGGCGGAGGCGAGGTTACTCCATCTCATTGGAATCCATGCACAAAGGACCCAGACCCCCTCCTCCTCGGCTGTAGCACCAGCTTGTGAACCATCTCTGCAAGAGCTCTGGTTTACTGACACCCCCTCCTCCCCCTCCAACACCACTACTGCACCATCCTGCCCACCATCATCCATCTGCTTTGACCCCCCCAACACAGAAGCCCCCAGTGTTGTAATGGCTCCCTGAAGATACAATATATAAACACCAGGGTTCCATTGACTAGAAAACACTTTTCAGCCAACTAAGCCAGTGGTTTTCTCTTCTCGTCTTCTTCTCGACGAGGGCGGTCGCATTGTCTCTGCTTCCTCTCTCCCACCTGCATCTGTCCTTGCTCCTGCTTTGTTTTGTGAATCTAAAAGGAGCCTCTCTATCCAAATCTGTAATAATGGAATCATTCATTTGGTCTCTCAATTCAATCAACCAAGTTTTTTCGACAAAAACAACGGGCAGTGGTGAGCCGCCAGTCTCAGAGGTACGTTTGCGGCTGGATATCCGCTCGACCCTTGGAACAAGTGGCTAGTTACTTGTCTGTCGATTCTTTCCGTGGAAAACATCTACATGATTGGAATTATGGTAGCAGGCATGCTGCTGATTGGAGCTGGCAGCTTTCTGACCTATCGCAAAGTCCGTATTATGTCAGTAGCTGTTTTGGGAAGGCTGCCAGTCATTTCCGAAGGATGGAGCAGGGCTCTCGACACTCAGACTCACGTGATGAATGATCTCAAAAGCAAGCAGGAGGCTGCTTTGGAACGTTTTCACGGAATTGAATCGATCTTGGAGAAGCTGAATGCTTGGCTCGCTAGTTAAAAGGCCACCTTATTATCACTGCTGGGAGACCGGGACTCAAGGCTATCGAAACTGAACTAGCCTGAATCGAAAACAAATCGCTTATCACGGCTCCCAAAGCCACTCTGGTTGTCTCATCTAGCACTAGGATGTCAGTTTTACACTATCCTCCCCAATAGGGAACTCAGTTTAAAACCTGCCTTTTCCCCTCTTCTTCTCTCCTCCTGCTGTTCTCCCACTTCTCATCTAAACGTTTAATTGGTTGCGACCCACAGGTCTCCCGCCCTTGTCCTCCCATGTTATATGTGATTGTCTTTTCATGTTTCTTGGAAGGAATGAAACTGAAATGTATTTTGTTGCTCTGTAACATGTGCAATGACAAATAAAGCTGATTCTGATATAGCGCTGGGAACCATCACCCCTAAGACCTAAATCAAGACAAGTACAGAACATAGTTGATGAGGATAATAATAATAAATATTTAAACAGTACATTTTTAATCCGTTTTTTTTTTTTTTTTTTAAATCAATTACTAGACATTTCAAGGGACCCCATTTAAATTCCAAGGTTGAAAAACACTTTCATAAAATGATGACGCCAGAATGTGAACTATTCACATTTACACTCAGTTTGCTGTCTGTACTCAATTACAGAACACACCAGTGTTGTATTAAAAGAACCCCAACTTATGGGCCGTAACCCAAAAGTGTGCATGTGTCCCCCTCCATCCTGCTCGGATACAGGGAGGACGGAGGGTCGTTGCCATGGCACCGCCTCTGAGTCACTATAGGGTTTAAAAACGCTCCCAGGCGCCGTGTTTGGTGCGTCCTCAGTCAGCGTGTCAGTGCGCACCGGCCGGCTGAGCTCTTCGGGACTCCTGTCGTGTGTGTGTGTGTGTGTGTCCCGGGATGAGGCTGTGAGGTCCATCGTGGACACACACCGGGACACGTCGCACACCTGCCGATGGAAGGATAGAGATGGCGGGACGCAAATTCCCCTCCTCTCGTGGTCCACGGGGGTGAGCGCGCCTAAAGCCGATTGGACCCGTGAATTCCTCTCCGGGATTAAGAGCTTTATTGGGTGAATGGCGATGCTGTCGCCCGGTCCCAGGTCTCCCCCGGCCCGTCTGCGGTGGCTCTGACCGCTCCGGTGCTGCTCTCGTGTCTCCACGCTGCTCGGCTTCGGTGTCTTAGGATAATATGACTTCCTGGCTGCCTCAGTACGTCCTGCTGTGCTGCTCCATGGTCACTGTCTGCACAGGAGCCTCCAGTGCCGGTGAGTAAACGGTAATTAGGGCCAATTACATCATAAGGCAGCAATTACCCTGTCCCATTACCCCACAACGTCAGTCAAAGGACCTGTGGAGCGAATGATGCTATTATTATTATTATTATTATTATTATTATTATTATTATTATTATTCATTTACTCACTGACACTGATTTAAAATGAATAACCAGCAGCAGGCTCCATAAGGACAGACTTATTCTATACATTTATACAACTTTCACAGATTCATCTAATGCACGTGTGTTAAACCCTTTAGACCCAGTGTTTCTCAAATGGGGGTACCCCTAGGGGTATGGGATTGCACTACAGAGAGTACTTGAGAGAGAGGGGGGGGGTCATGCAACAGTCATGATATGACTGGAAATGATAAATGTTGTTTTTCACCCTTGGGGTCAGGACGCCTTGGGGTCGCCTGGGATTTCTGAAAATGACAATAGAATTTTTGAAGTATACAAAATCTTAAACAACTGTATTTCTATGCATTTGCTATGTGAATCTAGTTCAACTAAAATGCAGTAAAAAAAAAAATAATAATAATAATAATCTGAGCTCAAATATGATCTAAAAATAATTCTAGAAAAAAAAAAAAATTATTTGGGCTTGCCAGAAATTCTTGATATCAAAATGGGGTCACTATCAAAAAAAGGTGGGGAACCACTCACTGAGCTAAATACTGTTTCATTCCACATATTTACAAAATTTGAGTCTTTAAAATGTGTGGTTTCAATCGTTCATTCTGTCATTATGCTCTATAGTTGTTTTTAAATAGTTTTCTAAGCAAGTTGTTGTAGTCAGATTAAAGGGGTACTCGGAATCAGAAATAAGAGAAAAACTGATCTTACCCTGGGACCCACATTTTGCATCAGTTATTAAATTGCAACCCACTTTTTTTTTTTTTTAATTCAACCAACCAAACATAGTCTTTCAAAAATAGCTGTTGAAAACACATATAATCATCTTTTTTTTTTAAAAAAAATCTATATATTTTCTTGTGCAACATGCATTGCACAGCATGCCTGTCGAAACAAAAGTTTCTTTCAAAATAAAGGACAAGTCCGACATGAGAGACATTAAGTATTTATTTTTGACCAGCTGTCCACGACCCACCCAGTACAGGTCCGTGACCCACTTTTGAGTACCGGTTCACCAGTTGAGAACCACTGCTTTAGACCACCCAATTCGGCCCACAGGAGAAAGAAAGAAAAAAAAGTCACAAACAAAACCTGAATTATTGTGCAAATTACCAAATAATTCAGTTGGAGATACCCCAGCCCTTCTAAACACACAAATTCAATGAAACGCCACAATATTTGGAGGATTGCAGTTTTCCCAACATGACTGCAGTCATTTTAAATCTGAAATAGTTCAAAGAACTGAATTATCCTCAAATTATTTCACATAATTTCACCAAATTACATTTTTAAAAAATCATCACAAAATCAATGACATTTAAATGAGAAAATCCTGCAGAGACTGATATCTGTCACTTATTGCTTGGATACTGTCGGAACCTTACATACTTTATGTAGTATTTATACATCGAAGTGCAAACTCGGGGACATTAGTGTTCTTAATTGTTCTGCAGCCCACTTTGTATTTGGCCCCTGAGCTAAAATGAGTTTGACACCCCTGTATAACTCACCCAACACAAACCAAGGTAAGCAGTCGACCTAAATAAATTTAACTGAGGAAATTGGCTGTCCAGCTGTTCTAAAAACAGCTGTGGTTCAATAACGCATCATTCCATTACCATATGGTTTTAGTGCTTATTTCAAATGCGCTAAGTTTGGATTTAATAATGTGAGCTTTAAAAGCGTTCAGTGGATGCAAGCAGCAGGAGGAATTATCAAGTGCAATGACAATATTATCGGCTCAAATTCAGCCAATAACTTTTTAACTATAGACTGAGTTTAATATAGATGGTAGGACCTGAAACAAACTGCAAACGCCAACCTGCACACTATCAGAAGTACGGAAGTGAAATGGCCCTAATCACGCTGCTTCTATATATAATGATTGATTTCTAGACTCCAGCCTGTCAATGACTGTGAAGGCCAAAATACAAAGACAGATAGACTGTCCATTGACTTTTGGTCACTTACAAAGTAGATGTTATAATTCTTACCATTTTCATTTAAATTGTATGCAAATGCCCCATAAACTGGAAGCATATCGTGATTGTTAACAGGAATCCCTCAAATTGGGTCAATGACCAAAACTGAACCAACTGTATCCTATAGAGAGCATATTGTCTAAAGCCTATAGTGGTTATTTATAATGGAGGAGGTAGGTCTATTCCATACAAAGGCTTACTACAGGCTAGATTGCTAATTGGGTCAGAATGGCTTTGATACAAGGCTGTAAAGACCTGTAGCCGTATTCTGCCCCACATTCCTGCAGTTCTGTCACACACTGATGGAGACCTGGAAAGTTGGATTTCAGTTGGTAAAAACACTTCAATAAATCATTCATCCTGCTATGGGGAGGCCAAGGTTGTTATCCAGTCTTCATCTTTGTCATGTTTCTCAGCAAAACACTGCATCCAAGTATCCTATGTGATGGCGTTAATCCATGCGTGGGATCCATTGACTGACCTTTCACACACACATGGCCAATGCATGTGTTTATGGGTGTGGGAAACAATCATTGCAGTACTCCAACAACTCAAGCACCTGTTCCCACCACCCCAAACTAAAATGCACTGAATAGCCTCGTATGAGATGCTAAGTCCTGCTCTTTTTGTCAAAAGTGGGCATGGGATTGCTTGATATCTGAAGGGTCTCGGCTTCATGGCTAATGAGTGTTGACACACACATTCTTTCATATGTTAATCTGAAATTCTTCTCTTCTTACTCGCAGATTCCAGTGTGTGCCGGTCGTCCGCTGTCACCTCGTGTTCCGATTGTCTCAGACGTGGGCCGCAGTGTGCCTGGTGTTTTAAAGAGGTAAATTAATGCATTTTCTTGTGTATGACAGATAAAGTGTAACGCGAGCCTGGTGCTTATTTATAAAGCAGTTGCAATACAATCGGCTAAAATCGATAACGAGGCTCGGCTTCTGGAGCTGGTGTAAGTAATTAAAAGACAGTGGCACAAATAGTGATGGTATTATAGTGATTAACAAAATTATTTACAAAATCGAAAGGAGAAAAAGTTCATAATAATGTGCACTACAACTAGTGGTGTAACAATACATCGATCCACATTGATTAATTAAATAACCATCCAATTGCATCGATGCACAATGAAAACATCGATAAACATCTTCATCTTTAAGATATGCTTTTATTTTGAAATTCAAATAGCACGTCTGTACGTCCGTGCCACCATTTCCTGCACGGGGATGGTGGCATAACTTAGCAAATGCCAAGCGACAACAAAGCCTTGTGACCCCTGCTGCCACCCACATTTGTACGCGGCACTATGCAGCCGCCGACCAGGATAATGATTAACTATATATTAGGAAATGAAATAATAATGAAAGCGCAGCGCTATAGCAGTGATGCTGATTTTAAGACGATAAGAATTGGGTTGAAGAGGGTTGTTTTGCTAGGGGTGTAGCACGCACATGAGTACACAGACACGCAAACTGAGATCTGATACTTTCAGTATTCGGTCCGTGCTCGTAAATGGGTTGATTTCTACTAACTCCCCACAACAAACAGCGTGTGTTCATGTAAATAAACAGGACTACTGAATAACAAGTGTCTGGAAGTCCACTTGAGATATTTATTTAATATTAAAGAATAAAAAATATGTATCAAAACCATACGTATATGTAGCACTGTTATCCATGTACCCTTCGTTCTTTGGTTATTCCGTTTTAAAACCAAATCAAAACAAATAAACCTTACACAAATTAATCATATGCCCTTTAAGATACGTTTTTATACTTATTTATATAGCAGTGTAGCATCATTAACATGTCAATGTTAAAATAATAATAATATTATTAATCATAACATGCCAGTGACACTTTGTCCCCACCTGGTTAGTTTGTTACAGTGAAATCAACTGTTTTTAAAGCCATATTTTTGTATTATTAAAAATGTATTGCACCGTAGTAATTTAAATAAAACTACTAGATGCTTTTTATCACTCACACAATTCAAAGTCTAACAATTTGTTAAATGTTACAGAACGGTGTTAATACTGTTTATTTAATGCCTGATACCTGAAAGACCTTAGAAATAAAATAGTCCAATCATATTTCAGTTGTTTTTTGGGAGTTGATATACAAGTAAACGATCGTGTGAGATGGGCACAAGATATCACATCATATCGATCACAGGCAGGAAATCGTATCGTGACAGACTTTGTGATATCGGCAAACATTGTATCGTCATCCAAACAAATCGATATCGTATGGTGATGAAGCTGGTGATTTACACCCCCTAACTACGACGCTCAAAATACATTCACAATAAATATTTCATAGTACAGCATTCACTGATAGTATAAATAAATGTCAGACAGGCAGAATAACATACTGTACAATGAGTACAAAATGTACCCAACTTTTAGCTAATTTATGCTAGTGCTAAGCTAGCATGCTAGCCCATCAATTCCTCTATTGATGCTGCATCTGATGGTAGCAACGGACTCCAACCCAGACCGGCAGCACACTTTAAAGGTTAAAAATAAGGTACTATGCTTACAGAGTGTTACATAAAGCAAGGGATTTGGTATTTTGAATTTGTTTGGAGACAAACCTGCCCAGGGCTGTGGAAGCTTCCTCTCTCCACACAGGTGTGACTAGGAAGTTGCAGGTAAAATGGCTGCCCAGATGTTACCATTGGCTGAGCAAGGTCACATGACTATTTCTACTTAACATAGTTTAAAGAGGTGTTGATGCATGAGTTTAGGTTGTTGAGGCAGTAAATAAATACATAAATTAATTATATATATTTATATAAAAGGTAAAAGGTAAGTATATATGTATATATATATATATATATATATGTATTAATTAATATTATAGTTTATAGTTTATAAATATATACAAAGGTAGATTTTACCTGGGTTACAAACGCTAAGTTGGACCAAATTAATGTGTTATGTATACGTTTTTTGCTCAGTAGCTGTTTTTTGTAATGCAGGGAAGGAAGCAGAGCCTTCATCCAAGCAGATGTTTAGTCTCACACATATCTCTGCATCCATTTGGGTGTCAGTGTTTCTTCTTCCTGTCTTCCTGTCTCGTAAAAAAAATAAAATAAAAGCACCCTGAACCAGCCCAGAGAGACCTTAAAGCCTATACCAGTGCCTCACACACACTCACAGAAAATACACCTGCAAGACAGGAACGTCACACGCATGTGTGTATTTACAGGCCTCGGGTGCTTTCCCACAATGAAAACCCTAAATTTCACATCCTGCAAGCCTTAAGGAAGTGTTCAAAACAAAGATTTTGGTTGGGCAACACACAATGCCAACACTCATGATAGCAATTATATGCTTTGTAATAGTTCTTGTTGTCGTTTAGAGGGTTTTAAGCAGTTATCATAGGGTTTATTTTTCATTTTAAGAATATATTTTATCAGCTACTTTTTACTGTGAGAAATCGGTAGGGTTCATTGGTAGATTAGATGTTTTCAAACCACCAAGAAGTCAAATTGTGGGAGGAATTACACTGGGAGTTCATTCTGTAACATTGGGACAATAAAAGGACATAAAGTCCTTTTATCAAAGTTACTTGTCACTGTGTTGAAAGTAATCATAATGTTTTTGCAACATGAGCTTGAAAGTGACTGTAGTGAACAGGTCACTCTTATTGTGTAAACGCACCCACACTTTATCATGGTCTTTTGTCCATTAGAGCAACACATAATATATCCAACACAAAATATATACAACTGGTTTTTTTCTTCCAAATTTATATAAATTAGATCATTGTCATTTGATCTTCATTTACTCCTTCTCTTTTTGTAAAATAGGAAGGCAACAGAAATTAAATAAAACATTTTTTTTCATTCAATTTGTACCTGCTTATCCTAACCAGAGTAAAAAAAAAGTGCAGAATCTTACAATCGGCTACTCTAAGCCCTACCAACACTGTTTTATGGTGAGTTTATGTGAAGTTGCATTTACAGTTACATTTTACTCTTGTGCCTTTAGGATAATAGTGCACCAAATATACGTTAACGCTAGTGATTTGAATCACATTTGATCTGAAGTTGAGGCTAGTTTAATAACACATTTTCTGTTATCGTTATTACTTTTGTTTGCATAAAATTGTGCCATTTTGACGAAAGGCGGTTACACCTTTTACTGTGAACCCTCAGCATAACTTTCCACTGTACTTATAGTTCTGTGCTCAAACCACAATGCAGTGTTATTGTAAAGATTGAATCCATCCCAGGCTATTTTAGTAAAAGTGTGATCTCATTCTGTGGTTAGTCAGTTTGACTTTTTCTTCATGTTTTCACTCAGCTTTTTATTTCCTTTTATTAATATGGTTAAAAGTTGCATTTACTGAAGGCTTATGAATGAAAATAGGACGCATGTGATTCGCTTTGAATTCAAGGACTTCCTGAAAGGGGCTTTGCCGAGTCAGCGCTGTGACTTGCTGGTGAACCTGCGCAGCAGAGGCTGTGGTCCAGAGTTCACAGAGCAGAATGACGTAAAGGTGGAGGTGAACGCTACCATCAGCAGTACACAAGTTACTCCAAAAGACATCAGCATCACTCTCAGGCCAGGTAAACACTGCACGACCACGGAAATGCGCTCACCAGAATATGCTCACGAGAATTGAAATTGTAAGTTGCTTTTGATTTTGTGCACCTATAGGAACAAATGCCAGTTTCATTGTGGCAGTCAATCAACTGGAGCGTTACCCAGTGGATCTCTACTACCTGGTGGATGTATCTGCATCCATGCAGGAAAATCTTGATCATGTGGGCGCTTAACTGTTTCATAAAGTTTGCACATACATTGTTATTTTAAGTTTTTATGCTATAATTAACAAAGTTTTCTGTTTCTATGATTCCTTTCTTTCCTTTCTTGGTCCAGCTTAAGACAGTGGGCGTAGCTCTGTCCCTTCGTATGATGGAGCGCTCGTCAGATCTTTGGCTTGGTTTCGGCTCATTTGTAGACAAACCTGTCTCCCCTTACATCAACGTCCATCCGTCAAAGATCAACAACCCCTGCAGGTAACACGGAGCTTCAAAGCTGCATGAGTGACACATTAAAACCAAAATGCTATTTTTAACATTTCCCAAAGGAACCCCTAGAAAGATGTTTTAATTAAAGCTTGCGTGTTGTGCCAGTGTTTGTGTGGCTTTTCTGTTACTGCTCTACTTTCACTCTTCAGCCCAAAAATATGTATTTTTTGATTTGCGAGAGTTTCTAAAATGACTATAGGAGCTGCTATAGTTATATACTTTTGTAATTAACTGCCAATGTGTAAAGGCTGTAATGGACTGGCAACTGGTCAAGGGTGTGCTGGCTATCCTGTGCAAATGCTCTATGTGCTCTAGTGCCAAGTTAACCTCATATAATAAGCATTTATTGAAATTGTACTCAAGTACAAGTAAGTCATACATAAAATACTTGAGTACAAGTAAAAAGTAGCTCAATTAAAAAATACTCAAAGTAAAAGTTACTGCTTTAAAATGTTGTATGTGTGACTCAGGTAGACAACTTTTCCATGATGACAATAATCCAGCTCTGTTCTCCTCAGTGTTTGCATGTAAATAATGTTTTCTTGAACATCTCACAGTGATTATGAGATCCGCTGTCGTCCAGCCCACGGATTCCATCACGTTCTCAGCATGACCGGAAACATGAGCGAGTTCAGTCACGTGATCAAACGCCAGCGCATATCTGGCAACATGGACACACCTGAAGGAGGCCTGGACGCTATGATGCAAGCGGCGGTCTGTCAGGTTTGTGTGGGCTTTTATTTTTATTTGAAAGTCTTTGTGGTTTCAAACTTGCATGAGCCTGGCATGAAAACGGTGATGCTGACTCAGCAGCAAGTATTGGGTCCAATAAGTAACACAAAGTGGTGATATCACCGCTGGGACACGTTTTGCTTACCCTGTCGCTGCGGGGGGGGGGCTGTGAGTAACCCCATGCAGGGGGCTGTGAGTAATCAGCCAGCAAGGAAACACTGTGGTGCTCATCCATCCAGAATAGACTCTCCATTATGTCACAGCTTCTTATAGGCTCACCAATACACACATGGGCACACTTTCTCACAGTCTGTGATGAGTCACACATGAGACAGGAGCTCCTGAAGACATTCTGCTGCTTCTGCTGCTATGATCTGGCTTACAGAAAGGTCCCATTCATCATAAAAGCTGCTGATGTTCAGATGAGTAAACTGTGCGGCTCCGCTTTTATTAACCACACTAGTAAATCTTTATGCTATGTGGTGAGTCAGATTTCAATAGTGAAAAGGAATAAGCAATTCATAATGAGTGCTAAATTCTCCAGGTGTTCAAAGTTAACATATCTAAAGTCGCTTCTAAGAATAGCTTGAAGACAAATGTTTCTTGTTGTTGTTGTTGTCTCCAGTACAACAATGAGAAACCACAAGGCTTAACTCTGCATTCTTTTCGGGATCCCTCAGAAGGCTGTCGGGTGGCGCCCAGAGGCAAAACATCTGTTGCTCCTGATGACCGACCAGCCTTCTCATCTGGCTTTGGACAGCAGGCTCGCAGGGATCGTCGTGCCACATGATGGACTGTGTCACCTGGAGAACAACGTCTACACAGGGAGCACCAGGATGGTGAGAGGAAAGGACACTGGGCTCCTATCATGATCATTACATTTATGTGTTCTGTAATCATTTATCTAGGGGTTTTTTTTTGTCATCTCCACCTTAGGACCATCCGAGTGTCGGCCAGTTATCTGAGAAACTGCTGGAAAATCATATTTACTCTATCTTTGCTGTGGAGAAGCAGCAGTACCACTGGTATGAGGTAATGGATACAACACACACACACACACACACACACACACACGCACACACATCTGACTTATGAGTTACATCCCTGCTAGATTTGATATAGAACCTAGGTTTCCAAAGTGGGGCAGAGGTGGCAAAAGTACTAGTCTTGAGTACTCAAGTAAAAGTATAGATACTTGAATAAAAAATGACTCTGGTAAAAGTATTGAAGTTGTTCTCTTACTTGAGTAAAAGTAAAAACGTACTAATCAATACTACTTTAGTAAAAAACTAAAACAAATGTCCTTTCAATTACAAGACAGGGTTTTTTGAACCAGCAAATTCCATATCTTTTATTTTCTAAAGAACCTGTAGAATATTGATAAATGAAAAAAAGTTAGATCTGTTAACTTTGAACAGCCGGAGAATTTAGCACTCGCTAAATAAAATGTTTCAAGAAAAAAAATGCAAATGCTCAATTAAACCCAGAGGTTAACATTTTTGTTGTTTTTTTACGTTGTAGCGCCATCTTCGAAGGTCTTAAAAGTAACAAGCTCATTTTCAAAATGTAAGGAGTTCAAAGCAAAGATATTTGTTTAAAAAAGTAAGGAGTAAAAGTTAAAAGTCACCCAAAAAATAAATACTGAAGTAAAGTACAGATACCAGAAAAAAAACCACTTAAGTACAGTAACAAAGTATTTGTGCTTCGTTACTTGTCACCTCTTCCCCAGGGGTACGCAAATTGTCATAGGGGGTGCGTGAGAAAAAAAAAAAAAAAAAAAAACGTAAAACAGCGTGACAACATTGGAAACTATAATATAAATAGAGCAGCAGTCAGGAGCCTCCATGCATTGCCACAAATTACACATTGGCCTATGAACCTTTTAGTGGAGACAAGCTAAAAAAAGTGAAAATATGGCGAGAGCTACATTGTTCTGTGCTAGCCAAATGTGCTTGATGCCCTTTGCTACCACGTACTTGTATGAAAGTTGATTTTCAGCTTTGACAAACATGAAAACAAAATACATAACCAGACTTTGCGTGGAGAAAGCGTAGGCGGCGGGCGGAATCGAATACTACTCTCGTTCTGGCTGCCTTCTACTCTTACACATGTTGATCAATGATTCCTTACCCCTTTAGCACCGAAAGAATATCTGTAATATTACGCGAATATCTGTAAAAGTCACATTTTTCTATTAGCTAAGTCTGCTTGCGCATAGCAGCTCTTCTTCACTGTGCAGAATAACTGCATCCCAACTGAACACTGGATTATCAGCGCCCTCTGCTGGTCGAAACAAATATCTGGCGGCTGCAACTGAAGGAAAACAATCATTCTCTCTAAACATTTCACCATATATAATAACATTTACAACATTACTGAATTCAACTAAATTAAATAAACATTATCTTTAAGAAAGATTTAAGAAGAAGCAAAATTTTCTGGGGAGTGTGCCCCCCGACCACCCTAGGTGTCGCGCGTCATCGACGCAAGATTTAGCCTTATACTTTTTTTTGCTCAGACTCTCTCAAATTCAGCCAAATATTGCAGAGTTGTATCTATTCAATCAATAAATGTTTGGTAGATTTATTTTTTCAAAAATAAAAGAGATTGTTTCTCACTGAAAATGCCAGTAGGCTAATTAATTAAATAAAGCAAAGAAGTGATAATTTTGGAATAATAATGTTTTATTGTGCTTACAGATGGTTATTCTTTTTTATATATATATTATTTGTCAACATGATAATTATAATTCAGAGACAAATTTCACTGTAGGGCTACACAATATATGATGTTACATTATTATGTTTTTAAGTGTGTAGAAGTAGTGGGTACATGGCTTTAGGTTAAATGTCTGAAGGGGTACAGGACTGTGAAAAGTTTGGGAACCACTGATATAGAAGAACCTTCTCATTCATGTCAAATGAGACCAATTCACCGCCTGTTTCCAGAGCTGATCTGTGCCATTTGTATTGTATTGTCTCTGTTTCATTCTCCAGGAGTTGGTAGAGCTTCTCTCTGGCTCCTACCTGGGAAAGTTAGGCCTGTTCCAGGCTCCAAACCTCATTGGGTTGGTGTTAGATGCATATAAGGTATGTGTTATTCACCCTTGTGTATTCTTCTGGGCCCTTCTCACAGAATCGTATTCATTCATTGGACATAAACGGCTGCTAGAGACTGGGTGCTTTTTTTTTTCTCTTCCATTTCCTAATTTTTTCTTCTTTTTTTCTCTTTTTTATTTTTTCCCATTTATTGCTTTTTTTTTCCTTTCTTAAAGACTGGGTGCTTTCATGGCCAACTGACTCCTGCTGATCTGTTGAGGTAGCATAAACTGACAGGCTGATTAATAAGATATTCCTATTTACATAACAATGAGAAATCTGAGTCATACACAGTATATCTCTGAATATCTGTACATAAAAAAATTCATTTCACAACTTTTAAATTTAGACAAAAAATTGTCCGGAGGTTCATTTGGCAGCAGCTTAGCTAGATTTAAAAAAAACAAAAACAAAAAAAGAAAAGGACAAAAATCTAAAACATTTGAATAGATTAGATTATTTTCTTCTCCTGTGTGTCACATGTATTGTTGTGTCTGCACGTATGCATGGCTGCACTCGTGGATTTGTGGATTCGGCAGATTCTCAGAGCAAACAATGGAGCGCTGTACCCGAGGCAAGATTATGCTGAAACCGTTCCCAGCTGAAAACACGCACACACACACACACACACACACACACACACACACACACACACACACACACACGGCCTGAACAGTAGCTGGTATTATAATCACCATCAGATCCCCACGGAAACCATGTGTCCCAATCATGGATGGATACAAAGATGCTATTCTTAGCTCTAAGAATTTCTACCCTCATGTAACAGGTTTACTCAATCACAGTTTCCGTGGTTGACCCCCCCCCCCCCACAACCTTTACAGCTTCAGAAACTATCCCTCCTACAGACTTTTGGTATTTTATTTGTAAATTGACATTTTTGAACCCTCCTCGTGGCATTTCACCCACTCATACAGCCACCAATCCCCTCATAATGAAACCTCTATTTTTTCTCGTTTTTGTTCCACAGAAGTTGTTGTCGGAGGTGGCCGTGTCAGTGTCAGTGGAAGACAAAGCAGTCAGCAGGTACTGGGTGTCTGTGTCTCCACTGTGTCCTGATGGATCCACTACCAAAGGTCAAAGCTGCTCAGGGGTGAAGCCGGACCAGACGGTAACCACAAAGGCCCATTCTCTAGTGCACCATACTGTCAGAAAACTGGTTCTTTTAACTCATCTTCAAGAGATGCGACACAATGGTGTAGTTAGTTGATTACTTATTTTATGTACAGTCTCTAAAAGCTCTGAAGACAAAACAGACTTGGTAAATAATCCAAACTGAGCGGATTATCAGCCTTAACTGAACAAAACACATTCTTATGTGATCACATGACCTCCTTATTCTGAATTCCCCAGTGCACTGCATTCCTATTCTGCTTGTTTAATAGTTCTAGTATTATTCACCTTTAGTGAAGACATGGACAAATGGCGGTCCGGGGGCTTTATTCGGCCCTCATTCTAATTTAATGCGGCCCTAAAAGTATACACACAAAATGACTCAAAAAACACACAAAAGGGCTGAAAAACACAGAAGACTAATAAAAAAATATCATGAAAATATAAGAAAAGTATACAAATAACAACCAAGACAACTAAAATGACTTCAAAAACACACAAATTCTTTGTTCTTTCCTGTATTGATACTTAGATTGGTCATAATTTTAAATGCTAGCATAAATATTGATAATGTGGCCCTTGGATTAGATACACTCTCATTTTTGTGTGAATTTTAACCTCAAGCGATATCAAAAGCTCATATAATACTGGAAGTTTAGTTTGGTAATTTTGCTTGTGGCGCAGCTAGGACATACCTGCTTGTCCAGGCAGGAGACATGTTGGCTGCTGTTATGGTCACCCTAGACTCTGGTAATGAGACCAGGCCGTTTGTCGTCTGCAGTAATAAATACAATGAAATGAAATAAAAATGTAGAGAAAACACTACAAAAACCTAAATAAAGAGGAAAAGCAAAGAGATTGGAAAGGACCCCAGATGCTTTGAAGCTATAAATCATGCAAAAAAAAAAAAAAAAAATTTAAATGTTATTTTTTGGGTTTTTTTCTATAAATGTTTATTGGTAATACATTTAACACATTTTATGTTATATACAAGACTAGAACAGATAACCTTTAAATGATGGTTCTGCTGCCTGATGTTAAACACACGCAGGCACAGCCGAAACGCACAGGTTCACTGAACAATATGTTGTCTTTATCTTAGAGACATTTCAAAAGGTTTGATGTTGACTAGCTAGGCTGCTCATGTTGGTGCCACTCGGAGCTACTCCATTTTGTACCCTCAATGAAACGTGTATTTTATTTATTGGATTATCTAAATGGAAAAGTGACTTAACGTGATTGTGGATGTGATTACACTGTATCGTATCCCTGTAACGGACTGGACACCTATCCACAGTGTTCCAGACTATGTCGACTTTCGACCAAGTATTGTTTGTTTTTTTCTCCCAGGTTTACTTCAGTATCACGATTGGCCTGCGTTCCTGTCCTGAAGATGTTGAAAGTGAAGACATAACTGTGATGGTCCGTCCTATTGGTTATAATGAATCCACCGTTGTGAGGATCCGATCAAAATGTCAGTGCCGTTGTGGACTAACAGGACGCTGCCAGGACGACAAAGAGTCGTCGTGCGCAGGAAGCCAAACATCCACCAATCAAAGGTCAGACCACGGACTGACGGTGGACTCAAAGGCAGAAGCACAGAACCACCAGAATTGCAGAGCTGCTGAATCCGATGTGGACTGCAGTGGCCGTGGAGTGTGTGACTGTGGGAAGTGTTTGTGCGAAGAAAGTCGGCTTGGAACAATTTATGGGACGTACTGTGAGATAGATGATTTCTCCTGTCCGTATGAAGGAGGAATACTGTGTGGAAGTAAGAGGAACTTTATTCCAGAGTTTTCTATTCTATTTAGCTTCGCGCAGACTTCATTAGAAGAGGAAACGTAACACAATAAAAGGTGTTTACCAGCTTCTCCTGTCTTTCAGGTCGAGGTGTGTGTGTGTCAGGTGAGTGCGTGTGTCAGGATGGATGGACGGGCGATAGCTGCAGCTGTTCCATCTCCACCCCATCCTGTCAATCGCCCGACGGCTTGATCTGCAGCGGGCGAGGCCGATGCGTGTGTGGTCAGTGTGTGTGTGATGACCCTCGACACTCTGGAGACTTCTGTGAGAGATGTCCTACGTGTGTGAGCAACTGCCAACCACACTGGTGCGTTCCATTTTCCACAAAACACGATGACGAGCTCTAAAAGCATCTGAAAATGACGTCTGTGCGATTATGTATTGTTTTCTTTCCAAGGAAATGTGTGGACTGCCATATTACTCATGGACTCACACAAAAAGAGGTGGGACGTTGCAACCACACATGTGCACCGCTGGTCGACTACACGGATGATGCATCAGGTATAAACCTTTGTTAAAACCATTTCAAAAGCCATTAGTTGTATAATTATGATACAATTAAAACTAAAGCACAAGCCTTATTTTAAAAATATACAGTAGCTGCTTTTGAAATTTGTTTTAAATCACAACAAGTTCCTTTTTCTTTACTGATAAAGCAACAATTTGAGTGCTTTACGTTTGCTGTGTGATTATTCATCAAGTAAAATAATGTGGTCTTAGTGGTTTACTGGTAAAAGTCCACAATCAACTGCTAATCACCATGAACAGGGTTTTTTAATGTAAAGAAATCCAGTGTCCCAGTATAGCCGTGACGTCACTTTTGTTTCAGTTCAGCTCAGACAGGCCCTCCGTGTGGTTATATAAAGGAAGTTGTTGTGGGTAGGCTTTTCTGCTGAAAATGGAACGTTTGTGTAGAAACACCAAACTGTAACCTCACAAACTTTCCCTGAGCTGGTTGTCACACTGTGTGTCACAGGGGAACTCTGGGATACGTGAACATTCACTCAAACGGAGGTTATAGCATCGAGTTCATCAAACACACACACACACACACACACACACACACACACACACCGTCTAAACTAGATTTAATGTTTTGTTCTAATCTGAATTCTTAATGACTCTTATGAAGGTGGATGTGTCGCAAAATGTGAGAGCTTGTAGAATGTGACGTGAACACGTGAAATAAATGTAATGCCACAAATGATGGGAAACAATTTATAGACTAATATTTACACATAAAATTACAGCTGCAAACTTGTAAACCAACATTTATTCACATGTTTTTTGTAATTACTTGCGTAAATGATCGTTTACAACTTCTCGAATCTGCCGCTATAGAAACACAAACTACTTTTCTCGTGTGAATCTGCACTGCTTCACTTTTGCAACACATTTTGCGAGACGTCTGTTGCAAAACCGATTCGCGCTCGTAGAAATCTTTATTTTCATGACACAGTTCACATACATGTTCATTGTTTTATTGCGTCGTCACATTGTACAGATTGTAGATTTTGTAAAATACATTAACCGCTTGCGCACTGCATCAGCTGTCATCTCTGGACTATCTTCTCCACATAGCGTTAACCTAAATGTAAACAAGGAGAATCACTCTCCATGACTGTTTTGGTTCAGAAATGACTCTAACAACCTTTTTCTAACAATCTGTGGAGGTAAATTTCAGCATCCTGCCTTTACAGTGAAGAAAAATGACTTCGTTTCGGTCTGCTGCGCTAAAAAGACACAGCGCTCTGTCCAAATTGTCGCTTCTGATTGGTCAATCCCACACACGGGGGAGCGGGGAGGGGAGGGGCCATTTCTGTGTCGCAAAACTCAAGCAGCGCAGATTCACACGAGAAAAGTAGTTTGTTTTAGTAGTTGTTTTTTGTTTTGTTTTTTTAACAAATTAGGGGAAATTTGTCTTTTTAAAAAAGAAAAAACTATTTGATATGAAATATGAATTCAATGAATAGATTTTAAAGCAAAGTAAATTAAACTAACATCGAAACTACATTTAAATGCAACCACAAATTATTAAAATACTATAAAATAAGCACACAAATTTTAATACAATTACAATACATTAGATTAGGTTATGTTACACTTTAATAATCTCATGACAGGGAAATTCACTCCCTGCAGCAGTGGAATACAGTATAAAAAGTAAAGGCTAATTATATTATATCATATTATATATACCAACATGTTTGCTCCCTATTGTATTTCTTTGAAACACATTTTAATTTAGCCTGTGAAATATGCATCATTATTTTGGGTGAGATGGCGGTGCACATGGATGCAGCGGCTCACAGCTCTCTGTTTTTGATATTACTTTGTGTTTTTTGTGTTAGAAAATTCTTTAGACTTTATTTTATTTGTATATTTAGCAACTCATAGTAGATCTTGTTATCTTTTAATTTATTAAGATTTTATTTTTATTTTTATTGTATTTTTATGTGTGGTAACAGCATTCCAAGCAGCTACAAATGTTGTTGTATGACTTTGTAGTCTATCTATCTATCTATCTATCTATCTATCTATCTATCTATCTGTCTGTCTGTCTGTCTGTCTGTCTGTCTGTCTGTCTGTCTGTCTTTCTGTCTATCTATCTATCTATCTCTATTGTCACATCACATATTAAATAGCATACCTACAGTAGTGTATCCACCACATTAATATGATGTAACCTAATTTACAGACAGACAGATTAAAGAAAGAGCTGGAAAACCACTTAAATTGCCTATTTGTGTTTGTTTCCCTTGGTGTGTGTGTGTGTGTGTGTGTGTGTGTGTGTGTGTGTGTGTGTGTGTGTGTGTGTGTGTGTGTGTGTGTGTGTGTGTGTGTGTGTGTGTGTGTGTGTGTGTGTAGCTCTAACTGTGGAGACGAGGACTCAGTGTGTCTACGTCAGTCATGACAGCTGCCGCTACCGTTTTCAGACCAGCTCCTACTCTGGTCAGACTAAGCTTTACATCAGCACAAGACCAGGTACAACACACACACACACACACACACACACACACACACACACACACACACACACACATGGACCCCAGCACTTTTCAAGTTCCGCCCCGTTGCACAAATACTACACTCTTGTGTATTTGAGTCAGCAAGTATAATGTCAGTTACAGCTGTAACTTTTACAGTCCCACTCATTCTTTACTATTCATGTTCTCATTTTCTTTACTCCGATACACACACACACACACACACACACACACACACGCACACACACACACACACACACACACACACACACACACAGTTTTTTTTACAGCCAAGTGTTACAGTTCATCTCCGCCCTCCAACTTTTGGGAACAGCGTCCCTTATTGTGCTGATCCCACATCACCTCCACCCACCGGGACACTCTCTTCCTGCCTACACTCCCTCCCCCCATTCCCCTCCCAGCTGCTACGGGAACCAGGTCTCCATGGTTACCACGTTACAAAATGTCTCAGCACTTCTTTGGGCTCTTTGTGTTGGATGAAAGGCCCGTCATCCACACGTGCTCCCCAGCAGATTCAGTACCAACCCAGTGTTGTGAGCAGCACCCCTGGTACAGCTGCTACTGATGGAGGAGCACCCTGTGTGTGCATAATAATAAAGCTGATAATCTCATGCTTTGTTTACCAACTACCAACAGGATATCATACAAATAAACTTTATGATACAGTTTATCCACCCCACGGTTCAAAATCTAACAAACTACATGATTTATGAGATAAATACGTGTCCTAGTATTATTACCTTAGAATGGCAAATGAAAAATTATTTTAATTGTGTCATGCATCACTATTGAGGCTGTTCAAATGGAAAACTCCTCATTTTGAAGGTCTCTCATCTGACTCTAACATAAACTGTTATTAATCTGTAAACAGTTATTTAAACATGCCTTTCCTTTTATTTCCTATTCTGTTTTATTCTGCTTGTTGTGTCTCTTTTTATGCTTTTTCTCAGCGTTTCTTCCTTTTTTTTTTTGCGACTGTTTTGAGCTTTTATTACTTTTGCTGTACTGCATTAGCCTTGTTTATTATTTTTTTTATTATGAACTCAATGTGCTTCTGTTCTGACTGTCTTATCTTATCTTTCAAACTAGTTCTTAAACTTCTCCCATCACCAATGCACCTGAACTCAACCAATCCTCTGCTGAAAAGCGAAAAACAAGTCTGGCAACCCAGACATCTAAAACATGCAGGACAGAGGTCCTCCAGGAACTGAGAGTGAGACACCTGTAACACGATGGAATCTAATGTGTGTCCTCAACATGTGTGTGTGTGTGTCCACAGAGTGTGTCTCCAGTGGTCGGCTCATTGGTACTTTCCTCAGTGTGTGTGCACTGACCGTGTTGTGTGGGCTGGTGGTGGTCGCTGTGTCTCGCCTGGTGCTGCAGAAGAGAGGCCGGTCACCAGAGGGCGCTGCTGAAGAGCCCACCTACCTTAGCACTGGGAAGGTAAGCTCTCAAAAATCAGCTGGGATTGAATAGTTTTTAATAGGGGTGTCCGATTTCCGATATTGTTATCGGAAATTGGTCGAACATAGGGATCGGATTATATGGGTCTGCATCTAAAATCTCAAGGCTGGTTTTAGATCAAATATCACTGTATATTCTTTACTGTTTACTGGTGCTGCCATGTCTCACATACTGGACAGAAGTTTGGGGAAGTAATCACAAAACAAATTTTACAATCGATAGCAATACGCTACATACATAATGCCAGATAATTAGATCATACAAAGCCATTGTTCTCATGGCCCGACCCAGCGGCCCACCGTGGAAATCCCCGGTGTCCCCGTACGCCAGTCCGCCCTTGCCTGTTAGCAAGTGTTAAGATTAATGGCACGACTCACGCGAATACCAACAACCAACACGCTCTGTTCAGAACTCTATTCCGATTTATTAAGTGACGATAAGAATGTCAAGAATGACGGCAAAAATAATTTTTTCGTAAAGCATCACAGTTAGGTGTAAACCCAGCATGAAAGCCCTTTAGTTAGGCCTAGCCCTAGCTAGCTAACTAGCCATAGACATTTCAGTCATTACTGAATAAATTACAATTTAAATGTAGGCAAATTAATAATCAATGTCGTAAAATCAGTCAGGAAGAAATTAGATCCCCAAAATACCCAACCTACCATTAACGAAATGTTTACTGCATTACAACCACTTTGGTTTTTGGCTCCATGTAATTCGTTCGCCTCAGTGCTTGGATCCATAATTTCCGTTTCTGGCCTTTTTCTATAGGTATTCTGTAAAATTCTATCTTTTCGTTCATCCAGGCGTGGTTATGACAGTCAAATACTACGCAGAATTTGGGCATTATACGATAATAATCTGCCAGACTGCAAGATCTCCACCGTGTTGTCAGCTGTCAATGGCGGTGTCATGGTCTGAGTTCACATCGTACTGAGATTGTATATGCGCATGCACGCACATGTGCATTAGCAAAAAAATTATTTTTGCTAAAAAAAAATTAATTCATTTTTGTTCATTTTTGTTTTCAAAGTGAACAGACACGTGTTTTATTTGTTTATTGGATTATGTTAGGGTTGGGGTTATAATCTCAGTACGGAGGTAAACTCTGACCGTGACAGCGGTTGTCAAGCAAAAGCATACCCATCTTAAAATGGCGGCGTGCGTTTCTAGCTCAAGTGCTGACATCACGCGAAAAGGTGTATAAGGAGGTTCTGAGCGTCCGGCTTCCTGCAGCAAAGTCTCGCGGGATGAGATTTCACGGGAGTTACGAGGCTCCTGCTCCAAACCATCTTCAATGGAAACACATACAAAACTTTGTAATTGAAACACATCTAGTGAGTGTTTATTGACCCTCGTCTGCATGGCGTTTGCTCACCTCACTTCTCTGCTGTGGTTTCAGGATCTGTCATACATTCCAACGTCTAACGAGAAGACTGTTACCTACAGGAGGGACAATCTACCCGACCGTCCTGTCGAGATGCAAATCCAGGTTTCCAAGATGCCCCTGGGCGATCCGTGGCAGTAGGTGAAGTTTAAAGGTCAAGGGTCAAAGCTCGAACAATGGCAAGCATTAACGCATCTTCCTTCTCTACTTTCTTCAAATGTTGACCAGCTGTGAGTGACTGGTTATTTGTCAGGGACGTTTGAGTTTAATATGGCCAGTAGTCATGTAATCTTGATGAATGTGTGTGTGTGTGTGTAGCAGCAGGAATGCTACTTCTACAGGGTACAATAAGTTGATTCCACACATCATTTTTGATGCCGATTTAGCTCAAACCTAATAATTGCATTTTTCTGTGAACGTGTGTTTCTCTATCCTAATGTGGACCAAGCTTGGTCTGAATCCTGAGGTCCTTTCTTGTTTTTTTTTTTGGATTGTCCTGTCATCTCAACTTGCTCTAATGCAGTGGTTCCCAAACAGGGGTACAAAAGCACATTACAGGGGGTACTCAGAAATATTTAACAATTAATTAAAAAATAATCAGGAAATGTTCCTCGTCCTTTTAAGGTTATTTTTTTTTTTTTTTTTACTTTTGCTCAATAAAATACCGTTTTGTCACACTTCTGACAATAGGAGACAATGATTGGCTACATTTTACAAAGACCGTATATACTTATTATTGAAATCATCACATAAAAGTTGCATGGTATTAAAAAGAAAAAAATATATATAGACTTTAAACTATACTCATTGTTTTAAATGTGTAGATTAAGCCTTAGGGAACCAATATTGGAGACACAGTTAACGGTTTAGGAGAGCCCGCTGTTCCACAAATTAAAAAGCATATGAAATTATGATGAGGGTACTTATGATATGACGAGGGGGTACATATGATTTGACAAAAATGCAAAGGGGGTACACGGGACAAAAAAGATTGGGAACCACTGATCTAATGGACAGAAATACATAGAGTATTGGTGAGTCTGTTACAGTGTGAAGGTGTTTCTTCCTGTCTTAGCCTGCCCTCGTGTGGTTAACATGAAGTAAAACACTTTGTCTTCAAAGCACAATTCCGATATCAGATGAAGTGCCCTGGATACAGCTTTGATTTCTTCCTGCTTTTTTTTTTTTTTTTTTTTTTTTTTCAATTTCAATACATTCAGTAATGTGTGAATATTTTTAATCGTGTATTTAATTTTTTTATTTTTTGTTACGGACACATTTGTGAAAATATAGCTCATCAAAGTGATTGTTTTTGTCAATAATCTGCAAGACTTGCACTGTAGCAACTTACTACTGACAGCTGTACGGTTTCTGAAGCAGAAAAGCTGTGGGCTTGAATGATATGTTGGGCATTAAAATGCATACAAGTCTATTTAAAGCTAATGAAAACAATTCATTGGAACACTGGAGTCACTTGGAGCTACGACTCGTATTCAAAATGTCTAAAAAAAAAAAGACTATTTATTCAGCACGTCATCGGGCATGTAAATGTTTAGCTGTGTATTAATAGGCGTGATCATGCCCTTGAAATATTGTAGAAAGTTTGAGACAAACTTTGTACAACAAAGTATATGAATCTACTCTCAGAAGAGATGTATTCTTCATTCTAAATCCTTTGTGAGGCTTTAGGCACACGATCCATGTTCCTCTCAATTTTAATTTCAAGTGTTTACAGCAACCGCTGCTCTGTTTTACTGTAAAGTGGGAACACTATTATTATTTATTGTCGTTCTGTGATTATTATTTTTAATAAGGTGATTGTGTTAGCTCCTGAGAAGGCTACTTGAGGTTGGTACCAAATATCACATTGTGATATTTTAAATCAGCAATAATCATCTCATCTAACAGGGCATTGAGTTCAGATTAACAACAGCACTTTTCTATTGTGATGATGATTGTGTTGCATTACTGTTTTCATTGCAATAAAAGTACAAAATTTAAAAAAAAATAATAACAATAATGTCTTGTATTTAATGAACTGATTCAACTTGTACTTAATGCTGCAGTATATAAGTTTGTGTAACTATATGATTACCAATGTTTCCATCAATTAAGATTTCTATTAAAATGCTATTGGGAAAATTTAAAAAAGCACCTGATCAATAAAAAAAAAATAACCTTAAGTTTTAATAATGAAATTCATAAGGTGATGTTTCGGGTTGGCACGCTGTTCAAAACAATTTAAAGCAGTTCTCACACGATCGACTGAGGCTGCACCTAAAAGGATGACCTCTAACCGAGTGAGCTCAGGAAAATGCAACATCACGATAGACTTGATTGAACTTCAGCTTTGACAAAACCTGTTTTTAATGGTGGCCAAACCTTGTCAGGGAAGAGTGCAAACTATTTCATGTAAGGCAAGAGTGCAATTTAAGTTTCCCAGGATGTATTTCATAGTTGCGATATATTTTTATAGTTTGAAAACATTTCTGAGTTTTTAATTTAACACAGTGGTTCTCGACTGATCTCACCCACATTCTGCCACGGCCATTAAATCACGACCCACTTTTTTTTTTTTTTTTAAATTCAACCAACCAAATTTAGTTTTGCATTTCACAGCATACTTGTCAAATATGAGAGACATTAAGTGTTTATTTATTTTTGACAAGCAGTCCGCAACCTACTTTTGGGTCCCGACCCACCAGTTGAGAATCGGACATGAACCATGGCTAACTTTAGTTTACATCAATGGAGGGAACAATTAACACACTGCTTGCACAATCATTTAATAAAACCAAGGATAGTATATGTATAATTTGTGGTTGGCTTCTTTTGATGATTTAAAGGGGAAATTAACTCACTATATATTTAGACAACAGTGGCATATTTGTAATCCTTAAAGAGAAAAATGAAAAATGCACAATCGTGTCCTAACTTGCATCATTAGACTAATTTAATTTCGATCAAATAAAATGATCCATCTTTCTTTTTTTTTTAAGTCCTCTGTGTTTTAACTATAATTATCAATAGAAACACTATTGTGTTAAATACATGAAAGACCTAAAAAAAAAATCAAAAACGTTTTATTGGGTCATGAAAACACATTATAAACGATAAGTCAGACTTCCATCGAAACTTTACTTTACAATAACCTTAAATATAAACGACAGCATTACAAGAAAAACTGGTCACTGCTTTAAAATTAACATAAAAAATAAATTAGACAACTTTTTTTTTTAATATGAATATATATATAAATTGCCAACTTATGAAGAACCGAAGGAAAGTGGGGTAAGGTGAAGGAGTTGAGACACAACTGAGGATAAAGTGCCATAATATTAGCGTTTCGTGGTTCAAAAACACTTTCTGGCACAGTCCCTCGTTGCGCACAAAGATCGATTGATTGATTGATTGATCTCTATATTTCCAGTCACTCTGTTAGGAGTCTCTGGTGGTTTCGGTGTTGGTGCTGAGGCCGAGGCCGGGCCCGGGGGACTGACTGGGACTGGCTGACACGCTTGTATCCGTGTCGCTGTTGTCTCTGCCGTTCCCCGGTTCTCCTGCTCCCTCATCGGAGCCCTCCACGCTGTGCGTCCTCAGGTGTTTGCTGAGGTGATCGGAGCGCATGAAGCGCTTGTGGCACACGGTGCACTCGAAGCGCTTCTCCCCGGTGTGCGTCCTCAGGTGCCGCTGCAGCTCGTCGGAACGCGTAAAGCGCTTCCCGCAGAACAGCCAGTTGCAGACAAACGGCCTTTCCCCGGTGTGCCAGCGCAGGTGGGCCTTCAGGTGGGAAGTTTTCCCGTAAACTTTCCCGCAACCCGGGATGTGGCAACTGTGCATGCCTCTCCTGCCCTGGCTGGTGGCACCGTGACCCAGGCTCTCCGCCTGGCAGTTGGGGCAGTCGCAGGTGGTTCTGCCCGAGTAGCGACGTGAGGAGGAACGGGAGGAGACGGTCAGAGTCAACACGGGTGTCCCGGTGAGTGCGGGTCCTGCTGTGGTCGTAGACTCTGTGTAAGGGGTCGGAGCGGGGGGGCTGAAGCTGTCAAAGACGTGCTGTGACGCGCCGTAGTCATTGCTGTAGTTGGTCAGAGGTAACCCGACTGGGCTCTGGGTCTCCACCCAACCTGTTCCCATATCCCACCACGCAGATGAGCTAGCAGCGACCTCTCCAACAGGCTTGAACCATGGGTCACACGGGTGCGCGTGCATCCTGGGATACATGGCCGCTATGCCCTCCACCGAGGGCGCGAATTTGGTGAGAAACAGCGGGCGCTGCGCCTGAGGACTGTCACTGCCGCTGCTGTCTGACTGCACAGCGCTGTGGAACACGGACACGTCATTAACCAAAGCAGGGTTTGTCACTGTGAAGGCGCTGGAAGGGTCCTGTAGTCCCAGACCCGTTCCAGAGCTCCTGGAGCTTCCAGAGGAAATCCCGAACGAGGAGAGGCAGGAGCTTAAGCTGGTGGTGCCCGGTGCGCCTCTGGTCCACGGGTGGAAACCTTTAATGTAACCTGGCGCTCCGTCAGAAAGCACCGGGGAGCAGGACGGGCTGGGCTCACCGATGCGGCTGCAGGTGGCGGCCAGCATGGCCAGAGGAGCGCTGCCCAACCGCGGTTCCTCCTGTGACACAAGGACACACGCTGTTAGGCCTGAATATTGTGTGCGTAATTACGCACGGAACATGGCTTTGCCTTAATCCAAGAATAATTTACTTTTATTTTGAAATAAGTATAAAATACTTAATGCATTGAATTATAAACACAAAACGCTTGTATCTTGCTTGTCAAGAGAAGTGGGAACATTTGAAGTTAAAACAACAGTTAATAGATTTATAACCATAAATCACATCCTCCAACAATACAGTCGCTTTTTGTTAATATTTCAGCATTTTGAAAGATACACCTACCCCGAGCACTGATGCAGCCATGGACTGTGAGTGTGTGAGTCTAGTGCAGGTATGGGACCAGTCTGAGATTGCGCTCTGACTGCTGTCGTTTTTGTGGCTGCTCCTTGACTTTGATGTCCCGCTGAAGGCCCGTTGACCAATCAGAGGCCAGAGCAGGCCGTCGCCTATAAACGGTTGCACTTTGGTTTATCATACATTTCAAATGTCAGACACTCACCAATGACTAAAACATCAAATTGTAACCATAAAGAAAACAATAGGAGAAATTCTGAGCACAGCAATTTTTACCCACACGTCACTGAAAGTTGACAATAATGGGAGTTTGTTGTTTGGTCAGAAAACGTTATTTATTAATACGTTTTAATCATTCTTACAATGTGTTGTTTATTAAAACTCCATATTGAATTGGTTATTTATTCATATTATTATGAATAAATGAATTAAATAAAACACTAAAAACGAATGCTACTGAAATGATCAGCTTGCGTAATATCAATACAATTGTCAAAATCACTCAAAAATGTAGTTTTGGGGCAAAAATTTGAATGTAAACAAAATGCTCGCATGAAGGCATTTCTCTGACCCAGTGTAAATATTTTCATCTCCATTAGGCGATTAAACCTCTAACCCTAACATAAAATGGCATTTTTCTTTCCCAATTACCTTTTGGTTGAAGTTTATTCATTAACATAACAAACAGTACTTTTGGAAATAGAAAACACATTAAAAGTGTTAAATAGTTCACAGAAAATGAGCTCTGCAGACCATTTTAAAGGTAAATAAACAAGTAAATAAAACAGTAGCATGCTAGTTAACATGAACTAATGCAATTTTATTTTCTTTCAATTCTAATGATTGATCTTCATGTTCATTCGACAGAAATAAATGACTGAATAAATACATTTGAGGTTATTTTATATAGATTTTTACAACAGCCGGGTTGGGTGAGTCCAACCACATGCATTTAGGAGGGTTATTCTTTCTTATGGTTGCAGGACAGCCTGATGAATGAGAATCTGGTCAGTCCGTCCCATTCTGTCTCTGGGGCATAAGCAGTCAGCCTCGAGGGAGGGATGGGATGACACCAAGGCTGCCCCTGCAATTCCATCTCTTTCAACCCACAACAAATGTCTCTCTCTTTTTTTTTTTTTTTTTTTTAAATGCCTCTTCCTGAGGTTTGGTTTGTTTTATAAATCTTCACACTACATAAGTCTCAGCATCAGACTATATATGTGAGGGAAGATATTTTAGTTCTTGAATGTGAGAAGAGGAGGGGGTTTTTCTTTTGCCTAAATCAAGGCTGCTTTACAAACATGATGACACACACTCTGGAAATTGCCCTGCATGATCTTCAGCCCCTTAATTTATGAGCAAAGGCACAGAGGGAGTATTTCATTTGAATTTCAAATTTAATAAAACAGCAGGATTAATCCATTTCCTTCATTTGTTTGGTATTAACTGCTTCTCTGCCCTTTCTTCATCTCTCATGTTCTATGATCAGCCTTAATGAAGTCAGCTGGTCACACATAGGAGGAAAAGTTAATTACATTCCCTCCTCACTGAGAGTCAGCTCACACACACACACGCGTGCGCGCGCGATTCGTGTCATTCAATTTTGTGCATTGCAAAACTCACTGCATCATTTATGTATTTTTCATGTAGCTTCATGACCTAAGTCAGATATTTATATAAATTGTTTCTTTGAAAAAAAAAACTATATATATATATATATGCTTAAATAATTTATTGATATGTGTTTGGATGGGGAATTGAAATACTTCTGTGAAAGCTCTCAGTCAACATGGTCATCAATAATCTAGCCAGGGAATTTAGTATTGTCTTTCCATACTTTGGATGACACACTAGAAATTTTAAAAGGCTTTCATATGTCACGGAGGTCCTCACATTGTTTAATCCGAGAACATCTATAGAAGAAAAGGCATTGACCTCATCTAACCCCCCCCACACACACCCTCAGGCCTGGCCATATGCACAGGTGGAGTTTACAGTACGCCATCCTCCTCTTAACCTGATCTCCATCTTCACGAGCCACCCAAACAGCTGTCCCTCATTTAGAAGCATTCTTTTCCCACACTTAGACTCTATGAGGGTGTGCTTAAAAAGCCCCCCCTCCTCTCCTCCAACGAAACCCTGTCTGAGCCTCAACCTGTTCCTTTGGCGATGATAATGACCACATTATCACGCGCCATCGCACGCCAACAAAAAAGGTTGTCGTGTGCTTTCCAAACACTATGTGCCCACTGAGACAGAAAAAAGCAGAAAGAAAAGAGTGAAATAAAGATGTGGCACTGCTCGGGGGGAGAGGGGTAGATGGAGTAGTTTATTTCTCCTTGCTGTTTTCCCCATCGGCTCTTTTTGTGGGTGGAAGAGTCAGCGGGGATCCAGAGGGTAGGGCTGCCATCTTGGTCTGCTGCCCTGCTGGGACAATTAGCAGGAAAATGAGAGGCTCAAAGGAGAAGCACATAAACATACAAATATAACCAGGGGGTTAGGATTAGGGGTGGCTGAAGTCTTGAAGAGCGATCGTGTGGTGAATTTGTTTGGTGATAAGGTCACATTCTCCTTTCTTTGGAGTTCTTTTAATCTTCCGAAGCCGCTAAAACAAACTACCCAGAACAGATTTAAGTTGTTTTACAGTGCACATGAGGAAATAAGTCATCCAGGTGAGTGTGTGCCAGGATGTGCCTGGAGCAGCTCCTCCTTGGCTTCCTGTAATTACAGCTCAGTGAGGGCACGTCCGCTGTCTGTCAGCACTGAGCTGATGAACGGCTGTGGCACAACAGTTGGTTTGAGTGTTTGTGATGATGATGTTTCCTCCCTCTCTCTTATGTATTTGAAAAAATATTCACCTATTTCATAATTCAGTTCTAAATAGTATTTGTTGCAGTCTTAGATATAAGTGCTATGTATTAGTACATTCATATTGAAATAATGATAAAAAAATATATATATGATAATAATAATAACAATAGTGAGGAGCTCCATCTCCTCACTAATCATTGATGCAGTTTGCAAAGTCCTCTTTGGTTGTTTCCAATTAAATAATGAAACCAGTGTTTACTGGGTAGAAAGGAACAACTTTCATTTGTTTTGAAAACACAGGCAATGCATTCTTTGCAACCATGGCTCGATACAAGGACATGTTCTTAGCCTTTGATTGGTTCTACCTGCAGGTAGGACAGCCCCATGTTACTCTTTTGCCTAGTAGTTACATAATGAAGAGAATCTGAAGAATCCTGATAAATGTTGTCAAAATGTTTGTAGTTATCTGGCATAAAGGGTTGGCCTTAACCCTTTATGCCAGATATTTGTAGTTATCTGGATCAGTGATCCTGAACATGTTACCGTCATCATTCACACTAAAGGCTTGGGAGAACTTTTTAAAGAATTGTGCTGAAATGCGTAGTCTGGATCCCATCCAGATGAATTCTGGTGGGGTAAATGAGGAAGTAACCTGACATAACTCAGTCAAATTTGATAAAGATCAGTCAATTATCTACTGAGTTATTCTGAAATTTCACCAATGATGGAAGATTGAGTATTTTCTTTTTTGAAAAAAATAAATAAAAAAAATAACTGATCCAGAATCATTATTCTGATCCGGATCCTCTCCAAAATGTAATGTAATCTTCCAAGGCGAAAGATGTATCTCTGGTTAAAATGTTGTCAAAAACCGATAAGCACTTTTAACGTAATCCAGCCTCCTTGGTGAAGGTTATAAAAAAACATTAAACGTTTCTTACATACTCAATATGTAAAATTAAACTGCTCCATCCACAAAATGATCACTGCTGTTTTAACTGAGGGGGGTACATTTACATCTTTAGTGTCAATTTAACACTTTTGAAAGTGTAAAAACTTTGTCTTTTTCCCTTTGGCTGTTCCCTTCAGGGGTCACCACAGCGAATCATCTGCCTCTATCGAACCCATATCCTCTGTATCCTCTCCTATAAACGATGCAGTGTTAATTTACAATAGTAATTGTTAACGTATAGAACGTTCTGTGTTAATCTCCTTGTACAGCTATAGATTAACCACTGTAAAGGCTAACAAACAAACATATTTATCAGTTCAGCGCTTTGCTCTTGGTGGTTCCCTCGTGTATTAATGAACGTTCTCTCCAATTTGTTTTACTGGTTTATGAAAGTTTGACCTCACACGCGTGTCTTTTGCTTAGTTTATATCCAGCAGGTCAGAAAGGCCATCTCTCATCAGACATGGTGGATCCAGGCCAATGTAATTACACTGCTTCATTCACATTCATGTATACAACACATCTACATACAACAGCAGACCCACCCATTTATGAAATGAGTGACTATGAGGAGAAGGGGGGGGGGGAGTGCGTGAGCAGAAAGGCTGAGGGAACGATGTGAACGAGAGCTTCTGTTTCAGGCTGAAGGTGAATTCAAATCAAGCTTTATAAGAAGGAACTCTCTCTCTTTGATACACACACACTCACACACACACACACACAGTTAGGTTGATGGATGTGAAGGATTTGTTAAGTCATACATCACAGAGGTCATTTAACCTGTCAGCACATCTGCTGTCCGTGCCCTCAGAAGCAAAGGAAGAGGAGGAGTGAGGAGTGAGATTTATAAAGGCGAGGAGGAGAATTATGCAGGGGGGAAGGAGAATGAGACTCTAATTAGTGACTGGAGTGGATGAAAAGCTCCTCTTCAGCCTCTCTCTCCACACACACACACACACACACACACACACTGAAGCTATGGCTTTTTTGGTAACTACTAATGATAAAGTCGCAGGTTTTTGTTGAATGGCTTTTTTATGTGCTAAGATATTAATGAGATGCACATGGAGGAGGGCTCTTCATTGGCTTCTTCCACAACTTTTATGAGTAACATTTAAAGGGGCAGTATTATGAAAAAAATCACTACTTTCTACAGTGATATACTACATCCCTTTAGCCTCAGTCAGAGGGCCAAAGTTGAAAAAGTTATGTTTCCTCCCTTCATTGTTATTCCACATTTTGTAAAAAGTCAGCTCCAAATGGGCGAGTCTGGATTTTTCTCGCTACTTGACATCACCTAGCAGAAACTCCTTCTCCTGACAATCCTGGCTCCTCCTACCCTATAAGAATGTGAACTCCTCCCTCTCAAACTACCTCACAGCTAAAACAAACACTGCGGTTTAATGTAGAATATATATTATACTTTGTCATATATGTAAAGCTACATACACAAAATGTGTTCTCTGCATGTATCTCCTCTGTGAGGAGCACTGGGCAGCAACGGTTAGCACCTGGAGAAGTTCCATTTTTAGTACCTGTTATATTGCCTCGTTTTGCCTTTGAGATGATCTGACGTGTTTGTGACCCAATGCCATGCAGAGGTTGGACAAAACAGTGGACTGTCATCTTGAATAGACTATTCCTGTAATAAGTAGTGGGGAATATGACAAGAAAGCGACGTAGCAGCTCCGGTGAGTGTTTGAAGCAGCTGATACAGCTGATTGATTAAGCAGCTCTGCACATAGATCCCGAAAAACAGTATTTGTCTGACTCACAATCACAATAGCAGCTTAAATAGCCATCTGTTTTACTGTAATGTGCAGTTTTTTCTAGCTGAAAACAATAACAAGAGTGTCTGGATAGCAAAAGAAAATCGCTAGTGATCAGCTGTTGTTTGGAGTCAGCGTCTACAGACACGCCTACTCATGAATATGCATAAGTAGGCCCAAAAGCCCATTTATAGAACTAAAACAGAAAAAGACAAAGGCACAAAGTATACATAAAATAACACAAGTAGACTTAGATAAACAAACAAACAGAAACACACCGTACAAACAAGGAGGCTATCAACATCATATTGAAATATCCACAATTTAGCCACTAGCAAACTGAGTGTAATGGGGATCATCTAAAGTTATAAAAACTCCACAATAGGTTTTCACATGCTATAAAATGTATGTAGGTCCCTTGACACTTCATATCTCAGTTTTTCAATGTGGAGTCCAATAAATTATCTCAGCCAAGCTTCGAATACAGACGGGGCATCCAATTTCCACGTTTTAAAAACACATCTCTTTGCAATACCCATATACCATAAGCAACCATTGTACAGATTTTTTTTGTCCTTCTTTTCCAATAGGCTAGAAATTCCCAACAAGGCAGAGTCAGGGGGCGGGTGAAGATTAATTTTAAATAAAATTACCACTTGATCTTTATTTTTTTCATCAGTATCTTCACCCAGAAAATCAAATCATTTTTATAACTATCACTTTATGCTTTACGCACTAAAATGGCCACGTACTTGTTGGGCACGTATTGAACCCTTCTGCGTACTGATGCAGTCTTTATTTCCTGTGATGCTCTTCAGCTTCTGAGGAACGCACAGATCGTAATACAGGAAGTTGCTGCAGTCTCTCTACTTGATTAAATCCTGCTCTGACCATAGACTCTCTACTCCTTTCTAATGAAATCACTCATTCTTCTTTCTAGACTTTGCCACTGCACGCACACACACACACACACACACACACACACACAGAGGCACGAAGATTAATTTGCTCCTGTTCATTTCTCAAGTTTTGTGTCCTCTCTGTATTTAATGCATGTGTGTCCATTGATCGATGCTCTGAAACCCTGGAGCATAATCGTACACTTCCAGGCAACATTTTTCACTTTCAGTCTTTGATGGATACATTTGATGCATGTGATTAGAGCTACCACAGAGTGGGAGGTCTAGGTCATCCGGTGTGTGTGTGTGTGTGTATTTGTGTGTGTCTGCATTTTTGTCTTTTTCTTTTGACCATCAGCAAACCATCCATCTGTCTGAGGCAAGTTAATGATGGAGTCGACGCCCTCATCCACAGAAGATATTTCTCCTCAATTTACCTGAATGACGACCATCATCAGCGGTCAGCTTCACTTTAAAGTGTGAGTTACCTCACATAAAATCTAGATAATCCCATTTACCTCTCCATTAACTATGTTTTTCTGTCGTCGTGGAATATTTGGCAATTTGTAAATTAAAAATGTGATCAGATCAGGAACAATTACACAAAGCTCGTAGGTTACACATTCAGAAAAAGGCCATTCTTAAAGGCACAGAAACATACACTTTGCCTCCAATCAGAATCCACTTCTTATGGCATATGTTGAAACTTTAAATCCTGATTTAGAGGAAATTCTCCTGATAGTTTGGCATTACTTTTTGGTTGTATTGGATGATATGTCAATGTTACTGCTGCAAATGTATAAATAATTAGTCCCTTATGTGATCTTATCAACCAAAAAAGAACAATGAAAAATAAAAACCATGTTATATGTATTATATACGTTTTGACAGCCCCAAACAGCTGTGTTGCTAATGTGTATTTACACCCATGACTATTGTCCCTGTGACTTTTCCTCTTGCTAGACAGTTTATTGAGTTTATTGTAATGCCTTCAGCTCATTCTATATCATCCTGTGCCCCACCCACTCATCGCGCTTCACCTCACCACAATGCCCGGCGTGAAATTCTGAGGCTGGGGGAGAAAAGGACAAGAGGAGGTTAAGACACGCACTGAGAGAAGATTTGATGTTAAATTGACTGGAAAAGAGCTGCAAGCTTTTTCATGCTAATTGTCACTTAACAAATTGTTAATATATTCAACAAAGTCATGAAAAAAAAAAAAAAAAAGCCAGGATTTGGCGAGAATTTGCTTTGACTGTAGGATTTGATTAAACAAATAAGTCCCAAAATCTAATTTAATAAAGAATTTAATACAATGCATTGTTCTTGGCACAAGATCAGAAAATCCATACGTAACAATGTAATTACAGGTTTTACAACACGAGAACTTATTTGACCTGCTAATAACTTTGTCACGCTAAACAAACCTCGTGATGTTTTCTTTAAATGTTGTATAGAGCAGCGAGGAGGAGAAAAACCTGCTTGTTCGTGAGACACAGTCGCGAACATTCTGCTTAACTTGGATGCCATAAAGCTGCAGTATGTATGTTTTTCTTGGTATCATTTGGTCAAAAATCCACAATGACCTTTGAGCACATTGTAATTCAAAGTGTCCTGGCAGAAGAGGGGCTGTGAGCCTCTTACTGTCCTCAGCAGAGAGTGATACATCCTTTCATGTCTCTAAAATATCAGGAGGTAAAGTCTCTACATTTGTCACTAGTCTTTCTTGAGAAAAAAGTCGCGAGCTCCACAGTTGTGCGAGTTCACAAGAATGCAGGGAAGGGACGATAGGTTTAGGGGAAGGGAAACGTGGTTGTTTCTTTACAAGTCTCATGATTCTGCATACTGCAGCTTTCTGTGACGTCGGCCTGTTGCGTTGAGCTGTGCCAATGACTTCGCTGAAGGATATTTCTCTAGCACCTGTACCTTCCTCTAAAGGAAATGTGGCGAAAACCACCACAAAACCTAAAGAAAAAGAAATCCAGTCAAACATTTTTTTCTATCCACCAACAGACAAACTGTAATTTTTTTGAAACAAAAAAACAGTAGTAAGACGGTGACTTTATAATTTCAACACACAATACAGACTATTTTGATCACAAATTAACTTGACAGCTACATTACTTAAGGCAGCGCTGCCCCTACCTACTCCTCCAATTAGACCTCAAGATTGAAGATGTATCGAGATTTAGAAAATTATAATATCGTCTATATCAATTTATTTTATTAATACATAGCTTAATTTGCAATAAAATACTCATTTCAGGAGTCGCTGCTTTTGCTACTTCTCAGAACAGCATGAAAAGCACAGATGGATTTCTGAGTGTGTCTCCTAACCCAGAAACAAGCCACACTACAGCACTCACTCACACATGCTGTCCCTTATAGAAGAAACAGACTAATGGTGCGTTTCCGCTGGCGGTATCGGCTCTACTCTCTTTTAGCGCGTTTCCACTGGGAAAAAGTACCTCTTCCATGGTACCTTCTGCTGATTTTTTTTTTAGTACCTCCTTTGTTGAGGATCCAAAAAAAGCAGCCCTGGTCTGAAAATGTGATGTAGGCACAAAGCAGACACTGATTTGGTCTGACAATCATAACAGCGTAGAGTCATCAACACACACAGAGAGGAAGCATTTGGCCACCATTGATTTTTGTTGGCGATCTTGTGAGGATGACAGCAAAAAAGTGGAGTCTGGCAGTTTCACATGTCAGGATGGTGATCAATGGAAACGCTCCGTAAAAACGCTATCGGGTCCCGAATGCAAGGAGTGTGGAGCCGTATAGAGCCGATACCGCCAATGGGAACGAGCCATAAAGTGGCTCATATTGTGCAGTGATTTGTTGGTAAATGTAACTATAATATGTGGCATTTTGCATCAGCAAATTTAACCCAGAATTGTCTTTCTAGTAAGACTTTATTGAGTTAAAAATATTGAGATTCATATCGTATATCGCCATTTTAAGAAAAAATATTGAGATAAAAGTTTTGGTCCATATTGGCCTGCCCTACCTCCAACGTGGAACATGCGTTGGTAACCATTAAGTTGCACTGTGATTGATATTTAACTCTAAATGGGAAAAAACTCCAGGTACACCATGGAGAGGTTATCAGTCCATCACATGGATAAGAGACCAATAAGAGACCAATGGTCACATTTAAAATGTGACTATTGCTTGTTTATTTTATTTTAGAAACACTTCATAGTGAGTTCACAGTCCTTCACAGTCGCCAGGGCTCAGACGTGCAACATTCTAACCCACATGTCCCACTCTCCATCTTTACCTTCCTTCTCTCTCTCTCTCCTTCCTCTCCTTTTACAACAAACACATACTCACAACAGACGCACAGTTTTATCAAAGCAGGTTCAGGGGTTTTTGGGGCAATTTTTTAATTGTTGTTTTATTGATGGCTGCCATCAAACTAAAAAAAAAAAAGTCCCTCCCACCTCGACCCAACTACACATGCATCGCCTCCAGGTCGTCATTCAGGACATACACAGACAGCCAGGAACATGAGGCTGGCGTCAGCTCAACCAGAGCCTCAAGTCATGTCAGGTCCTGCGCGCACACACACAGAGACACACACACACTCATTTACACACTTATCTTAGATCTTTATAGTTTGCTGCACCCTCCACTTAGTTCTACGGGAAAAGGTCTTCCTGAGCTCATATAAACGTACCATCTTCAAAGAGCTTCACGCATAAACTCACAAACACACACAAGTGCTGGGCCGACTTCTGAGAAAACCTAATCACTTTACATTTGGCTTTGAAGAGATTGCTTGAATACACACTTGCTCACTGTCTGAGCGCACAGGCATGGATCCCTTTCTTTAGCCACTTCATATCCCTGCTCATATCCACTACACAGAGGTGTAAAGAGTACTGATATATCCTACTCAAGTAGAAGCACTATTACTTGATGGAAATTGTACTCGCGTATAAGTAAGTCATACATAAAAGACTAATTTACAAGTAAACATAACCTCCATTCAATGCTATTTTGGCACAGTGCATTAAGTTTAATCTGGTTAGTCGACTATAATGTGATGTGTTTGATTGTTTCTGCTCATTTCATTTTTTGTAGTTTCACAATGTCCTCTGATCATTTTAAAATAAAAAATTATGATTTTACTCAGTAACGGTTGCGTGTAGAAGTATAAAATGACTTTACTTATATTAAAACACACTTAAGTACAATTACCGATTTAGAATTGTACTCAAAAAAAGTACAAGTACCCATAAATGCAACTCAATTACAGTAACGTGAGTACTTGTAATCCGTTTTTCACCTCTGCCACTACATGAATAATGGATGTCTTTTATTGCAGCATACAACTACCCAATGCAGGTTGTGGTTTATCTCAGTTTGATTTGAATGTTTTTTGTTTTTTTAATTTTATTTTTAACAATAAATAAATATAAAGTGTTTTCATGTTTAAGTCTGATAACAGGAATGTGTATTTATGATTTCCTGAGTTCAATCTCAGTTCAAGTTCTGGCTTAAGCAGAATCCCTCATCATGTTATCTTGATGTTTCTCATCTCTAGTCCCCAGGAGCTCTTGTTGTGACCTCTCAGGGTCATCGACTCCGTAGGTTGGTCGCAGGTTGACTTTTACCCTTTCTCAGTACATCTGCGATGTCTCAACTGTGTGTGTTTGTTTGAGTAAAAGGGCAAAGCTGTCCTGCAGTGTGAAGATACAGTTTTGTGGACAAAGCTGCAGGTATATGAGAATAGTCGTCTGAGAACAGAATGGTAAATACCTGCAGTTGCTGCCTTTTAACACATTCTGACCATTCAGGCTATGAAGTCTTTAAAGGTTTCCTCTGCGTTCCAGGACTTGTAATTACAGCTTTGAACCCCAGACGTGGTGTTAAAGTGTATGACTAAGATGTTGCAGCAGTAGATACTTCACACACTTGGTTGTCACAATTTCACGAGAGATTTCTCATCATGTCTTTGTGTTTGTTTTCATACAAAAAAAAAATAATAATAATAATAAAAAAAATGGCTTCAAATGGATTGGGTTAGTTCTTCTAAACTTCCAAAAATAGTCAAATTTTACATTAAGTCAATATGAGGTTCAAAATTCAACAGATATTTCTGAGAAAGTGCTGATGTAGAATCTTTGCATCTCTTGTTAAATGCATAAAATAATGGGTTTTATTTCAGTGATTTATTTTTGTAAGCTACAGATGCTGCAATATGAACCAATTTCTCCACTTAAATAAAGAGGTAAGGTTTGCTTCTGGACTCTGCCTTGTTGAGAAATGTCTCCATGTTTCTTGCGTCACATCTTCTCCATGTACCGGTACATATTTTCTCCCTCCTGTGTAATCTTTGTCTAACATTTAAGTCTGATTTTATGTTGAATTAACCTTGGACTTTTGACTTTGTATAGGCTGGTATAATTTGAATGATTGTTTTGACACATTATCTAAAAAGAATACAACAGTTTTATGGTGTACATATAACGTTTACAACACAGTCCTTACTTCTAATAACTATCACTGTCTAGTTTGTGTTATTAAAAAACAACACAACACAAATCACACCCTCATTTAGTATCCTTGAGTTAGCAGAAAGAACCTCCTTTGGGGGTCAAAATTTGGAATTATTTACATAGTGATATTAAGAGCTGTTTGAATGTATTTCAGTTTAAGAGAATGTACAAAAAGAGACTCATAACAATATGAGCATGGGGATTAAAGTGTTATTTGTTTTCCAATTTTGGTACTGAGAGTGCATGTAAGTCCTTGAATTTGTTATATTATTTATTTAGTTTTATTTAGTTTTTGAACAATGCGGTAATATCATTATCTCAGTTAGTGTAAACTTGGAAGACCAATTATAAAAATTACTCAAAATTTTATTTTGAGTAAGGGGCAGGCAATATCAGATTTTTCTGGACATGAAATGTAATGAAGTTGAATATTCCTTGTGAAAAAAAAATGTGATTTTTTTTGCCATGACAGAATGAAAATAAATGAAATGAAAAGAATACTAAAGGTACAAAGTGGGGGATCCTGTATTCTGGTGCTGACCTTCAGAGCCTTGCATGGTCAGGCTCCCTCCTACATTAGAGACTTGTTGTGTCCTTATACCCCCTCCCGGAGGCTGAGGTCTCAAGATCAGAACCTGCTCATGGTCCCCCGTACCCGTTACAAGACCAGAGGAGATCGCTCCTTCCAGGCGGTCGCGCCAACGCTCTGGAACGATCTTCCGTTTTCCTTGCGTTTGCTTGATTCCGTTGATGCTTTTAAGAGTCAACTGAAAACCTATTTGTTTCAGAAAGCATTTTAAATTCCAGTGATAAAGGGTTGTTTTATGACCATCATATTCTTGTGACTGTAACTGCAATTTGTATTGTATTGTATGCACTGTATGTATTGTGAAGCACTTTGTGACTTCTGTCTGTAAAAGGTGCTATATAAATAAATATTACTTACTTACTTACTTATGTATCTTGGAAGCCGTTCTATCACAAAAAGAACATCCAGACACAGACATTTTTAATTTAGAGTCAGGGAGAACATGCACAACTCTAGTGTGGCCTCTACATACAGTAAGTGGGATCTGCGGGGCTTGAACCCACACTCCAAATGCTGGGTCACAACAGTTCAGAGAGACTTCTACTCTTTATTAAGAAGAGCAATCTGGTTACCATGGCAGCCAATGTTATCATTACACACTCAGTGAAGGCAAACTATTAAAACAAAATTATCAATCAGGATAAAATAACTATTGTAATAAGTTTTTGGACAGCATTGCACTGGGCACCTTTATGTCTGCCTAGATTTTGCATGTTCTCCGAAGCCACATGTGAGTTGAGATTCAGGCATATTTGGAGAGGGTGAAGTCTTCATGTTGCCCGAAGGTATCAATAAATTAGTTCAGTTCTGTCCATCATGTTCACACACACACACCGGCACAAACTATTTTTTATTGAGGGTGCGGCAACCAGTATCTATTTGTCACTAAACCTTTCTGTGTTGGTACAATGACTGTCAGGTGAGTTCACAGCTCATTTTCCTATTGTCGACTGCACACCCTCTTTTCTAGACTGTCATTAAAGTCTAATTTCTGTGGAAAAGGTATAATTTTGGGCTGGTAGCAACTACAATTCAATACACATTTTCTGTCATTATTTAGTGTTTTTTTTTTTTTTGTGTGGAGTTCTGCTATTTAGTATAATACACTAAGTATATAGATAATATTTTGTGAAAAACTAAAAAGATAAAGCTCACACATTAATGAGTGACAGTCATAGCTAACAATGTTATAATAGTGTATGTTTGAAGAATAGCTAATGAGTGATTGTGATGTGTAGTCATTAAAGAAGACTTGTAATTGTCTTTGAAAACATTTGTTGCCAGTAAGGTCACAGTATTTTGGCTGAACTATATTTGTTTGCTCCACTACCCAAAAAAGAAGCAAGCGGGTTGAAAATGGATGGATAGATATATTTGTTTGTGTGTAAGCGCAAAAAAGAGTATATGATAAGACTAGGGCTGGGTTAAAAAAATAATAATAATAATTAATCGATTTAAATACATTTTTCTTTGAATGGCCCGATATCGATTCATTAAATTCTAAAATCAATTATTTAATGTATTTTCTACTGTGTGTAATGCTGTGCCCTCAATTCCTAATGCAAACAATATTTTTCATGCATCACCAAGTTACAGTGGGTACGGAAAGTAGTCAGACCCCTTTAAATTTTTCACTCTTTGTTTGATTGCAGCCATTTGCTAAAATAAAAAAAAAAATTCATTTTGTTTCTCACTAATGTACACTCAACACCCCATCTTGACAGAAAAAAACAGAAATTTTTGCAAATTTATTAAAAAAGAAAAACTGAAATATCACATGGTCATAAGTATTCAGACCCTTTGCTTAATATTGAGTAGAAACACCCTTTTGAGCTAGTAAAGCCATGAGTCTTCTTGGGAATGATGCAATACGTTTTCACACCTGGATTTGGGATATGCTCTGCCATTCTTCCTTTCAGATCTCTACAGTTCTGTCAGGTTGGCTGGTGAACATTGGTGGACAGCCATTTTCAGGTCTCTCCAGAGATGCTCAATTGGGTTTAGGTCAGGGCTCTGGCTGGGCCAGTCAAGAATGGTCACAGAGTTGTTCCGAAGCCACTCCTTTGTTATTTTAGCTGTGTTCTTAGGGTCATTGTCTTGTTGGAAGGTGAACTTTCGGCCCAGTCTGAGGTCCTAATCACTCTGGAAATGGTTTTCTTCCAGAATATCTCTGTACTTGGCCGCATTCATCTTTCCTTCAATTGCAACCAGTCATCCTGTCCCTGCAGCTGAAAAACACCCCAATAGCATGATGCTGCCACCACCATGTTTCACTGTTGGGATTGTATTGGGCAGGTGATGAGCAGTGCCTGGTTTACTCCACACATACCGCTTAGAATTAACTCCAAAAAGTTCAATCTTGGTCTCATCAGACCAGAGAATCTTATTTCTCATAGTCTGGGAGTCCTTCATGTGTTTTTTAACAAACTCTATGCGGGCTTTCATATGTCTTGCACTGAGGAGAGGCTGCAGTGATAGTTGACTTTGTGGAACTTTCTCCCATCTCCCTACTGCATCTATGGAGCTCAGCCACAGTGATCTTTGGGTTCTTCTTTACCTCTCACCAAGGCTCTTCTCCCACAATTTCTCATTATGGCTGGACAGCCAGGTCTAGGAAAAGTTCTGGTCATCCCAAACTTCTTCCATTTAAGGATTATAGAGGTCACTGTGCTCTTAGGAATCTTTAGTGCTGCAGAAATTATTTTGTACCCTTGGCCAGATCTGTGCCTTGCCACAATTCTGTCTCTGAGCTCCTTGGGCAGTTCCTTCGACCTCATGATTCTCATTTGCTCTGACATGCACTGTGACCTTTAAGTGTGTGCCTTTTTTAATCAAGTCCAATCAGTTTAATTAAACACAGCTGGACTCCAATGAAGGAGCAGAACCATCTCAAGGATGATCAGAAGAAATGGACAGCATGTGAGTTAAATATGAGTGTTACAGCAAAGGGTCTGAATACTTATGACCATGTGATATTTCAGTTTTTCTTTAATGAATTTGCAAAAAATTCTACATTTCTGTTTTTTTTTCTGTCAAGATGGGGTGCTGAGTGTACATTAATGAGAAATAAAATGAAGTTGATTTTAGCAAAAGGCTGCAATGAAACAAAGCGTGAAAAATTTAAAGGGGTCTGAATACTTTCCGTACCCACTGTACAATTAGTTTCTACTAGTTACAGCATTAGTTTATGAGAATATCTTCCATATTCAAGTAAAACTAGTGTTGTGACTGAAATATCTAAACCTAATCAAAAATCTATATTGAATCGTGCATTTGTGAATTGAATCAAACTGATTGGGGGAATCTGATAAAAAGTTGTGTTGCAGACCAGAGTACACCCAGAGTTATCCCACATAAAAAGAGAACATGCAAAGTCCACCCCTGTAGTTAAACCCAATGTTTCTGTACTGCAATTACTGGTCAAACACAAGTATTTCCCCATCTTTGCTTCATCACCCCTGTCCTCCTTTTGTGCTGCTAAGCATGTGAAATGCAGGAACAAATACAAAGAACAAAGTAACTGCTTTCTGAGCCACACCCACACCCTGATCTGGCACCATTCCCTCTACAGTTTTCACCGGACTCATCATTCAGGCAGCTGTCATTAAAACGAATTGTTTCCAAACACTTTCTTAAAACATCACGCAAGTCCGGTTAGGTCTGATGTGACTTGTCAAGTTTCCAAAAACAATAAAGTATTTCAGCAATTAATCTCTGATGCCATTCATCTTTTCTCAGGCACGAAAAGATGACTTGGAGAAATTACTGTCAAACTATCCAGAAGATTATATGTCAGCCTGTCATCATCATACATGGATTTGTTATTCCCAAGCTCTGTGGCTGGGAATCGATAAGACAGAAACACTATACACTTTCAATCAGGCTTATCTTATATTCCATTACAAATAGTACTGGCATACATTTCATAATCAACAATTCAGCTTGAAACATTCCTTAACTTTGATTTCCTTATATGGAGATCTGCTTCTTATCCCTATTAACATAATAGAGTCAATTCAACAATGATAAACATGTACTCGGATACAAAAGCACATAAGTAGATTGACAGAAATATGGACAGCCAGAGGGATAAACATCTGACACACTGCCAAAGCATTTACTCATGAATTAAGTCATAAATTTGCTTGTTTTTACAACCTAACCTTTAAAAAAAGGAGACATCCTGACGCCTGACATACATGTGACAAATACACACCTACGCATGTACAAGTGTCTGCTGGATGCTTCAGGATATCACAGAAAAATCACTGCACGCAAGCATCTAGTGACTCACACCAGTGGACCAAAGCTTGCCAATCACACTGGTTTGTAATGCCAGAAAGGATAGGACTGGAGGTGGGTGCAATGTGGATCACTAACTGTTTGAAGCAAGGAGGAAATATCACAAATAATACAATGAACAAAGAAGCCATAATCAGTCATGTTACCACTAGTGTTTTTATTGATTTACCAGAAGCTCTTATGTAACAAGCCAAAGTCACCATGTTCTGTTCAGGGACATTAATCTATTGGATGGGTATATGGATACAAGCAGTGTGATGCAATAAAACCAAGCTAAATTAAAAAAAGTAAATTAGTATTTAAAAAGATCAAATTGAATTTTATTTATTAAAGATTTTCCTCCAGCTTTCCAGTTTCAGGTGCACGGTGTATTTCAGCATGCTAAACAAATGTTTGTACTTTATGTAACAAGTAAGGACTTGTAGGCTGCATAAAACGTAATAACATACGTTTTACTTAAACAGGTGCCACCACATTAAAAACAGGATGGTATGTGGCGCCCTCTACTGGCATCTTCTACAAATTAACAGGCATGCACTTTTCTCTTTGCTTTTAATTTGAAAGATCTTTTCCCAAATCTGATAACAGCATATAGGAGATAACCAATCTGAGCATTAACACAGTCAAGAATAAAGGGTTTGTGTATCTTTGTTTTCATATTGTGAATTGTTTGGAGTCATTATGTAGCTACATTTGTCACTCATTTGTGTGTTTTAATTGTTCTTTGGAGGAAATGTTTGAATTTTTGTTTGTTTTTTTCTCTTTTTGTGTGTGAATTTGCTGAAGTTTTTGTACATTTTTTTCTGTCCTTTTGTGTATTTTCTCTGTTGTAATGTATGCTATGAGTCATTTTGTGTATTTCTTTCTCTATTTGTGTGTTTTTGTTTTTTTAGGGTGTTTTGTGTATTTTGTTGTTGTTTTACATGTATTTTATGTGTTCAGTGTGTATTTGCTTCATTCTGTGTTTGAGGTGATTTTTTTTTTTTGTATTTTGTGTGCATTTTGCACATATGAGTATTTTTTCATTTTATTTTATCTTTTGTGCATTTCATTTGAAAATTAGACCAAGGGCCACATGTGGCTGCCGGGCCGCCCACCCACGTCTGCGTTAGATGACTGTATGAACCTTAAATGTATGATTAATTTTTTGTCAATCTTAAAGTGTAGTAATTCTACAAGAAATAACAGTTTTCCTCAGTCGTTTTGGTGCTTTTCTCACATCACTATTAACATTTGCATTTCTCAAAACAATCAGTGCAAACTGCAAAACCAAGTGAATAACCCTCAAAAGCACATCACTTACTCAAAATGGATGGTCCATCCCTAAAAAGCAAGTATTCATGTCAATGAAACTGCCAGTGTCATCAAAATGAAAAGTCTTGACACCATTGTTTATGAACAAGATCGTCAAATGGCTTTGTCATCATGACAGTTTATTCTCTCATTGTTTTCCAATGACAAAAAAAAGGGTCAGAAGAGTGACACTACCTGAAAATGCTCCAGACAGCACAATGCACTACTTGTACAGCCATTTGACTACAGTAAAGTTACACATTGCAGTAGTTAGGGGAGTAAGTGAGTACAAGACATGAATACGTACGTTTCACATTTTTACTGTATATGCTTTTTGCAATTCTACAGCATTGTGCAAAAGAAAAATACACTACAGTCACTTATTTAGAACAAACATAAGAAACACCCTTTTGGTAGAGCTGTGCACAAATGTGAACATTACACTGTAACTGAACATAGGTAAATCATTCTGGCACATCCAGACGTTCCTGTCTGTCTGGCCACATACTGTATTTTCATCTACATCACAACGGATATCATCCCTTGTTCAATTTAGGAGACAATTCCAAGAAAAAAAATTATAAAGGTATAAAATTTGCTTGGCAGAATTTGATCACTAGTTCAACAAATTTGTATGTAATGTCTCAAGCAATAAAATTAAGACTATTAGTTTTATTGGGAACGACTATTCAGCATCCGTAAGTATAGTTAATTTTGACTGACATGACATAAGCATTATGAAAATGTTATAAAACAGCAGTGAATTGTATGAAAGCAACTGATACATGTGGAAAAGCATTTGCAATTTGTTCAGAGGAAGGAGAAAGTGCTACTATGATGTGCACAAATGTTGTGGAGGTTGAACTAATAGTTATGAGCATTTTCATTCTGAGCTGAGAAAAGCACCAAAGTGACTGAGAAAAACTGTAAAACTAGGGCAACATGGGTTGAAATGTGGTAACATTTTGTTCCAGAGAAATGTGATTTTTATACATCGCACAAATAAAACAGTCTCTGTCCCATTTTCTGCTATATTTATATGTAAGTAAGGAAAAGCATTGCTTTAACCACTCATCCTTCAATTACCAGCGACACAAACAATAGCACGCAAACACAGGCTACAACTCGTTGCCTAGCAACGCCTTTCCAAGTAGCTCAGGGGGCGGGAACAAGACACTTGACTTCCGCACAATAATAACAGTAGTTACATGTGTTTCTAGGCCACACATGCATCATCAAACCCCACTGACCTTACAGAGCACACAGGAGCACTGAAAGACTAGTCTGAGTGGGATTAAACTGTTTATTTAGACTCATTTGTTCTGGGTGGGGGCTTGTATAGCATTTATTGTATTTATTCTAATAACTGTTTATATTTGTTTTCAATTCTTTCTTATGCTGCTGCTGTAATAAAAAAACAACCTTTGTGTAATATTAAAGTACCTACAGTATATGTATCCATGCATGTATCTGTCCAAGTATCCATCCATCTATCAATTTGGCCCACAGGAGAATGTAGAAATGACAGGGAAAACACATATCATTGTGTAAATTACCAACAAATGTAGTTGTAGATATCTCAGCTGATATCTGAATACATACATTCAATGAAACTCCACAATATTTTCAAGGGCTCACAGTTTTCCCGCGCTTATATCGCATGACTGCAGTCATTTTTGTATTCACAAATTGTGCCCAAACTCTAAATTTTTCCAATACCCTGCAATTTTTCCTCAAGTAGTTCCCCAAATTGAATTAGAAATCGGTCACAAAATCAAGGAACTTTGAAAAGATGATCCTGTAAGGACGGATATCTGTCACTGATTGCTGGGTATTGTCGGTGCCTTACATACTTCACATTTCATTCATGCATGGAAGTGCAAACTAGTGCAGAATAATGTTAAACTAGCTTGTTTTCCCACCTTAAATCTGTGGCCCATTGTTGATCAAACTGGTTCATATTTGGCCCCTGAAATAAAATTAGTTCAAAGACAAATAATTTACTATTGTTATGTATCAATTAGAAATTGGTATCATTAAGGATTTATCAATCGCACTACTCTTATCGATACTCCTTATCAATCCGGTACTTTATTGATACCCTTATCGACACCTTGCTTCTTTTTTTTTTTTTTTTTAAATCAATGGAAAAACACAAAAATAACAAAAAACATAAATAATGAACATCAATCTGTTTATTTTTCAACATTTCTAACAATATGGCACACAACATCAATGAAAAATACAAAATAAATAGATATAATATAAATATATAAATAAAACAATAACAAATACAGTATAAATATTTTTATGTCAACAAAACACTAAACAATACAAATATTCAAATCAAGGATATCAAACATAACTTTTAAAAATTGTGCAAAAGGAGAATTAGTGAGCTGCACATCTGATGGCTGCTGCTGCTGCACTGGCTCATGGCAACAAGGCTATCAATGTTGATTTACCCATTTTTTCATATTAACTCAACGTTTTAGCTGTAAGATAATGTGATCGCAAGTCACTACTAGAACCAAACGTTGCCGGCAGCCAAGGCACGGTAGCGGCCGATGTGCGGGGGAAAACGTAATCCGAGGACTGCTACACCGAGACGACCCAGCGGCCCACGAAGCAGCGGGTTTGCCTGCCAGCACTCGCCGCCACTGGAGCAGACAGAGGCGGCGCGACAGACGGCAAAAGTGTGGCTGCCGCGGAGGCCTATCGGCTAGGCTACGCCGAGGAGAACCCCTCACGGCGCGCACACACACAGCTCACCTGCTTCTGCTTCTGGTGTTCTGGTTCTGCAACGGCACACACTTCAGCCATGTGTTTTTTTTTTTGTAATGGGCAGTTTTTTGGCTAGAAAACAAGAACAAGAGTGTGTGGATAGCGTCTACAGACACGCCTACTCATGAAGCGAACATGGAGCACGTCTACAGTAGCCCCTCCCATCAGTTAGCTCTTCATGTGGGTTCTTAAGGAGGACTGACAGGAATCACGGCAGTATCAACGCTTGTCTAAGGCGTGAGGATTAACGCGACCTTAAAGATATCGTTAACAGGACCGATAAGGATGTAGCTTGGCCCCGGGGCCGTTTTGACACCGTGTTTCTGTACCCATCTCTTGTATCAATGAGCTGATACTAATCATCTCTCGTTATGTTGTTCCTGCAAATAGATTGGAAGTACAGCGGCTGGTTTGTTCATGAATCAGACAAAGGCCGAAGCCATTGGGGTAAAGTCACCCTTCAGTTCTGATTTGCATACAGGCAAAGCACTTCACATGTATCTATCTTTACAGTTCTCTGTCTGCACATCACTGACCTTCTAGGCTGATCATTATAAACATAGTATTAACTGATAAGAATCATCACCTACTATATCTAATGAGACTACAAATCTCTGGATTAGCCTTCAGAGCAGGGATCTCAATCTCCTTGAGAGATGTGAGTTTCTTGACCCCAAACATCCTGGAGGGTGTGACACCTTTTCTGCACTGGACAGAAAACCATTGTTGATAAGATTACTGACTCAAGAGACATTTACAGCATTTTAGCCTCACTTCTGGCAAAACAATCAAACAATATCTTGCATCGCAAATTAAGCTGCCTATCTCTTTGTATTTTACACTATTTATCTACTGTTTACAAATTTTACTTGAGTTTGAAATGTTTTTGTTTGTTTATGTGTGTGTAACCTAAAATTAGACAAAGTTTTGAATCCGAGTCATTGTTGGAAAGCATATTTAAGGTTTTATTTATATTTTATCTATTGACAAATTTTAGCATTAAAAGATAGTGTTGACTACTTATGAGAAAACAGCAGAAACAAATTAAAATGTGAAAATACAGAGGCAAGTTTGTCAATTTCCTTCTAACCATAAAGCCTTGCATTAATATTCAGACTTCACACTTTAGGAGCCGATTTTTTAAGATTCTATGACAATTCTTTTAGAAGTAGATGTGAGATCGGACACTTGATGTTTGACAAGAAGGTCAGACTTGCAGTCTCTGCTAGTTTAAATTACAAAGGTCTTTTAGGGACCTTGCTTGACGGCCTTGACTTGGAGTCATGTTGGAACACGAGCATTTCCCAACTGTTCCAACAAATATACTGGTGCATGTAAAGGGAATCACGGTCCTCTTTGTCTGGCAAAAAAACACAGGAAATCACGGTAAGAATGAGGTAAAAACACTTCTATGCATCTGACTATGGGACTCCATGTTCCACAATGCAATATGTGAAACTTAAAAAAAAAATTAAAAAAGTCATGTCAACAAGAGAATGTTTACAGTGGAGCCAGAAACAAACATTCAAGCTGCAATTTTGACCTTTTTTTCTTTCTTTTTAAGAAAATAAACAATGTTTGATTAATTGATCTTTGAGGAAATACATTAAGATTTAATCTAATACAAAATAAGCGTGGGTAGTAACTTTAAAGTCACTGTGCTCCGAAGGGCGACTGATTATGTCCATATACCAGTGTTTAAATATATACACTTGTGGGATTGAAAATGACTGGAACACCTGAAATAAATTATGCAATATAAGACGAGACAAGCTGACATTTTATTTATGCATTTGTTCCTTTCGTAAAAAATGCAAACCAACATATAGTCCCCATTTATATCAAATAATATCACAGTCCAAATGAAACATTTTCATGATTAGAAAGGAGCAGTAGGAAGAATACAAGTATTATAGTTCTACTCCTTAACTTAATACATAATTGATGACCCCACCAACCTTTAGCATCAGTCCACACAATTTTCACTATTCTCCAAAACCTAAAAATTACAAATCAAAATGTGCAAAGTCAACTTTCTAAAGCATATTGGCAGTTTTTTTTTTGTTTGTTTTTTGCCTATATTTTTTTTTAATTGACAAATATTTGTACAAACCTTTAAATAATTTTCTTGATGAATTATATAACAATAAATATCCAAGCCACATTTTCTTTTTACATAATGTCACTGCCCTGACGCTAAGTGTTTTATAAGCAATGGAAACTATTGCACTGTTTCCTTCTTGGGTTTTAGTTCAAACCCTGACATCCTGAAACATACACACACCCACACATGTTCACCTCCCATTCTCGTTCGCCCAACCCCCATAACGCAGGAGTCTCCGCCCTTCATTTTCTCTCTCACACCAACATGACTACCAACTTGACAGGCGACACACAGCATTGTGGGAGTTGTAGTCCTATTCGCATTAGCCAGTCCGGGAAGGCGAGGCCTCACCAAAATACAACTCCCATCTCGACCCTCGCACGCTGACTGCTGTCGTCCAATCTGAATATGTGGGAGGAGCGTGTCCGCCCACAAAAGCCACAGCTCTCTCCCTGTAGTCCGCTTTTTAAAATCATTTGTGCACTTAGAAAGCAAACAAGCTGTAAATACTAACAGGGCTGGCGGTTTGAATTCAGTGTGCGACGAGGCGTCCACGCGTCGTGCTGCGAGAGAAGCGGTGGTGACGGCGGCAGAGAGGAGAGGAGGGTGTTGTCCTGATGCTTCAATGGAAGTGGGTGGGCCTCCACGGTCACACACCGACAACTCCTCTGTGGATATCACTGTGACAAGCGCCACTTTACTGTTTTATGGACTATGCGTGTGCTGAGCGAGCCGTAGGACGAGCGGGACCGAGCGGGCACGGTCGCTGGTGCTCTCCGTTGTTTCCTTTCCGCGGGGTTGCCAGGTTGTGGTTGCGTTTGGCACCGCCCTTCCTGGCCGGTGGGTGGTTTCGTCAAACAGGCAGATCCGCGACGGCCCAGAGCCCAACATATAGGCCGTCCTCCGCCTCCGAGCCCGGCCGGCCTTCCACCGTGAACTACACCCTCTCCTCCCTGTATATTAATGCGGTATGAGTGGTAGGTACCCTCCCCCCTCTCCGTCTCCACCCATCTCTGCTTCCTTTTACCCGCCTGACAGGCAGCGGGCACCATGCCCCCCTTTGATATTGATGATGAGCTTCACTGTTTCTTATGCTGTCTGCGTGATGCACAGGTTTAATTATCAACAAAGTGTTCATTCTTTGTGTTTCTTTACCTTTTGACTAGTTTGTAATACTCACATTGGAATCTATTTGTTTTTACTTTTTTATTATTATTATTATTATTAATATAATGTTATCCTGTCTTTCACAGACTCGAAGAAGGAATCCTCTGGAACTGAAGGTGGAAAAGCGTCTAAAAGAGGGAAAAGTTCTGGATCACAGGTGAAGGCACAAACAGTTGGATTTGAATGTACTTAGTTCATTCTGCCCTGCCTGGGGGCCAAAACATGCACATGCTCCCTCGCAACCTGCCAGACAGACACCTCTGGGGGCGTTTCTTTGGTGAATTGCACTTCCTGTTTCTGTGCAGCTCTGTGGAGGGAAGCCCAGACCCTCATGAATAGGCTCACACCACTGTCACACTATAATGTGTGCGTGTTTGCATTTTGACCTGCTCTTTAGACCTGTGGCTTAGCAATGGCGGTTGACGATTGAGCTTTGAAGCACATCATCTTCCTCAGTTGTCACGTTCCACACCATCTCTCGTTTGCTACAAACAATCCAGGCTGATTTCGTGCAGTCTTGTGAGGTTGTATGGCATTGGAAATGTGCTGCGACCTAGTTCCTTTGAAAGGGAGGAGAGAGTAGGAGAAGGCGGCATTTTAAACCAGTGTTCTGAGAAAAGAGAGATGTGGTTCTCACACGCCCACCCACTCACTTCCTGCAATACCGCCCACTCTACTGACAGCTCAGCTTTTCTTTTTTTTTTCTTCCCTTTTTCTGCACCATGTTTATTTATTTATTTTTTTTCTTCTCCCCCCTCACTTTTTACTACCGTTCTGAAATGTTGAATTTTCATTCTACAAGTGCCTAATATTATTTATTTGCATATTTTTTGTAGGCATACATGCTGTTATTTATGCTTTGAATTAATGACTGACAAATCTACACTTTCTCTCTATTCTTACCTTTTTCCTCTAACATTGAATCCTTTACCATCTACTACAGGATTCCTCCCAGCCCTCACCTCTGGCTCTGTTAGCTGCCACCTGCAGTAAGATCGGCGGGCAGGGGGTGGCGGAGGGGGCTCAGGCTCAGTCAGGCTCCCAGCAGATCCAGCTCCAGGCTGGTCAGATCCAGTTGCAGGCAGGCCAGCTCCAGGGTCAGATTGTGGTGGACACATCTGGGGGTCAAACTCTGGTTCCCCAACAGCTGGAACTGCTTCCAGCTCAGTTCACTGGTAACGGCTGGCAAATCATCACCACAGCGCCAACGATGGCCAAGGAGAACACAAGCCAACCTGTTGCTGTGACGGTGGCCACCACGTTGACCAATGACAGTTCACCTGGTGGACGCAAGGTGAACGATTTAGTTATTTTGGATAAACTATAAATAACTCAGTAATTCAAGCATTTAATTTTGTCATTGCGTCTCTCTATTTGTGCAGATGAAGGCTGTAGGCGGAACCAACAGTGTTGCGGCAAATCAGCAACAGCAGCAGCAGTTCCAGATAATCCAGGTTCAGAACTTGCCCAATGCTGGAGGTGGGGTCCAGTATCAGGTGATTCCTCACCTGCAGACTGCAGATGGACAGCAGATCCACATCAGCCCCCAAACAGCCTCCATCGGAGCCCTACCTGAGCAGGTTCAGCTCATCCAGTCTCCGGGTACAGGCCAGACACAGGCTATCCTCCAGCCAGCCAACCAGCAGACCATCTTCACCAGTACAGCCAATCAGACTGTCCCTTTGCAGATCCGTCCTGCCCAGTCATTCCCACTTCAGTTGCAAACTCTCCAAGGCTCCCAAACTCCTGTAATGACCACAGTTCCCATAAACCTCGGTGGGATGACTCTGGCTTTGCCTGTCATCAATAATGTTGCTGGGGGCGGGGCTGTGCAGCTCATCCAATCAGCAGATGGCACATTTTCTGTCGCTAATGGCAACCAGCTGGTGACAACAGCCGTGTCCGGCACCACTCAAGCCATAACAACAGCATCAGCTATGGCAATCGCTGAGGGAGACTGTGATGCAGATGGGGCTCATGTTATTTCTGCTGGATCAGAGGGCGGGTCAGCTGACGCCCAGGTGCAGAGCAGCGAGACCGACTCCCAGAGCCAGGCCAACGGGATTCAAACCCAGACAGACTCAGCCGGCGCTATTCAGCAGGTGATCGTAGGACAGGTGGGACAACAGTTAGTGCAACAAATCCAGCTGCAACCCCAGACTCAGAACCAAGGTCAGGCCCAGGGTCAGCAGCAACCTCAGCACATCCAGACCCTCCAGCTCACTCCGGGACAAACTTTACAGCCCATTCAAGCCTTTCAGAACCCAGCACAGGTCCTCATCCGTACCCCAACACTGTCCCCCAACGGGCAGATCACCTGGCAGACGCTACAGCTGCCTGGTGGAGTTTCCCTGCAAGGAGGCCTTGGGACAGGCGTACCACAGCAGTTAACGCTGACCCCCGTGGCTGGGGGGACCACAGTAGGGAGCGGAGGTTTGGTGTCTCTGGGTGGAGCCCCTTTGACACTGAGTGCAGCTCAGATCAACCCAGGATCTGGAGTGCAGACTGTCAGCATTGCAGGACTGGGCACAGCTGGTGTCCAGGTGCAGGGTGTGCCCCTCACCATCACTGGTCTACAGGGTAAGGCCAGTAGGAGGTCTGCTTTAAATGTAATCTGTTTGTTTTACATGTTGATGTATTCTAGCAGTCACAGCTCAGTTACAAAGACCATCAACATTTTTGAAATTTTACAGTGAGAATGTGTTCACTGAGGCTTCTAATGAATTCCATCCCAGGTCAGCCACAGGGTCAGGATGGGGTCAAAGTTCAGTCTTCCCCCGTGACTGTCACCGTTGGGAATGTGGCTTCGGGTTCATCACTGAGTCCTGATCAGCTGGGCTCTGTACAGAGTTCGTCGGACCATGAGGGACAACCCAGCAAGAGGCTGCGACGTGTGGCTTGCTCGTGTCCAAACTGCAGAGATGGAGAGGGAAGGTACGGACCCACCAGGAACACAAACTCATACTGTTGGCTGCAGTTTGTGGATAAATAGAGAAGTTACGTTGGAGAATATTGATGTTAAGCTGGGTGGTACTTCCAACAGCTGAGTAAAAGAAATATCTTTTAGATTGTGTCACGTAGTCTGACTTTTTTTTTACAAAGACAATAAATCTCCAACCCTATAACAGCATTTATCTGAAACTACAACATCCAGCCTCACAGTGAAGCCATTGATCAAAAAAAAAATGGTGAGATCAAAGCAAATCCTGCTGATTTGGAGGTGATTGTAGCACTGGGCAAAGTTAAGAAATTGTTGGTTTTGGATGAAATCGTTCAGTGCCCGTGTTTAGTGTTATTGTTATTCCAGAAACAGCGGGGACCCCACGAAGAAGAAGCAGCACATCTGCCACATGGAGGGCTGTGGGAAGGTGTACGGGAAAACCTCCCACCTGAGGGCTCACCTGCGCTGGCACACCGGCGAGAGGCCGTTTGTCTGTAATTGGATCTTTTGTGGAAAGAGGTTCACCAGGAGCGACGAGCTGCAAAGACACCGGAGAACACACACAGGTAGGAGCAACAGTGGGGATCAGCCTAGTCATGTTCAGTAGTGTGGTAACCTTTCTGTGTAGAGTTTGCATGTTCTCCCTGTGATTGTGTGGATCGTCTCTAGTATTCCTTGTGACACACTGACAGCAGCTTGTGTTCTAACCCTTCCTTTCTGTCTTAGATTTGTGAACAATTAGCCAAAAATATTGACTTTAAAACTATTAATTTACTATTTATTTGTTTTTATTGTGTGTGCGTACAATCAGTCATTACAAATGATCCCACATTCTGAAGTTGTTAAAATGTAGATTACCCTTAAGTTAATATTTTCCCCATGTTAAGTCTATACATTAATACTTTAAATAATATAACGAATATTGCTTCAAAATACATATTTTGGGCACTTTTTAATTGTTTATGCCCAGGGTTGGAGTCAGTTGCATTTTTCAATTACCCATATTTAATTACTATTCACCTATGATTACAGTTACCAGCATTTTGTCCAATTACAAGTAAATTACAATATATTTTTTTGTCCTCAGAAAGTCAATTACTAAAGTTCAATTACAATTAATCACAATTACTGAGCCTAAAATAAATAACCTAATAAAATGTGGGAAAGCTTGATATGAAACATATTTTAGTAATTATTAACTACATATGTGTAGAACTGTACACAGAACTCTAACATGGTTTTCCAGTTTTGTGATACATTATAATCGACATTTTTTATAGAATTTTCATGGCAATTACAATTACAAAGTCAATTATCTAAACTCAATTACAATTTAAATATGATTATTAGAGAAACAGATTTTTAAATTTATAATTACACCATAATTGTAGTGAATTATTCACCCCAACACTGTTCACGCCAGCTAACATCTATTTTTATTAGGTTTTTTCCCTGATATTAAAAAAAGCAACAGGTGTGTAATTATTCAGAATGACATTTAAAGGCTTATAAATAATGTTCAGAAGGACTGAATGTTTGCTCTTTTTTCAGCACATTTTGATGGTGTTTACTATAGATTTATTTGAGTGAGCATGAAACGAGTTTTTGTCACAGTTCAATGCTTTATTACGTCTTGAATGGATAATTGAATAATATTTTTCTTACAAATTCAATCCGTCCCGTTTCCTTTCTCAGGAGAAAAGCGCTTCGAGTGTCCTGAATGCTCCAAGCGCTTCATGCGCAGCGACCACCTCTCAAAGCACATCAAGACCCACCAGAACAAGAAGAGCGGCGCCGCCGTGGCAATCATCACCACTGAGGACATGGAGGAAGACCCCACTGAAGGCCTGGGCGCTTCTCCTCAGATCGTCACCGTCGCAGCTCTCACACGTGACTCTGACCCGGCCACGCCCACTGCCTCCAACCACCTGGAGGAGGACGAGGAGGAGGAGGAAGAAGGAGAAGAGGGGTTCGAATAGGGGAAATCACTTCCTGCTTTCAGGCAGAAGGTCGACCCCTGGTTACTGTGGAGGTCATGCAGGGACTTTAAAGGTAGTTGTGTTTCATTTATTTTTCATTTTTGTTCTCAAAAAAAGGGATTGTGAGGAGAAAATGGAAAGAATCTCTAAAATATAATTGCAATCCAAACGAAACTAACACATTGAATGAGGAAAATGTTGACAAAGGGTATGAAAGATGCGTTTGGCATCTTTAAAAATAAATCTATAACAATTCCACGAGCACAAGAAGACGGTCTAAAAACATCTCACACAGAGTTACCTTCTCCTAATCCCAACACAACGAACTCTATGCACAAAGTTGTGTTCCTCTTTCACAGCTCGTCAGACAGTGCTGTGGCTCAATCGTGGTACAGGAACTGAAAGGGAAGGAGGAAGTCTAGGGACGGCGTGTGTGCGCTTGTGTGTGTGTGTGTGTTTGTAAATTCCAGCTGTACGACTGAGTACATGGACAGTGTGTGTTTGTGTGTGGATCCCTGACTGAGGAGGACAAATTTGAGGTTTATTTATGGTTCAGATTTAATGCTCCAATCAGATTCAGAAGAGAGCAGATTATTGTAGAAGAAAGAAAGTGTAGAGAAAAGCACATGTAAAAATATTTCTAAATAACGCATTCCTATTGAGGCGCAGTGGCCATGACAAAAAAGAAAGGAAAAAAAATAAGGTTTCTATGGAAAAACAAAACGAAAAAAAAAAAAAAACAATCTAGCTTTCTAAAACTTGGTGAAGTGAAAGCAATACTCCGATGACAATCTAGTGAAACTATGTTTACATCGTCAGGGGACGTTTTCTGTGTGAGAAAATAAGCCAACATTCTGAAAGGCTTTTAGAACGCAGCGCTGTGCTCTGAACAAACCCAGTTACCGTAATTCATTATAACCACATGATGCTCAGGCTAACCAGGCTTAGTATGGTTTTTTATTTTTTAATTGTGTCAACGCTGCTTATTGAATTATTAAATGAAACGATCTGATTTCTATTTTAAATTTTTTTTAATATAATGACATTTTATTTAATATTTATGTTTTTTCTAGTATTGGTACTAAAATTGTCGTAATAATTTAAAGCAGAAGAATATTTGACCATTTTAAACATCTTTATTTTTACCGTACCAATAATTTCTGGACTAGGGTTGAGTTTTGACACAGTCCAGTCAATGCAAGTAGATTTCACAATAAAACAAGGTGTACTTCCTGTAGGGATTTGTACACTATGAATAGCTGCTTGGTGTGTGTAACGTGGGTTTGTTCAGGCGTCGGTGCCGATAACGAAGCTGTTTTCCTGCCGTGCTGCATGTGTTGCTTCTCCACCCCTCCTCCACCCTCCACCTCTGACCTCGCTACACATCCGACGTACCACATTTGCCTTAACACAAGCTGTCGTACGGAGGGAATTTCAGCCACAGGTGGATTTAGAAAGCGCAGAGGAGGAGGAGGAGATGGAGATCCGACCACAGCACAGGATGGAGAGCACAGAGCTGAAGGTGAGATGTTCAGGCTGTTTAACTACCGTGTGTGGATATTCTAAAGCTGTTTCTTTTGGTGGTGTTGCTCTGTGTTAGTTCAGTGCGTACATTCTTTTCAAATCTAAAATAACTTTAATTTGATGGGGTTTATTGTTTTAACCCTATGCCATGTTAAAGCACAGGAGCCTTCTGTGTGTGGCTAATTTATAATTTATCCTTGATTTGATGTTTGCCTTCTACTGGAGTCGTGTTTGTGTGCGTTGATTCTGAAATTGTGTACAGCATGTTTCAGGTTTTTGGCCGTAGTGCTTTTTCTCTCTTCTTTACTCTCTGTGCTTCTGCTTTCTTTCTTTTCTTTCTGTTTTTTTTTTTTATTTTAACTACGTCTGACCATTGCTGTTGGTTTTATTCTTTCTTTCTCTCTCTGCGCCATAAACGTGTTTTAGGAGAAAAATAAATAATTTTTAAAAAGAACTTTAAAAAAAAAAAAAAGGTAATATTGTTTCAAGTTGAAAAGGTTAATACCAAACAGATTTAGATGTTTTTGGTAATATTTTGTGTGATGACCGACTCTTCTGTTTGGTATTTTGTAGTGACATCTCATTTGTAAATCTTTTTCTAAAGATGTTTGCTCGTCTCCATGACATTTGATAATGGGTTTTTTGCCAGGTTAGCCTTAAAGGCTCTCGGTTTATTGATATTTAAAAAAAAAAAAAACAACAACAAAAAAACAGGTTTGTACAAATGTGTTATGTGAAAAAAGAAGAAAAAGACGAGTTCAAGCTAATAACATGCTTTGCCTGCATAACACTTGACAATAAAGTTATTCTTAAAGTGAGCACATGTGATTTATCTGTATTTATTCACTGTTTAACCAGATTTTTTTTTTTTCAGTTTTAGTTATGTACTAATGTCACCAGACCATTGCTGAACTAATATATAATGATAGACCTTTGAGTTACAGATTTCTGGTTAAAAAAGACATTCAATGCTACAATTTATGGAAATAAACCACAACTAATGCCTTTTATCAGTTACACTACTAGTGAAAAAGTTGCTCAGAACTATTTTGATTAGATATTCTCTGTACACTGTAATGCTTTGAGGATTATGTAATACTCAAATTTGATTTTTCTCCCAATTATTGACAAATAGATCAGCTACACAAACATGGGGAGAACATGCAAACTGCATAAGGGCACTAAAGATCTGATCAAATGGAGTATGTGTTTGACATCTAACCAGGTGGTCATTTTGTTGTGTCGACTTGTGTATAAAATGTGTTTCCTAAAGACGCAGGAAGCTTGTGAAGAGTGCTTTGTTTTATACGTAAAACTACTGAATTAATTTCTATTTATATTTAACCCAGTTCTAGAGCAGTTGTCACTCACAGACGCCCAACAATAAAGTCACTATTCCACCACAGGTCTAACACACACACATAGTACGGTCTATTACGCATCAAAGTATAAACTTTATTACATCAGTAACAGGAACAGGTGCCAACCACCACTAACCACAGTTTGTCCCCAGAGATCATCAGAACAAGAGAAAACAAACTTCCTCAACGACTGGGAGGAGTCGACCAGTAGTGAACTTTGAGCTTTACCAGGCAAACGTACAGATAACCTCCCTCCAACCTCCAACTATCTTTTCCACGGTGAACTCCCCAAATAATCCAAATATACACTGGATATATTTTTTTTTCACAACTTTTTACACCTTTAATGTTACCTGTAACCTGTACAATGCAATTGAAAAACAAATTAAATTTTTTCCACCAATTTTATTTATGCAACAAAGTTATCTTAAGTTTTTAATTTTTCCCCTTTAGAGGTTTGTTTGTTTTTCAATTGCATTGTACAGGTTATAGGTCACATTAAAGGTGGAACAAGTTGTGAAATTATTTATCTTGGTGTCATTTTTTTACATCACAAAAACCTGACATTAGAACAGGGGTGTGTAGACTTTATTTCCACTGTAGTTGTTTTTTCAATATTATTTCCCAGTATTTTACTTTCCAGGTCCTTATTTAATTTTTTTGTAGGAGATAATTCAGTGTCAGCTAAAGCTTGTTACCAACAGGGTTCAACAAGTAGGCTGAGTTGTAATTTTGAGTGTCCAAAACTCTTATAAATCACATTGTAAATTGAATTTTCATGGCCCTAATTATTCCTGGTGACCTAAAATGTTGCCCCGTGTATGAGTGCACTCACCTGAGGACACAAACAACGTACTGACGGAGTGCAAACATTGGTGCAGGTAAAGTTCATACTCTAAAAGACCCGTGGAAAGTGTCTCTCCGGAATAAGTAGAACTAGAAAACACGTTGCTCGTTGAGAAACATATTTGTCTGCTCTCAAAAATTCACCCAAGGTCAACAACAAGAAGATGTTATGGTGGTGAGGTAACAGACAGTAAGGTGGGGGTCGTTCAGTGTCAGTTCACAGACCAATGATTCCAGTACAAGTATTTTAAACAATGGGCTGGAAGCTAATAAAACAAAATCAAACTGGGCTCACAGATCATTGTATTTCTAGCACAATATTTCCCAAAAAAGCATTTAAAGAAAAAGGCAAGCAGTAAACTCTGCTCACTGTTCAGAAATATGATTGACTCGGGATAGGTAATCCAGGAAAGGTTGTCAGATATTGGAAAATGAATCAAGCTAGCCCATCATGCCATATCAGATCTTAACCATGTGCAGTACACTGGCGATGTCACCAAGCTAGGTGTTAAACTGAGGTACATGTCCAACTTCCTTAGCGTTTTTCATTCCTTACATTATTGTACCCTGCACAGAGAGACTAAGCATGGGCTGTATCTAGGTTAGGTTGAACAGAAAGTCTCACACACGAGTAAATTGTCTGAAGGAGTTAAAATGTGTGTGTGCGTGTGACGGACTGAAGACCTGAACAACATGTACCCAGCCTTTGCACTCTGTTATGAACAACAGCTACCCATTTAAAGTGGAACTTCTTCCAACTAAAAGGCTATTTCATTAAACTGCAGCTAGAAAAACATTTCAAAACAGCAAAAATGTTTTGGAAAACATGGTTTTTATTTTTATTTCAGATAATAATGCAAAGTCTGAAAGTTGGAAAGCAGCTCTGATTAAAAACACGCTTTCTTTGCATCTGAAACATGGGAATCTGAACATGGATATCACATGTGCTCTGATTAAAATATTGTGACGACTTTAAAACTATAAAAGTCTCCCTGCGGCACATGCATCCCAAACCATTTGAACAGTTAGTGTGATGTGACTCACCTTATAAAAGCCCTGACCACACTTTCAGTGAATGTTGGATCAATTTACATAAAAAATTTTAAAAAAAAAGGAAAATAAACAGATGAAAATGTGCAATAAAAGGGATTTCTACAGTTTTCTGCAGCAGCATCTGAGTGAGTAGCTCCGCCTTCTTCCTGCTCACTTCTGCAGCTCTTTCTGGATGCTGGACGGAAAAAAAACAACATGAAATCCTTTAGATGTCAATAAGCTGAGAGTGATTTACTTTTTTGAAAAACAAGTACATCAATGTAAAAAGTAGTGCTACAATTGCAAGAATCAAAACTTTCTGCAAAACGATCACAATGTCACACCTACATTTTAATAATGACATTTAAAGGGGTGCGTTGTCCATTTTGAAAAACAATCTCACACTATAATTTATCTACAGTTTTCCAGCCCTGGTTGTGTTTGAAGGGCTGGATGATATGAACCAAAATTTTGATGTTTTTTCTCTAAATGGCGATATACTACATAAATCTCCATCATTTTAATTAAAATAAAGTCAAACCAGGAAGACAATTCAGGGTTAAATTTGCTAATGCAAAATGCCACACAGGCTAAAATAACATCACGCTGCTTTAAGAGTGGTAATTAAAAAAAACTTGTGTGTATTTCACAAACAAGGGGCAACTAGCGGCCCCAAAAGTAAACGCACAAAATGACAGCAAAAAATACAGAAAATTACTACAAAACCACAAATTAACAGAGAAACACACAAAAGACAAATCACAAATACTTAAACAGGACAACAAAAAACCTAGAAAAACTTACAAATAAACGGAGAAATACACAAAGAAACAAAAAAAAAACCGCTTAGCAAAAAATACACAAAAGTATGACAAAAATACATAGGACAACAAAATACACAAAAGGAGGAAAACAATACACAATGGGACTGGGACATTTATTAACAAACAGTTGCACAATATTTGCTACTTTTTCCTTTATTCTCCGGTAAGGGACAGCACGTGTGAGTGAGTTCTGTAGTGCATCTTGTTTAGGGGAAGGTCTGGGTTAGGACGCACTACCTAACTGTTCTTACCATGCTGTTCTGAAAATTAGTGATAGCAGCGACTCCTGAAACTAATATTTTAATACAAAATAAGCTATAAAATAAAAAATATATTGATATAAGCGATATTGTATTTTCTAAATCGCCAAAATGGAAAACTCAATATATCTTGAATCTCGATATATTGCCCAGGCCTAGTGTGAAGGTGCACGTGTTCTAAAGTGTGTGCATTAATACAAGATCACATGAGTGTGAGTGTATGTTTGTCTGTACAATAGGCACTGACGTCCTAACTGCCTTCCAGTGATTTCATTCACATAGAATAGAAATTCAGCTTTAGAAAGAAGCCAACCTCGCCAAATACTCGTGCACGTTGTCATGGCCGTTGTAGCGAGCCAGGCCGACCAGTATACCGGTAGCACAGCGGCCCTCCTTCTTCCGACACAAGCTGCAGTTACACATTTCTCTGCAGAGCGGGCACGACCACGTCTGAAAGACCAGAGAGACGCACGTCATCATGGAAGCCCATTAGGAAAGTAAAGCCACAGTGACGGCGAAGGCTCTCCTTTAGTGTGAACACTGACCGGGTCGAGCAGCACCGTCTGGACGTCCTCCCCGTAGCGATTCTTCAGACACGGCCCACAGAACTGACCTTTACCGCCCACACAGAAACCACTGCGACACACTGTCTTAGTGTCCATGGTCTTCTGTCTGCACTGGTGACAAGAGCTGCCCTGAAACGCAACAACACAGACGCTGTCAAAACACAGTTTAGACAAGTGTTTCTCAAATGGGGGTACGTGATGGGACTACAGGGGGGACTTAAGAAAGAGAGAGAGAGAGTAACTAACAACAAGCATGATATGAACAGAAATGATAAAAACTATAGAAATAAATCTATTCATGAGGCACTAAATCAGTGTTTTTCAACCTCGGGGTAAGGACCCCATGTGGGGTCACCTGAAGTTTCTGAAATTTTTTTTTAATTATTTGGGTTTTTGTTTTAATTATATATATATATATATATATATATATATATATATATATATATATATATATATGAGCTTAAACATGGTCAAAAACTAATTCAAGAAAGAAAAAAAAAAGTTGTCTTTGGGGTTTTTGGCCAGAATTTCTTGATATTGAAATGGGGTCACAATCCAAAAAGGGTTGGGAACCACTACACTAAATTCAATCCACTTATTGTCAAAATCAGATTCTTTAAAATGTGTGCTATCATTCAATCATTATGCTCTATAGTTGTTTTTAAATAGTTTTATAAGCAAAATGTTGTTGTCAGACTAAGGAGGTACTTGGATTCAGAAATAAGAGAAAGGAGGTACTTGAGCCAAAAAAGTTTGAGAACCACTTGTTCAGACCACATGTGTCAAACTCAAGGCCCGGGGGCCAAATCCGGCCCTTCAAGGCAACTGATTGGGCCCACAGGAGAAAGTGACTGACAGAGAAAACATGATTCATTGTGTAATTTACCAAATAATTCAGTCGTAAATTGTATTTTTCAAAAATCCTGCAATTTTTCTCAAATTATTCCACAAAATCAATAAGTTTTTTTTATTGATGCCTTGCCTACTTTGTCTGATTTATAACTGGAAGTGCAAACTTGGGCACATTAAAGTTGAAATTGTTCATTTTCCCGCCTAAAAGTTTGCCACCCCTGCTTTAGACTGATGAGTCAGGCCTGCCACTGATCAGACTCACGTTCTCCTTGTCCCAGATCTTGTCTTTGCTCCGATATACGACATTATCCAGTTCCTCTTGGGTGATCTCATCAACAGACTTGGCTACATAGCGACTCCTCCTTACGCTCTGACTCCTCTTTCTCTTTCCATTCACAGCACGCTCATCATCCACCTGATAATTAAAAACAAAGCGTGTGTGTCTCATGCTGGGGAACATTTCCTTTTAGATAAAAAGGCAGAAAAGTTCATTTTTTCAGACAACTTTTTTCAGGAAATTGATCTCCTGACATTTTCCGAAAGAACTTATAAGGACACATCAAAGTAATCAGCATACGCCTCTGAGGAAGACTGACAATAGGCAGTCGAAACACGTCAGGAGATCAAAGTAGATATAGTGTAAAAAGTTGTCTGAATAAATGAAACCTTAACATATTAAAGCTCTGTGCAGAAAGTATCCTTGACCGTATGATGTGTGTGTGGCGTGTTTGTGTCACGTCGTACTTCCAGGAGTCTCCTGATGTCAACACTGCGTGGGGCCCTGGGCTCCACTGGCTCGCTCTTCTCTTCAACAGCAAAGTGCTCCGGAGGACGAGCTTTACGGGACGGGTTCCTCCTCTCGGACCCAACGTCAACTCCCAACTTACGTTTTCTTGATATCAGCTTGTCTGACTCTCGTTTCTTCTTCTAAAGAACCAGAAAGACAGGTTTGTCTGATCTGATGAGGTAAATTACATTTAGTGTTTGTTTAAGGTTGTGACGGGCAGGGTTGAGGTCAATTCTAATTCTAATTGCATAATTGAAATTAATTAATTACAATTATGGTGTAATTAGGGCCAGAGCACAACACTGCATAGGACCCCCTTGTATTTATTATTAATATTTTATTTTAGGAGAAATTATCGCATTTTTGAGGACTTAATCACATTCAAAAACTCATGAAAATTTGTACGTATATATTAGGAATGGGGGAAAATTTGATATTTTGGCGAAATTGCATGTGTGAATGGCAAAATGACTCAATAGCACCCCTTGAAAATTGTATTGGCTCCCAGCTTGGACTGATGACATCATCACTGTGGAACTTCTATCAGTGTACTGAAGAACTATTACTTCAGTACACTGAGGACTTCCCTGATCTGGCAAAGTACTGCTATTTCTTTCTACCACACTATCACAACAGGGTTCTCATCAGGAACTGTTCACAGCATAGGGGGGTTGCGTGGCACGCGAGCAAGCGCGAAGCTTATGGTAGTTATTAAGAGTTTGCCAAATAAATTAGTTGCGGTTAAAACGAGTGGTCTGCAACCTGTGGCTCTGGAGCCTCATGTGGCTCTTTGACTCTTTTGCAATGGCTCTCTATAGCTTTAAAAAAATAATCAAAATAAAGAGTTATTATTTTCTTACAGAGGCTATTAATGATTAATGACAAGTAAAATCATGATATAACAATGTGTTTACCTAAAAATAAATGACTCGGCCACCTTCCTACTTCACCTCCTGCAACATCTACAGACCATTTCCACCTGTGGCTAACGTCGCCAATGTGCCGGTTAAGTATGTATGCTTCATATGTGGCTAGCAATTAGCATGTGTTGACCGACATGATCATGCATTATCAAATTCAAGATACTTTTTGTTGCCTTCAAATAACATTTACTAAAAAAAAATATTTATATAAGATTTACATGTATTTACAGTATGTAAACTGAGACGCGTAAGAATATGAAGATGCAAGATACTATTTTGTTGTTGTGTCTTGATGTTGATTTATTTTATTTTAAGCTGTTTTTAAGTTGCCATTTACATGATCAATATAAATAAAATGAAATTACGGTTTTGTAACTGAAAAATGTATATGACTCCAACCCTGGTGATGGGTTTGGTCAAAGCTTGTGTTCCTCACGTTGGGGTCGATGGGCAGGGCCAGGTCAGTCATGGTGCTCAGATCAGCAAACAGCATAGCCAGCTAAACCACAGCATAAAGACAAGGATATCAGACTGGTTTTAAAAACCAAACTAAAAACAGAATTGTACAAAAACATGTTCACCATGGCCTTATTTTCAGCAATGTTCTTGTCTCGTTTTTTGAGGCTCTGAGACAGAACGTCTTCCTCGTCTTCCTCCTTGGCTTCTTGCTCATTCTGTGTCGGCTTCGACTTCTGCCTTCCACTTGTCGTCCTTGGAGGAGGAATTTCTTTTTTCACAGAGCTTTTTCCCTGTGATCTTTGTTTGGCAGCAGATGTTCTTTTGATGGGAAACCTGAAAAGTATATATATATATATTTTTTTTTTTTTTTTTTTTAAGTTTAATACACAAAGCCACTCCTATGTTCACTCTAACTCTTCACCTGTCACATTCAATCGTCTACTATAGAGTTATTTTCCCACGTCTACTTTAAAATACCCATTGGTATGAAACGGGTTTGCCATAAAATGATCGCCCGTCTCCTCCATACTGTTTCACATTTGGGTAATACAAAAAAATTATTATAAGGAGAAAGAGCAACAATTTCACCTGGGACAGCAATAACATAATATGTATACAACAGTATAAAATACATTAATACTTAATCAATAAACATAATAAAGATAGAGTATATAATGAACTGAAATATTGCCATACTAGATTTTGTATTTAATTCAGTTGAACATTTGAAATATTATGTACATGCATGTGTGTGTATGTATATATGATTAATGGGCATGTATAAATTGTATATATAAAAATGTGCGTAGAATACAAAGTTAATATATATTGTAAAAATAGTAATATTAGTTACTTATATTATCTAGAAAGCCTTGTTTCTGTAGCTGGGTGAGTGTGTATAAGCTGTTGCATAAACCTACAACCTTTCGGCTGATAAATTAAACAACTGAGTGTCGTTTGTTGTGTTTTTTCGGTTTTTCTGAAGACTGCCGAAATAAAATTCTAGTTTAAATTCAGAACACAGGTAGTAGTCTTTATATTTCTGATACTTTTGGACTATAACACACAACTGGTGACAGGAAAAGCCCCACACCTCAGTGCAACTAAAAGACTCTTCCTCTTCGGTGAAGAATCCTCATCATCATCAGAGTAGAAACCTGTGTCCACATCACTGTCCTCAGAGTCCTCTGCCTGAAAACACCAAAGAAGAGAATCCTATAACATTTATAAACCACTGATAGAATGATAAAAACAGCAAATGGATGAAAAGCAACAACACTTATGTTATTATAATGTTTATCTTCAGTGGGATTGGAAGAGGTGTCGTGTGGTACCTGGGCTTTGAGCTGCTTCTTTGAACATCCTCCTCCATCTTCCTCCTCACAATCTGTGAAACCGACAAATTCCTCTTCGCTGTCGGACTGGCTGAACAGGTGGGCCAGCTCTGCTGTTATAAACTTAGATTTGAAATGTGGAGTCTGTTGGAATGTAGAAAAGCAGATTAAAAACATGGTTAAATGTGACATTTTAAATCAGTTTCTTGATTTGACAGTAGGGGGAGTCCTCTTCATTCACGAGAGTTAAAGACAGGACATGAAGTGTTCCTAGACATTTTCAGGATTATTTTATCTCTATTAAATACAGATGACATGGTGAAGTGTAAAACAAACTCTAGGTACCCGTGTGTTGCTAAAACTATAGTAAGATGCTTCCTATTAGTTTCCTTTAAACATAAACACTCACATGAGTCAAACTCAAGGCCCAGGGGCCAAATCTGGCCCTTCAGTGCATCCAATTTGGCCCGCAGGAGAAAGTATGACCAGTCATCATCGTGTAAATGACCAATGAACGCAGCCCCTCCAAATCCACAAATTCAATGAAACTCCACAGTATTGGTAATCTTGCACAGGCTCACAATTTTACTTCATTGAAGCCTTTTTTAATTGCAAATTGTCAAAACAGCCTTCATTCTTCAAAAACCCAGTTCAAACCCCCTCAAATTACACCAAAAAATGGCCAAGTAAAGATCCTGTGGGGACAAATATCAGTCATGCTTTGATATTGTATAGGAGCCTTACATACCGTATATATCATTTATATGTTGAAGTGCAAACAAGGGCACAATAATGTTAAAATTGCTCTATTTTCCAGCTAAAATCTGTGGCCCACTTGATATCAAATGTGTCTGAATTTGGCCCCTTAACAAGAATGAGTTTGAGACCCCTGTCATAAGCAGTGTTGTTGTTGACTATGTACGGTACATGCTGTCATGGTTTGCTTTAGACTGTTTTGATTCATTTTCCAGTATGTGATCATGTATGCATCATGTTAATGCTTGGAGGTTTAGAAATCCCCCCAATCCCAAACCATTTGAGTATTTGGGGCCATGAAGAAGAAACAAGGTGTCCTTATTCCTGGCCCCGGTGAACGACTGTCCTGCAGGTTGTAAATATTTAACACCATAACATAAATCATCATCTGAGGTGCATTAAATTCAGACGTTGAAAGCCAAGTAAACAGATGCTTTCCAGGACCTGAGGGGTATTCCAGAAAGCGGGTTATGTTCATACTCTGATCTTTGGGCTCAAATGAGGGAAACGGAGTATCCCATTCCTGAAAGCTCGGTAAGTTATACTCTGTCACCATGGTAACATTCTCCATGAACTGAACCTGCTCGCTGGCAGGTTTTGTCTAAGAAACCCTTGGTTTTTACCTGGCTCCGCCCACCTGAACACTGCTTCTCAAGGAACACTTAAATTTACCAATTGACACTATTCTCTGACGCACATTAGTAACAGCACACACCGTGGACGTGCGCTCACATCATTACTAACGTTGTGTGCTGATGTTTTTTTGCAAACGGTAGTTTTCTTTATAACATTGTGGATGCAGAGCATTTAGGGAATGGCACTGTATGCAGAACCATCAGAAAGGTTGCTCTGCATTAAAACGCCTACTGATGTCTGTAGTAAAGTTCCCTGAATACAAACCTGTGGCTAACGTAAAGGGAAAATGCCAATTTAAAGAAATACACATTTAACTAAGGCTCAACATTTACATTATTTCTTAAGATCGAAGAGCAATATGGATGTTACAACTGGATATATACCTGTCACAATAGTGTGTGGCAGTCACGATGGAACAACGGGAAAAGAAAGGAAGCACGCTTGAAGGCGTAAGATCTGGGGTTCGAATCCAACCTGGGTCATATATTCTATAACATCTAGAATATGTCTTTTTTGGACATCCAGATGACTCTGGCGACTACATTACATTCAATATCAATGTAAACGTCACTGTTTGAAGAGCAGAGGCTGCAACAACGGGAGAGCTGTACACTTCCTCAACTTACTGGGCCAAATGAAAGTGGAACACTCCTCGAGTAAGCCTTTTAAATTCTAGGTATATTTTGAGTGAACTCATCCTCTGTAAGTAAATAATTTAAACCGAAAGAACAAGTGGAGCTGTCTAGGATAAGTGTTGTAAACGTACGGCTGTAGAAGTCATCAGCCCCCTGAGTGCCGCCCATCATAAGGCGACCAAAAAGCGCGACAATGTTCATGCGACTCATCACTGGCAACTTAAGCAACTAAAGTCACTGAAGTGGCGTTCTGTGTGAACGCACCTTTATAATAGGCTCATATTCCACAAACACCTGCTTATTTCACCCATCGGGCTGAATAAATCACTCTTTTCCGGCTCCTTGCCATGGTAGTTCGTGTTATCTTTGCTCCATTTATGATGGCTTTTTATCACGCTCATGCATGTAAGTAACCCAAGGTTTACATACTCAGAGTGGATTGACCCACTTTATACCAGCTACAGTGAATCGGATACCCAGAGTTATGTTGACTCAGAGTTTATGGATGAACTCAGAGTTCATTGACCCTCCTTTATGGAATACACCTCAGTTCTAATTAGATTCAAGCCTTGACCGGTTTGGACTTTTTTTTGTAAGAAAAGTCAGATAGACTTGATCATTCAGGCATTCCTTTTTGTTCCCACCGCCATCAGGCTGTTCAACACCATTGTTTAACTTAAATAACTGTAACAACACTGATCCCGCCAACCTTATTCCTTCATTTGTAATTCACACAGTTGTGTTTTTTATGCCGTTGTTGTTTTAAAATTTTATTCTATTTATTATTATTTATTTATTTTTTAAATCTTTTTTTAGTTTATGTTTGTCCCACAGTTGTATATTTGCACTATTTTCCTATGTTGGTATTTATTTTTGTTCTTACTGTTTACCTTTGCTATTCTATGGTGTGAATTTCCCCTATGAGGATCAATATAGGTTTATTCTATTCTATAATGTTATGATCAAAATGAGCACATTTCGATGAGGTATTAATAATAAATACTCCTACTTAGGACAGACTGATCATGAAGTCAATGAAGTTTATAGATGATGAAACAAATCAAACATATTATTAGGAGGTTTTTATGTGCTTTTGTAATCTTATTGATATCAGACTGCAAACAGACAAAGCTGTATGATAAATCATTCAAAAACATGAAGTTAATAGAATGATAGAATGTAGGAAAGAAGAGATTAAAGCTAATGTTAAAAGGGGTGAAAAGTCAAACCTGGCAACCACTGTTTACAACTGCTGACAGAACGTGATGGTTCTGGTAAACACTGGTTTTCAATATGTGCATCAGTCCTACAACAAGCACTAAATAAACTGATAGTAAAGGATAAATATGCTGATCAATGCTACGTTGTATTTGTGCACGTCTTTAAACAGAAAAAGACTCACTTTCTTTGTCTCTGCGACACATTTCCACTGTAGTCACTTGTAAATCAAACATCAAATATCCTGTAACATTAATAGCACAAACAGGTATTTGTTCTTCAACTGTAAGCTTTTACACGTCTTGGTTTTTGTTGTTAAACCTCACTGTGCATTTATTATTTACCTTCTCTGGCCTATTTTTTTCCGACTCATTCAAAACTATTACATTTAAACAGTCTACACATTAAAATGAACCAGTAGTAAACGCTTACCTTAGACGTTAGCGTCATTTTCACAACTTTTCGGCTCAATTCTGTCAAATGTAAGCTTTTACTCGAGTATTTCAAGTGATAAGAAACAAACAGCGTGTGTTTAAAACTCCTGTAGAGAGACCTCGTGGGAAGCTCAGTACGAACAAAAGTGAGGGGGGAACGTCTGCAAACTAAAATACGGTATTATAGTTATCCTCAGAGATACTATAGATATAAGGACAATTCGCGGTCGTACAATAAATTAAATAAGTTTTTGTGTGACGCATGTAAAGCTGTTGTACGTATTGATGCAATTAGGAGGTTTTTACTTCATAGTTTCCCCCGACCTCAGAATGGTGCGGTCCAAACTTTCGCGCGAAAACTCTTCGTGGGCGTGTCAACACCGCTTCCTGCTCCCTTTTGTTGTCCAATCTTTAAAAACGTGTTTTTTTTGGGTTTTTTTTAACGATGCCGTTGAAAAAACGAGATGCGCTTGAAGGAAGCTAAAATTGGGCTAATACAATATTAAACGTTTTAAAAGATTTAAACACCTAATACTTTAACATCTTAACAGATAACTGTGATCTTATTGGTGAAATGTACTTTACGCGAACTTTGATTTGTCCACAAATCATTAATCAGTTCGATAGGACAGTTACTATCAAAATCAACTTCGGGCTTTGAAGAGGGGGTTTTCAACTATCTACACCCTTGGTCTAATTTAGTGCCCCCAAAACAAATCCTCCCAAATTTATAATCCAACAATTAGGATACACAAAAATATTCACAAGAAAAAAATAATAATTCATGAATGTCCGCAAAAGTACACAAAGTGACAGTAAAAACAAGCAGAAATACTGTATTACAGAAATACACGAAATGTTACGTTACAATTAATAGCTCCGGCCCTTGTTACATAACAGTTATTAGGTCTGCCCCTTGCGTTACATTAGTTATTAGCTCCGCCCCTTGTGTTACATTACAATTAATAGTGCCGCCCTTTGTGTTACAATCAGGTTATAGCTCCACCCCTTGTGTTATGTTACAATTAATAGCTCCGCCCCTTGTGTCACGCTCAGTTTATAGCTCCGCCCCTTGAGTTACGATACAACTCTACCTCTTGTGTTACATAACGGTTATTAGCTCCGTCCCCTTGTGTTGCATTGCAACTATTAGCACCACCCCTTGTGTTACGTAACAATTATTAGCTCCGCCCCTTGTGTTACGATACAACTAATAGCTCTACCTCTTGTGTTACATAACGGTTATTAGCTCCGTCCCCTTGTGTTGCATTGCAACTATTAGCACCACCCCTTGTGTTACGTAACACTTATTAGCTCCGCCCCTTGTGTTACACTCAGTTTATAGCTCCGCCCCTTGTGTTACGATACAACTAATAGCTCTACCTCTTGTGTTACATAATGGTTATTAGCTCCGTCCCCTTGTGTTGCATTGCAACTATTAGCACCACCCCTTGTGTTACGTAACACTTATTAGCTCCACCCCTTGTGTTACATTACAATTAATAGTTCCACCCCTTGTGCTACGTTACAATTATTAGCTCCACCCCATTAATAGTTACAGCCCTTGTGCTACATTACAATTATTAGCTCCACCCCTTGTGTTACTGAACAGTTATTCGCTCCGCCCCTTGTGTTACGTAACCAGTGACCCTCTGATTACATGCCTGCTTCTTTAACCACTAGAGCACCACATCATATTACAGTATAAAGGTCATGGCAGTGGATGAATGGTTGGTTTAGTAACTCCAAGGTAAGTTTTACAGGTACAGCCAAGTGTCCTCTTGTTTCAAAGGCAAATATTTGACTTCAGCCAATATTAGATACATATTTGTTGAATGAACTGCACTCGGCTGCTTTGTGAATTCTTCATGCATTTGGTTTTGTAACCACAAAGGTAGATAAGAGATTAACCATAGGTCAGCAGTTTTTACTGACCACGGCCAGTTTTCACACACGCACACACAGTGAAAATGTAGTTTAAAAAAGAAAAAGACAAAAAAATTTAAATTTTGATTGTTGTTTTGTTTAATAATAATAAAAAAAAAATAGTTATTTATTTTATGTTTTTCAGCTGTAATTTCTACAAGAGGACGTATGATGACTGGGTTGCATTCGCCCATACAGTATCAAACCAAAGACATGTGACCCAAGCTTTATATATAAACAAAAATAATGCCACACTTTCACCAGTAAACTACACATTCCTCCTTATTATGTTTTCATCTGTGTATTGCTTTTATGTGCCAGTGAGATTTATAGCGCCAATCAATAAATCAAAAAAATATACAGACATTTTAAGTCACGGCTGCTGGATCTGTTGTGTGTAAAACTCAAGTGTATGTTATACTTAAGTATTTTTGCCAAGAAACCTGTTCTAACAGTTTAATTACTTTTGTAAAAGCGGCAAAAAAAGCCTAAAAAGAAGCTGAAAGACATGAATTTATCTCCAGAGCCAACATAAAAAAACTACTTATTTTAAAATATATGTGCACTTATTTCAACTTGTATTTAAGTGATGAATTTGATTGAAAATGAAACATTAACATGTTTTTTTTCTCTCTCATTACAGTTTATTTTCGATTACGAACAGGCATTGGTGGAAACTGAAGTCGCGTGTTCAAAATTCTTAACACAACCTGCAAAACTTAAGTCCATGTGAACTAAACTATGAATAAGTTTTCATTGTTTTCACACAAAATGCATTCACTGACCACAGTCATCCAACTTCCTGAACATACTGTATGTAATGGCCATTTTATGGGTGTATACACACAAGTGTGGGCGTGTCACAGACTATATATGTAAAGCCACTTCCGGGACAAGGGTTTGTTGCTTGACGGGGTGGAGCTCAAACGGTTTCTGAACGCAACACGGGAATGTGTAGAGCAGAGGTTTACAGGTGAACTGGTGGTTTGATGGACACATTGGTTAGGAATCAAAAATAAAGAGAAAATAAGTATACGTCAAGGAGTTGTACGGGATTTACTTCAACCGGACAATGAAAGGTGTACACGGTGGACGCGTCAGCCACTCAGCCCCTTAAAACCAGTCAAGGTAGCCAAGTAGTGGATTTGGCTATTTCACTGTATACTGATTACAGCTACAAAAACGCATCGCCAGAGAAGACATAAGATATGACGTGGATTGATAGTGTGATTCTGCATCTTTCTGTTTAGAGTAATGTTTATATTTTGTTTCAATCGTCTAATTGTAATATCACTGCATATATAATCATTTAGAACCATCAAAGTGCAAAAATCTTGTTTTTTTAATTACAGTAAAGACTGATTTACCCGACAAGAATCCTTCAAGATTGAAAGATAAGATGTATATTCATGTAATGCTCTTTGTTGTTAGTACTTTGTAGTTCAGGGTGCTCAGTGTGTTCATTTGCCAGTGTTGTGGTTGAATGAGCTTCTCTTGAGACGTGTATGAAGTGTTTTGTTGGTGAGAAACACTAATGTTATGTTGATAGGAGTAACTGTTGATGCATGATAGACATGAAGGCTGTGTTAAGAGTTTTGAACATGTGACCAGTTTGGACCAATGCTTGTTAGCAATGGAATGGTCAATGGTTTGGGTGAAAAACGAGAATTGAAGAGAAAACACACGGCAACATTTAATTGTGACAAGTTACTTTATATTTCAAATTGTTTGAGAGAAAAAAAAAACATTGGTTACATGAATGTTTACGTATAGATCCAAAGCCTAATTGAACTAAAAGCAGGAGTTAAGCAGCTGTTGAAGCTTTATACATCCATCTATGACACTTAAATGCTCAGTGTCTTTATGGACAGGCTGTGCGAGAAGCGCAGACAAAGGGAAGCAAGTTAAAACACATAGAGTGCTTCCATTTCCACTCTGAGCCCCAGTTGGTGTGGACACAGTGCTGTAGTCCATCATCATCGTTCCTTGGCTCCACGGTTTCCCAGTACACAAAATTGACCTTGGATCCATCGGACCACATCCATCTCTCGTCCTTGTGATTGTCACTGAGCCCAATCCAGGTGTGTTCCTGAGCTGGGTCTAAGTTCTTAATCAGTGAGTTGACGAATGCATGCTCCTCCAGGCTGTGGATGGACGCCAGGTTGGCTCCTTCTGACAAACACTGGAGCTCCGCATCCGCCCAGCTCATAGCTGTAGCGATGTACTTGTAGCACCGACTCCTGAAAGCGAACCAATACATGGAACATTTCCCACGTCGCAGCTGCACCTCCTGCTCGTGTTCCGAGGGCGACACGTCAGCCAGACAGAGGCTAAAGAGGAGGAGAAACAAGACGGCCATGCTGGACGAAGTCCCTCAATCTTACGATGGGTTGATGTCACGTTGAAGTTGACCTGCTCAGGTGGAGGTTTGAAAGAAAAGTGGCACCTGTTTGAGGGAGCTGGTTTTTTATAGACGTTAGTATTACCACCTTTTCATGAACCTTCTGCTTGATAAAAGCCTCTTTTGTGTTTCAGATAACAGTGGAAAGGCTTGAGTTTGACCCCTCGACTTAAATACCACAAATTTCACACCTGCATTCTTCACATAATGTTTGCGTTTCTATTTACAATGGGGTCTATTCTCCCATGTGAGTAAGTCAAAAAAGCCACCCAGCGGCGCGGTTTTGGGTTGCGTGCTGTTCTCCCCCTGTACTTAAGTCAGTCGCTGCGCGCCTCAAATCCCAGTTACGCGCGATGGGCGCGTCAGGAACCTGGACCGGAGAATACGCGCAGTAGAGGAGTGCATAAAAAGCGCTTAAAGCTGATATCCGGAGTCTCTGAGAAATCTATGTCTATGCATGATTCTTTTGAAACGTTTGCATGTTGTGCTTTGAAAGAGTTGCACACTTTCATGCTTTAATGCAAACGTTAATGGGTTTAGATACGCTGATAATAATATTAATATTCAATATGATTATCTAAACGGACCAGTGGAGTGAACGGAATAGTCGCAGCTCTCTCTCTAAACGACTCTGGTTTAGGTCAAGATAATATGTGGGCGGGGCCATTACATACATTTTGATTAGCTAAAAACCGACATGTTATGTAACTGAGATTATGAAGTTGCACCTTGTAGAGGTGGTGTGGTTCAAGGGTAGAGTCAGAGAAGGGGCAGATGTGTTTTAATTCAGGAAATAACAAATTCAGGTAGTTATTAATTACAAATGAACACTGATTCAGTGGCATTCCCAGATTTGCCTAAAAGTGGATCAAGTTTAGCACAAAGACAGCAGGACTAATTCAATCATAAACCTCAGAACCAAAAAAAAAAAAAAAAAAAAAAAGTTTGGATTGTCCGTGAGATTTCTGCTGATACACATTATGTATTAAATCAAGATACCACACTTCTGGACATATCACAGAAAACCTATCATTTATTCGTTTTCAGTAAAATTTAGACATAGGAAAAAGTCGTTTAAAAAAGACTGGTGGAGGTTACACATCGAAATACGTATTGCTTTTTGGCTGACATTTTTCCATTTACAATAGATAAATAACAACATAACAAATTTAGGCAGAAATTTACACACCAACAATATTGTAACCATACAAATCCTCCCTGTCTCGCATTGTCAACTTTGTGTACTTTTTTTTTCTTTTTAGCTTCATCATGCAAACAGGTTTTTAAACAACATTGTTAAGTTAAAAATAAAAACTTTCATGAACTCAAAAAACACTGAGAAAAAGCCTCCTCTTGGGGGGTTTTCTTCTTCTTCTATGGCAAAAAAAAACAAGAAACGTCATCACCTGGATCATTTATATGCTGCCATTACGTGGTTGCAAAACAATATTGCAAGGACTTTTACATTCCTGCCGAGCAGCTCTAAAACTGCTTTTTCTCAAGTGTGAACGTCTACATTGTTCAATCTCTGAGCAGCATGGCACAAAAACTGAGACAAACTACCTCTGAAGCACTCCAGTAAACTATATTGTACAATAAATAACTTGTATAACAGCTATTCTGCTCCTGGAGCATTGTGAACAGGTGTGTGTGTGTGTGTGTGTGCGTGACTGTGCGTGTGTGTATGCGTGACCACGACATGGCCTTCCTGTGACACTGAAAATAACAAATCACAGCTCTGCTCTATGAACTCTGACAGTCAACAAATAACCACTGACTTCAATAAAAAGATGATAAGTTAAAGGAGCTAAAAATATAATGCAATAGGGTCACCATTTACATCTTGTATTCTTTTTTGGCTACTTTATCAATTAGAACGTTAAAAATTTCAGATTTCGCAGTCATATAAAATCAATGTTGTCTGAAAAGTCAGCTGAAGAAAACAGAGAGTGACTCATCAATGCACAACTTCACACTTGTTGTTTAACGCTAACAAGTCACTATAGACTTATATGTACCTTTAGGGACATTTTTGCTCTCTTTATGGAACACTTGCAGGTGAAAACAATTTCTCTCTCAACTTATTAAAACACGGTATACATTGATAATAACATTTCAGATTGAATCTCATAAAACAAAAGTTAGGAGTTTAACAGTTAAGATGCAAGTTTAAAGACTTAACATCACCAATGTTAAAATGAATGCTTCAGAAAGCAAAAAAAAAAAAAAAGACTTTGATGGAGAATGGAGACTAGATTAATTTATTACCATTATTTCACAAGCGTCCCATATATTGTTTTAATTAGACTGCATTTAAAAATTATTTAAATTCAATTTAGATTCATGTTAATCTGAGAGTGAAAACAACAGTTTAAAAATGAAAAGTAACTGGCATGTTTGTTGGTTTTAAGCAGGGCAAAATGGTTTAAGAGAAAATAAAAATATTGGTTATTTGACTTATCCACGCCAACATGTATTTCAAAATATAAACAATACAGGGACTTTATGTTTTTAAATGTTGTTCCTTTATGTCATGATGAAAAAGCAGCTCAGTGGTTTGAGAATCTTATTGACGTTTTTCACTGCATTGCCCTTCCCTCGTTTTCTTTTGCACACAACTAAGCAGAAATGTACCTCTAAATTGACCTGATGGGAGGCATTACAAAATCAAACACTAAAAGGTTTACAAACACAAAAGAGTACTTCTAGTAAGCATCATAATTGCTGGATTTCCTAAACGCTTCCTTTCCTCTGAAATTGTACTTTTCTGGTCTGATCCCTCAGATACAATAGATGCTTTCCCCAAGTTTTTGGGATGATGCCATGATTTCAGAAATGCTCGAGAACCCATAGAAGATTACTTTAAGCAACGTGTCGTGCAGTGAAAGTTAAGAATTATTAATGCAAATACTAAAGTTGATATTAAACTCACAACAGATCATTGACTTCCTTGTGCTTCTCGGTCTCTCCCAGTTGTGTTTCAGTTCTGAGTTTGAGTTTCCATACAATCCCACTTCAGTCACTCGTCATCACAAATCAGTCCCTGTCTGAGAGACCGCTCAGTGAATCCCTCGCTTTGAGTCCAACTCTGGAAAAACAACTACAAACAGTAGATCTACGCCGCAGAATCTCTACTCTACTTTGGCACTGAAGAATGTATAGGTCCATTATATACAATGTAAAACTGTGAGCATCTATTTACACAAGCATGAGGCCAAAATATTCACATGGACTTCAAAATGAAATGAGAGACCAATAACCTTCAACGTTCCACTGATTTTTTTTTTTAAAAACTCCGACATGATCAGACGAGTTCAGGTCAGTCAGTGCAACTCATACCTTCATAAAAGCTATCAATCCTGAGCCTTTTATGGCAACGCAGGAGAAGTTTCAGAAATGTTCAAAGTAATCCAAATTACTCCACGTCTCTCGTTTGCTTGTGAGTAAAAGCTATCGAGATCTGCTGTGGTTCGATCCTTTAGCAAAACGAAAAACAACAAAAAACAGCAGATGTATTCATCTTGGCAAATGAAATGATGAAGAGGTAATCAAGTTTTGGATGACCTTCAGCAGGCGTGATAAAAGATAACAAAACACATAAATAACTAAAAATCAACAAAAAAAAAAAAAAAAAAAAAAGGACAAACTCTGTCCAATAGATACTATACAAACTAATTACAATCTCTTATCAAACTCTCGTTTTGCCTCAAATCTGCTCCAGCAGAAGCTTGACGAGTCTTTCTGAACGCTGAGCGTTCCACCATGAACATCCCAGCGCTTTTAGTCCTTGTGCCACTCTGTTGGTCCCTCATCCAGTTGCCATATAAGCACACCACACATATTTCCATTGTGAAGTGTCCTGTGCATGTTTTGTCCTTGTGCACGTGTGTGTGCGCCTGTGTGTGTGTGTGGGCTCAAGCACGGGGCTCCAGTTTGTGCGACAGTTCAAAAAGTGTCTGTTGATTGTCGATGATGTGCAGATGTTGGACACTCGCCCTCACTTCTGCACTGTCGACTCCAATCACCTCGTTGCCTGCAGACAACACACACACACACACACACACACACACATTAGCCAAACAGCTAACTGGGTCACACAAGGACACACACATCATAGGCCGTTATGAATCAAAGAGTGTCTGCAGACGGTTGCTTGGAAACTAGGAAGGGTAAAAAAAAATGTACGTTTGGTTTTTAGCTGTGCAGGTGCAGTGTAGCAACTCAGCTGTGGAGAGCCTTAGTTCACCCTTTTCTACACACATTTGTTGTTTTTAAACTCAGTTTGAACTCAAACGACCTGGATTAAAAAAACATTTATTTAAAGGTTTTTTGGAGTAAAAACAAAAAACTAAATAAAAAAATAAAAAATGGAGAGACTCACCGGGTTGGTCACTTTGACAGTGACGAATCATTCTCACCGTGTCTGCTATCATATGCTGTAGGATTAAAGGAAAACATCCTGCATCAGGCATCAGGGTGAGGTTTTCATTAGTCTCTACAGCAGTGTAACAGTCTTGCATGTTTTGAATACAATCCTGCTACAAAAATGCACAAAAACTGTTGTATTTGGAAGATCTACAGTGTAGATATTAGGTAGCTCCATGGCACAGTGAAAACAATAACTTTTTAATTGAATGCATTGTGTTTGATCAACACTCATATATACACAAAATCTCCATCTAACTCTTAATAATTTCTTAATAACTGGAAAATCAATCAACCATGGGCAGAATGGGCTTTTTAATTTTTGTTATTATATTAGTACATTTTTATTATTTCTATTTTAGTATTTTTTTTTATCTATTTTTCTACTGTAATGTGTGCACTTTTATTTAATTAACTTTCTTTTACTTAATTATGTACGTTTTCTGTTTTTTTTTCTGTCTTTGTTCAGTGTTTAAGTAATTTCCCCCTGGGATAAATAAAGTATTTCTGATTCTGATCATTCATCAAATGTCCAAGAATCCAGTACCTAATACTTTAGTTAAACACATTTATTTATTTTTAAACTGAAGTCAAGGTAAGTATTTCTTGTTTAGGTTTGTTGTGCATGAACATATAACAGATGTTTTACAGATGTTATCTCACAATGGACTATTTGTTACCCTTGATCATGTTTTTCTACACAGACTTCAAAGGTTTGAACTAAAAAAAAAAAAAAAAACACTTAAAAAAGGTTTTAAGGGAAAGATTCAGTTCCTGAGGGACACAGAGCGCGCTCGACTCACCAGCTTCTCAAAGTTGACCAGATTATCATGGAAGGTCTTATTTCCCTCATGGATGAAAGTGATGTCTAAAAGCAGGAGACACACATCAAAATATTAGCTCCTGTTCATGAGAAATGAATAGTCTTTCTACAAATCCATGTGTCTGAAAATGATACCTTTAAGAAGAAGAGGCATGAATGGGATCTTGGGAGGTTTCATCCTCTTGAAAGCTTCTCTGTAGGCTTTGTGATTCAGAGAGGGATCCTGGTAGAACAAAGACCCACAGGGACATGTAACAGTCTGACTGCAAAAAGCTAGAAAAGAGCCGACTTTAAAGCCAGCCTCTCTGTCTCTGCTCAGCAGTTCCTACCGTGATGAGCTCCAGCTCTGAAAAAAGCTTTTTGAACTTTCCTGGACATTTCTGCGAGAAAGAAAAAAAAAAAAAAAAAGGATTTCAATAAGAGCTTTGAGTTAATAACATATACTGAATCCAACACACACACACACACACACACACACACACACACACACACACACCTCCCAAGTTTGATTGAGCCGGCTGACAGCTGCTGTGTTTAGACCCATGATGATGGCAAAAGCAGAGTTCAGGTTCCTTTGAGCTTTACAGCTAAACACAAACAAATTAAGGTTACACAATGGAAAGAAATCTTAACCAGGGTTGGGGTCAATTACATTTTTTCCAGTTACAGTTACATTTCTAATTACAATCCAATTACAATCATTTTTTTATCCTCAAAAATTACTACTAATCACAATTACTGAGCCTTTAATAAATAACTTAATAAAAGTGAACCTCTCTCTCGTGTCATAAATCATCTGTAAAATACACTAAAAACAAATGTCTATAATCTAATTTATTTCCAATCTATTGGTCACCTTGTTAGGCTTCCTAATCAATGAAAATATAGGTTTTAATATTTTTGGTGTTGACATCTGAGCCTTTTTTGAGTCAGTATACCCCTCGATTTACCATTTTTTATATGGTAAAATGTGGGAAAGCTTGATATGAAACATATTAATAATTGTTAACTACATGTGTAGAACTGTACATAGAACTGTAACGTTATTCCCCAGTTTTGCGTTAAGTTATAATTGACAATTTTCATAGAATTTTCATGGCAATTACAATTAAACTACGATTACAACAGCAAAATATCATTTCTTACTGAGCGGCGATCTTGATGAACTTCTTGAGCAGCTGCACCCTCTTGTTGAGAGAGACACACATGAGTACTTCGGACATGACCCACTGCTGGACCTCGTTGCAGCGCTGCAGCAGCACCGAGAGCGCAGCTCTGTGGCTGGTGCCAGGAATGCGGCTTAGTGTGTAGTAGACCAGCTCATGCTGTGTGGAAACAACACATTTATGTCTTTGCATGTTCTGCTACTCCTAACGTGTACAGCCAATACTTTGCAATCATTTAAGTGTAGAATATGTTAAGGTGTCATCTCAACGTGTCAGACTAATATCTCAGCCTCGTAGGATGCAGCTAGTGCCCGACACTGCAGCTCATCCTAAAAGCGGCTCAGCTGCAGACTCAGCTCTTACTTTGGTCTTGCGGAGCATTTGCATCTTTAATGCTGAACATTTCAGCCTGTCATGAATTTATTAAAGACGAGCTGTGCAGATGTGTGTGTGTGTGTGTGTGTGTGTGTATGTGCATGTGTGTGTACCTCGTGAATGGATTTAAAGAGGCTCCAATCCAAGTGTGTGAGAGCAGCTGCCACATCCCAGGTGTTGATGCCCAGGAGTCGTACGGTCCTCCTGCTGAGCTCAGCGTTGTCCGTTAAAGGAGGCTGCAAATGGAAACACAGGTAAAGAATATTAATAGCATGCATACAAAGAGGGATACAATGTTTCAGTGTATTCGAAAAAGGTATTTGTGCATATATAACATTTAGTTTTTATGAGTCAGTTAAGTTTTAGGTTATTATTTACTCATTGTAAGCATTTTTAAATAAACGCTCAAGATGTTTGTCTTCCTTACATCCTGATTGAAAAGTGAAGGAACCAGAACACCCAAAAATAACCCACAGATCATCTTGTTTTCTTTATGACAAATGTAATGTATTACAAAGTGTAATATAATAAGCCTCAGCAATAACAATCTACCTCACTTTTGTAAATATCTTTTTTTATGGCAGCTTTTGCACTCAACCTGATTTTTTCTTTTGCACTCTTATCTTTGTTTCTTATTTATTCTATTTAAAATGCTTGTTGTTTGCACTGACTGAAGGGCTTTTGCAATTTTGTTGTAACAAATGTTCTATTCTATTCTAACTGATGCATTCCTCATGAATGTGATGCTTAACGGGAAAATTGGAAGTCAATTAAAGTCAGCCAGCCATTCACCATCCAGAGGCTTTTAGTCATCAAATTGATGATAATGACACTTAAAAACAAAAATGGACGTAGTTGGGGCACTAAGAGCTCTGATTTAAGCCTTTTACTACTGATAAAACCAAACATTAATATTTGGTATTTGGTTGTATTTTCATCTCAAGTTAAATTACCCACAAAAAAAGCTCCCAAAATAAACACGAATGTTACTTTTACTTAGTTGCCTTTAACAGCGCATTGAAATATAACCTGACATTCAGGATTAGCTGGAGGTTAAACATTTCCTATGTTAAGTCCAGAAAACGTAATAATAATAAAATCAAAAATACAACTAAGCTCCACTTGGGAAAGCTTGCCATTACAATTTGTTGCTCTTGTCCTTTCACAGCTGGTAAATTAAATCAACTGATTTACTCTTGAGCAAGCATTTACATCAAGCACCTGGTGAACAGCCTGTTTATGCTGTGGCACACAGGCAAAAAACACTCTTGCTGATAATGATAACGCAGGAGCGTCAAACTCATTTTAGTTCAGGGGCCAAATATGGACCAGTTTTAACTCAATTGGGCCACTGATTTTAGGTGGGGGGGCAATTTTAACATCATTGTATATCAGACATTCACTTTATAAATTCTTCAATTTATAACCAATTTTTGTGTAGTTTAAAGGAATTTTGTGGAAAAATGTAGACATATATATATATATATTTTCATTTGCTTACATATATATAAGCAAATGAAAACGGCAAGCCCATAAAAATATTGTGCAGTTTCATTTTATTTGTGAATTTAAGAAACAGTATCTACAAACTGGATAATCTGGTAATTTACACAATAATTTCTCTGTAATTTTTACCGTCCCCCGTGGGGCGAATTTGATGCTCTAAAGGGCCAGATTTGGCACCCGGATCTTTGTTTGACACGTGTGATAAGGAGAAAGGAGGAAAACACTTTAGCGTACCAAGATCTCTGTGAGATCCCTGCGACAGGCCACGAGCTTTCCCTGTGGGGTCAGAGACTCTGAATACACGCAGTCGCTTGGTTGCAGCATTCGTCGCTCTGCAGGAAGGAACACATACAGGAAAACAGGATATTCATTTCCAACCTCATCGTTCATTTAAATCAGCTAAACAGAATATCTAAGATAACTTGAAACACAAACATCTACTGATTTCTTATGGCTGTGTTTTCTCGTTACCTCCGGTCTGCAACACCACAGCCAGGATCATGTCTTCATCTGCTTTGTCCATTTTTAGTCCCACAATCCGCAGCAGCTCGTGGGCCTCCAGTGACGGGTGAGTTTGGACACTCAGGTAAGAGTCAGCACTCACATACACACAGCAAATGACTGAAAGAGAGATGAAAAATGCCATCATACCAACAAATCATAGGGAAAAAAACCACAAGATGCAGAACAACGCTGGTTAATCTTTGTCGAGTACAAAACGACTGGGGAAAAAAAAGGCATGTGCACAATTTGCATGCACTCACTGAAATTAGACTTCACAGATTGTCTTTAATGCAGATTTTTTACAGCTTCCAGCAATCTGCTGTGATGCATGCATCAATGTGTGACTCACCCTGCCGTGTTTCAGTCGGTGGACTGCGAAGTTGTAAAGAGCTTTCTTTCAAACTCAACTGCTGATACATTGGTTTGCTCTGGCAGAACGAGCGAGAAAAGAGGAAATTAGAAAACAAACTCTGGATATAATGGGTCACTGAAAGCAACTATAACAACCAGGTTAAAATGTTATATTCTAACTTATTTATCTTTTATGCAAATTATTCTGATTCAACCATCATTGGACACTCAACAAGACATACACTCATTTGCTAATATATTAACACATCTTAAAATAACAGGAAAACAGGAATCACTGGTTCTTTTGTCATACCTTTTGGTTTGGAGGGCAGTCATCCACAGTGCTGCAATTAGAAAACCCCCACAGCATTTTACATCAGACAGAAATATCCCTTCTCCTAAAGTCAACTTCATCATTAATTTAGAACATGTGCTTACTGTCTGCGGCGGAGAAGCTTCTGAAACTCCTTCAAATCTTTCTCCAGCGTTGGAAACTCATACAGATCCTCCAAAACACATCTGTACAGAGTCTAACAGGGAGAGAGAAAGAGAACATCAGCGTGTATTAATCCTCAACACTTTTTTAAAAATCAAAAGATAGTAAATGACAGCAGCAGCTCCAATTATCGTGGGTTAATTTTAGACACACAGACCTTTTATTTAGCCTCATGCGTCATCATCTACTTTGTTTATTAGCACATGTGTCAAGCCCAATCGAGCCCACATTTTCGTGCTATAGTAGCAGGAAAGCCTCCATAAAAATGCAGCAAAGCGGTGTCAGATCCATAACATGATTTGATTAGAGGGAGGACTCCTGTGTAGCCCATTCACAAAACATGATCAGGAAGAAATGATCCAGTGTTAGTTTGTTCAAAAGCATGTGCCTCCCTTCCCAAGGTTCGTCTCATCTCTCTGTTACTAGGCAACCGTCACCAGGGTTACACACTATGAGATTATACTCATGCCAACCCTACCATTTTGGTATCCATGGAAACCCTGCACCGATCATGAGATGGGAGACAATTCTGTGTGTGTGTGTGAGAGCTTTATCTGTTTGGCGTCATGGTGTTATGGTCCTTATCCTGATCTTCATGTGAAGATAAAGGAGTAGAATGCGTATGTATGATCAATTAAATATCTGACAGTGATGCAAACGTTAGGAATCTGTGCATCATTGCCTGTGTAGTATGTTGTCTAAAGAAGATACAAATGCCAGTTGTTTAATTTACACAGATTTACCATTATTTACTGTGAAAGAATTCACTCAAATGTAATCATACTTAAAAACAGCTGGTGGGGGGGAAATTGTTATATACAAATTTGATGCCAGGCCAGCACTGCTGTACCTTCATGAAACTCCTAACGTGCTCCTCGTCTTTGAGATGGTCCCTGTAGAGCCTGCTCCAGTGGGACACCAGCTGCAGTACTTTACGTTTCCTGAAGAGGGCGTCTTTGCCTTCTTCTTGGCCTCTGCAGCGGGCACTGCTATAGGTGGCTGTGGTCAAGGACAGCACACAGGAGAACATTGGGCCTAAAGGCTACGTGCGTGTGCCTCTGTGTGCTGTGCGTGTCTATAAGGATATTGTCCCAGCAGGGCTTGACAGAGGTCGTGGGTGGACATGAACACCAGGTAAGTCAACAGGAAGTCATCCAGGAGCATTTCTAAAACAGAGAAAACATATTGTTCAATTCTCACTTTATTTACAGCTCCGAAGCTTTCACTGTGAAAATAACTCTTTTAAAAGCAGTATGTGGCACTCAGCATTGAATCACAGTGGGAACGACATATGAATGGCACAAATACATTAAACAGTTACTGATAATTACTCAAACTTATTAAACTTGCACATTCAGGAGAAATATTGAATCTAAAAAAGAAAACTTTTCCTGCCCGGGTCGATCCTCCTAAAACAATGATAGGTTCATAATCAATCAGTGATTGGGATCATTGAGGAGAATTGAGTCGATTGATTACAGCTCAACACTTAGTGTCAGAGAACGTACAATTCTAGTCTTGTGTCAGAGCAGGTTGATTCATAAAATCACATTAATGAATAAACTAAATCCAGCAGCTATAGGTAGTACCCAGAGATGTGTAGTGGTGCCAATCGGGCACGTTCTAAAGATATGTTGGCTTTACTTCGAGGCAGTGCTGGTAACCAGCTCATCCTCTTTATTTGAACTGGTAGATCATAATACAGTGCAGTGGTACCTCTTAGTCTTCTCCTAATGGCTGCATGGTCAATTAAACACAGAAGCAACTGAAAATGTGACCAAAGGGGTCGGTTAGTTATGCTCTGGATCTCAGATACACAGACTGGGGATTGTGTACCCCTAGGGGTATGTGAGCCCATTGCACTCAATGAAGTACTCTTACAACAAAAAGCTCATTTTTCCTCAGTTTCTGTCAGTCAATTTTCAGCAAAGTAACTGTAAGAAATCCCTCAATTTCTGTTCCGTGTTGTAGGATTTTTGTCAGCAGGCTTGCCCGAATCCTCTCCTCTTCACGGATTATGCACCTATTCATGGCAATTTCATATTTTAGACTTTGTAGTGCAACGCTTTAACGTCGTTTCCAAAATGCCATTTATATTTTCCCATTAGTACCACTAAGCTCCCGTACCACTGGTTGCCTCTGCCTAATTCAAATATTATAAAATGTTCTTTAGCTGCCACAAGCCTAAGACATTTAGTCTGATTAAAACACAAGATTAAGAGAACCAGCACTGCTCAGCTTAATCTGTATTAGTAGTATGCTAAATCAATGTATTGCAAGTTAAAATCTCTCTTTCTCTATACTGCTTATGATTGGGAGGGAGATTTATATTCATTTTATTGTTAATTTCAAACTAATGTTTTTAATGTTTATATTGTTAATTTCAATCTATGTTTAGTATATTTAATGATTTTATTGATGATTTTTAAACTCTGTTTATTATTTTCTGCTTTGAATGCATTGAAACACACCACATTTCAACATTATTGCACTACATACTGCCTCCTATTAACACAGAATAATGAACTGAAGTCTCATGCAAAGTAATGTAAGTAAAGTATCACTACTAATTTCAGGAAGTACATTGTTAAGGCATGTTGCTCTGCCTAATAAAGACAACAGACGTACAGCTGAACAGCTTAAGTGCTGTTGCGGCATTATTTAATGTGGTATTACAGTTGGTCGTAGCGTGAGCCGGTTAAGAACAAGACTCAGCAGGTAACGTAACAATAACAGCTACTTCAAATATCTTTAGTGGTAATTAACGGTGTAATTGAAATGCGTGTGGGAAAGCATGTGATGTCAAAGTCTTTCCCCTGGGAAAATATTTGACCTAAATATGAGTCCGCAAGGCAGAGAGAAAATAAATCATTTATAAAGAAGTGCATGGGTCGTGTTATCAATATTTGATTGAATGTCATCTATTTAAAAAGGAAAACTTTCTGCAGGAATATTTTTAGGCAGCGCTGGCGGTGCTTATCACTTTTTCAAAAGTCCATTAACTCCCTTTCCTGTCCATGTCTCTTTTATGTCCCTCTTTTCTGTTCAGCCGTTTTCAGGAGGTTGCAGATGTTTGGTGAAATGTTCTAAATGTAGAGAGTGAATACTGTATATATACATCTAACAATAGGTGGCAGTAATTTGGTATTAGCGCTTCATTAACTTCATTAATTTAATTTGTGCGTTTTTTTCAGGTAAACCATCATACTTGGACTTCTGTGATGAACAACTGTGAAATAAACAATGAGTTAGGTCAAAATACAACATGGTTTCAATTAAAAGCATTTACAAATACAAAATAACTCCTACATTTGTGTGTCAGCTCTCTATTTAGAAACCTACTACTACTACTACTACTTCACTATCTTCGTCTGCCCTTTTCTCCTTCACCTCCATCTTTCATTTTCTGCTTGTAGGCGGTCATGTTTTTGGCCAAATACGTTTCCTTTCTAGTCCTTTCTCAGCTAACTGTGATGATAAATATCCATTTTCAACTTCAACATACACCCTCTGTATTTGCCTGCTGGCACAAACAAAGTCAAGCGCATACCACAATAGACACACTGCTGTGCGTACAAAGGCAACACACATACACTCACAGCCCCCTGATGAATAAGTCGGTGCGTACTGACCTTGGGGAACATTATCTGTAGCAAAAAGAGGAGGTTAATGTGTGTGTGCTGAACTAATCGCTGTAAACTGCTGCTGTGTGTGTCTACATGTACTGTATATGTGTGGAGGAGCGGATGGAGTAATCACTTTCTCCCTGTGAACGCATGTTTGAGCCTGTTCAACATGCTGCTCGGCTTAGCTGGCTGATGCCACACTGGTGCTCACACTATACCAGAGGGCCTAAGATGCACCCACACACATGCAATCCGTAACACAAATCCCTCTGACGCACAAACGCACAACTATGCAAACCTTGCACACCCAATGCTTGTCACTTCTTCTAAAAATGAATATCCCATGGCATATATCTGAGTAAATATCAGGCACGTTTTTCTTTCCTACAAAAGGCCATCTCAGTCCTCTCTCTTTCTACCACATTTATCTCTCCTCCTTCATTTGGTTACTTTCTGAAATTCAGAGAAATGGCTCCCAGAGGACTGCTGTGAGCTTGTTGTACTGGGACGTTACCGCATAAAAGAGCCTTGTCTTAAAGCAGAATAAAAAAAAAAAAAAAACTGTATCGCATTATAAAAGCATCACTGTGTTGTACCTGGGTTTTGTCATGACCGCAAGTCTAAAACAAGTTTTAAAAGGAGAAAAAGAACAAAACATCACATTGTTGTTGTTGTTGGCCTCTTTTGCTGACAAAGAAATCATGCTTTATTATCCATTAATAAACATATTTGCAGATGTGAAAATGTATAATGCACAAAGCATGTGTATTATATGGGAGAATTCTAGGTATATTATTAACTCCTACATATAAAATATGTAATATAATTACACAAATTTTAACATCTTATCACCGTAGCCAGTAGTCTATCAGTTAAAACAAGCACAAAATGAATGTACAGTAACACAGTAAGAAGAACCTGACTTCGACTGTGTGGAGTTTGCATGTTTTCCTAGTTCTTGTGTAGATAATCTCCTGGGATGGTCTCTAAATATCATCTCTGCTTCCTTTACTACTAAAGTGAACATATATAACAGAAGACTCGGTTGTTATTCCGTAACTAGTGAGTTTTTCCAAGAACGCCTCTGCCATCATGAAGAGAGGACTGTGGAAATGAGAAATGACAGTTCACAGCCCACTGAAATCATTTGCAGCAGAAATTGCTCAGAGCACCCCGTGGCAATCATTTTACCAACTCATTAGATCAGTTAACCCCCCTGAATGTTTTCCCACATCCAGAGGCAATGACATGGCTGAATGAATACACATTCACACCTGCAAGTGTTATGGAGGGGCTTACTCATGCAGCTGCATGCTCACACACACATTCACTTGCAGACACTGGAATACAGAGGGGAAGTGCCCATCTATGGGTTTCATCCCACTTTGAGAAGAAAAAAAAAACCAGAATGGTCCAGACTGGGCTGTGCAGTAACTTGTTATGGTGCGATGATAACAACATTCCCCAGAAAGGAGGTGCACACTACTTTATATTTCAATAAAGACAATTTTTACCCCGTTTCTTCATGCAAAAACATTAGATGTATCAATATGTAATGTATCAATACGCAAAATTTACTTCCTTCTGGATACAGCTCAGGAACAGTATAGAGAAAGCTATTGGTGTGGCCGTACCATATGACTTTTTGACTTTATATTTAGGGAAGAGAGAAGTTCAGATGAGGGGAAATGTGAATAAATATTTGTGCAATATTCCAATGGTGGTTGCAAAGAAATCGATTGCTAGAAAATGGCTTTGTGATAGAATTCCCACTATTGATTAATTAATCTGCATTGTTCAATATATATATATGTAATGGAAAAGCCGATATTGGCTGTAAGATTAGACCACAGAGAAGGTTTACATCAGCACCACAGATGTAACTGCACCGACGTATCACTACTGAAGAATTGGAACAATGTTTATTTCTTTACTTTATCATACAACTACGTATGCATATTTGTTGTTTTTCTTGATACTGTATACATATTTAAAAACGTGGGACTGAAAGATGTAAAGTCATATTATATTTGTACTGTTTCCAATAAAAAAAAATTTAATTACAAAAAAGAAAAAGTATCAATACGTACCACTCTCTCTGTTCTCTGGTGCCCCTCTTTGGTCATCCAGCTGGAGGTCACTCAGCAGATGCTCCAGGATCTTCAGGGGTGTTCCCGACACGACCACATATCTGGAACATGAAAAGTCAGCACAATGTTCCTCACTAGAGCCAAAGCACAAAGTACGACCACTACCACGTCCCCATTCCTGGTTGCACCTATTTTCCTCCTCGATATTATCATCATCAATGTAGCGAAAGTAGGGAACGTCAAATGCACGGATTTCATCATCAGGATAGCTACTCCCATCAAAGTCTTTGTCATATTCTTCCAATTCCTCCTCCGCCTCTGCGAGTGTAGCTAGCTCAGATGCCATCTTCATTTCCAAACGCCTCCGAGGAATCAGCACTTGGCAGACTAAGGACAGGTGCTCCTCTGCAGGCTAAACTGATGTCCCATCTGCCTCTGTTAGCTGAGAGTTCTACAGATTAAACCTATCTCTGCGACTGCTCTTTGAGCACCGAGAGGAAAGTGAAAGCTACAAAATAAGGTAAACTCCAGACACAAACACATACCCACTTAACCTGCTCGTCACTGACACTCCCTGCACATTACACAAAGAGATTCTTCATGCAAGCTGCAAAAACATACCAACTCTGGAAGAAGTTTTTTTCTTTCCTTTCTGCAGTCAAATAACACATATTACAATTTCAACAACATGCGCTGACATGCTCAAAGAAAAGAAACCCAAACTAGTGTAAGGTCATTTGCCTTTTCAGCTAAAAACAAAGGCTTTTCTGCCTTTTCTTCTGCTGAGAGCAGGAAGTTAAAGAATAAACATCTTAGACCAGCATACACACACACATATCCTAGTGCACCAACTTTGACCACATTGCTCAAACAATGCATGTGTGTGCAGAATTAAAATTAAAAGCAAAACTATGATTGTGGTTGTTATGCGCTGTCAAATTAGGGAAGATTTTTTTTTATTAAAGGAGGAGGAACTCACCTCTTATCGCAATCCTCTCCCCTGGACCCGCCCACTGACGATGTGGGCGACGGCCTGTCGGACGGTGATGTGACCGATGACGTCACTCTTTGTAAAACCAATACATCCCGTCCTCTTTCTTTGAGACAAACCCTCCCGAGCGCCTCCTAAAAAAAGGACACAGAAACAGAGACTTTCAAACACACAGGTGAGGGGATTCTTAGTGGGAAACAAACGAGAGAGATCTTCACATGGTTCTTTAAAACCATTAACAAATTCAGCTAAAAAAAAAAAAATATTTAATAATGCAAACCATCTGTACTTTACACTCTCTTTAATATACACATTTTTACATAATATTTTAAACTTCAAAAATTGCAGTTTCATTCCTTTTTTATTGCATTTTTTACTACATTGTCCCAGAACCAAAAATGAGAGCCACTCGTTTCATATAAAACCCCAGATTACAATACACGTTTTTCACCTTTACTTGTCTTTCTGACACAGAATATGTTCAAACAAACAAAGGGAAGCACCATGTACACCTTTAGAAAAACAAAAAACAATACCGTACTGTATGACACAATACGCCCACATACCGAGACAGATGGTCTCATGTTAGACACGCAGTTTCAGATTAACAAAGGTGCATCATAAGATGCTGCCAGAGTGGCAGAGCGAAAGATCAAAGGTGGAGGAATGTAGCCGAAGAAGGAAAATAATTATTACCAACGATGCAACAAGGACCATCTTTCAACTGTGTTTCGAAACAACAATTTCGGTGCACACTTGTCAAAAACGTATGTTGATTATTATGTGAAGAAGCCTAAACTGAACAAGAGCTGATGTTTATAACACTGGCAACAGAAAGGTCATCAGTAACAGTGATCAAAACGTTTTTTGTAGCCACTCCACAGACAACAGTCAGACATTCTAGTGTGTATATGTATATATTCTGTTTTATTGTTTTTGTTGTGAAATTTCCTTTCTTGCAACATGTCTTCCCCCTTTCTATCTGTACTGTGTACAGGCCCATGTTTATATATATTCCTATACATCTGCTGCTGAAACTCTGCAAATTTTAATGGGACAAATAAAGGTTATCTTTATCTTTTTATAATAACGACATGTAGAAAACACAGAGGAATCCTTTCTAGTCCGTACCAGTGACCTGAAAGTACTCAAGGCCCCATGTCAGGTGACACAAATCATCCAGAAACTTTGGTTTCATCCTGCAGCCATCTAAAAATCATAATATAAACAGAAGTGTGGATCTACTACATTTCGGCTATTTTTGACATGCAAAATTAATTGTTCTTATAGATGGATTTTTCTTTGTTGTGTAGAACAAACACTTTGCCCAGTAGTCCTGTTAAAATATTCCAGGGGACGTTAATTAAAAAATAACTGAGAGCATCACAGAGGAACAAATTAAGGATGCCGAGTTAGGTCAAGTACTTCCATCTTGTGCTTTTAATTTTATTCAGATACTTCTGCCTAAATTCTTTGAAGTAGATTAAACAAAAACCTGTGCATTGGTAGTATGATATCAGTGTTCTGGGGATCTTGTGTAGGGTATGTTATACTATGACAGAACAAATATTTTTGCACAAATCAAAACATTAAATTTATGACCGATTTTAGGAAAAAAACATTTGAGCTTTTCGTGAGCAATTTCCAAGCAAATATTATCTCTTATTTTTTTGTAAAGTGTAGGCAACACCAAGATACAACAAAATAAACTCAACAGTGCTGGGTGAATCAAGGAGATCTGATGCATGTTGCCATTATTTACACTTTGGACCACACCCCGCTGCTCAGATGTGGAGATAAGTTTGCAAAGCGATCAAAGGGTGAAATGTGATCACATGGTTAATGTTTTGAAAACAAAACAGGAGCAGCCTTAAGCCCAGTCTAAACCTCTCCATCTCCTCAGGGTTTTTTAGAAAATCTTAAAATTAGACATATTCGGTAACCAGGCACAAATACTAAACACAAATGGCAAAGGTTATTTTTACATTACCAAAATAACAACCAACCTGAGGTTTTCAACAATTTAGGCAGTGTTTACACTGAGGCCAAGATAAACAGCCGAGCCCAGCAGGGAAGGAGTGTTTGAAAAAAACAAAACAAATCTACAATACATAGATCAAAAAGCCTAAAATGTACACAAAACATTACTATTATGCAAATACAACTAACAGTGCATGTTCACTTTTATTCCCCTGTCATGTCTGTGCTTGAATTTGTTCTTGTCAGAGAGGATAACTTAACAGATTGTGGTAGTAAGTGGGGGTCTGAGGTGTTATGTAATAACAAAAGAAACAAACTGAGAAAGGAAGTGTAAAGGACTGAGACGTAGGAGTGCAAGAACACCAAGAAGTACAACAAGTAGAGACTGACAGCCGATCGAACTGCTGTAGGACTTTAATCCAAGCTGTTCCAAGTTGCCAACATCTTAATGTAACCACTTCAGACAATCTTACTTACTCTTCAATGACTGACTGTCGTTAAAAGGGCAGTTTCAACAAATTTTACTCCATTATGAAGTAAAAACCATTGTCATTTTTCCTTGTAAGATTATAGACAATCCTCTTGGTGCCAACATTGAATCACTAAAAACTTACATAACCTCAAATATTTCCCATCCTCCTTGCATTCAGTCTCTGTTTCAGACTTTTAATAGGCACACTTAATACCCAGGAGGGGTGAGATTTGGGAACTGAAAACAAACTGAAGGACAAGGGAACGCTGTGATACACAGAGGGTCAAGTTATTTCAGTGCAAAGCAAAGATTGTGTTCCTTTTTTGAACAGTTTAGTATAAGACACCGATTTTTTTTTTTTCTGCATCCATCCCTCATTCTGTCTGTCTTGTTTGTTTCTCATACATACAGAGTGTGATATAATACTGTTCAGAGGAAAGGAGGGTCTCGTGGAAAGCCTAAAGGAAGCACTCTCTGTTCCTTTCCTGTTCCAAACAGTCTGTGTGCGTGTATCGCCGTCTGTGCCGATGGTGCCGAAGCCATATCTGTGTTGTCATAGCTCTGGCCGTGATTCCCGGAAATAACGGATAAGAACTTAAAAACACAATGCCTTCAGGTCAGCAGCACACGTACTTCATGTACAACCACACACCCCATGATGTGGTTCCCACAGTTAGACCCTGAAACAAAAAGACATTCCTGTGTGTGTGTATGTGCATCCTATGACCTTCTAGAATCTACTCTGCTTGGTTGACCTCTGGCCATACTTGACAGATTGATTCAATGTAAACCAGTACAAATGCAAGTCAGAAGTGACTTGCAACCACAGCTGTGACACACGCTGTATATGTCACTATGGAAACAATCCGCAGAGCTAATCTGTCATGGAAAGAAGATTAAATGAAGGGAAAAAAAAATCACTATGGTTACTCAGTATAAAGAGAATGGTCTCTGGGGTGGATGTGGATGATACTTGATTTGGGTTTTGTGAGTTGAACAGTAGGTCATTTCTATTTTCTTGATAAGACCTGTTCAAATACAAGGAAAGTTTAGCTTAATGTGTCACATGTTCAATTTAATAAATAAATGTACTTAGACGGATACTTCGACTAAACTCATGCCATTCACCAACATGATCTCGAATTGTTTTCATAACTCACATTAAGAGGAGAGCGTGTCAGTTTAGTTTAATTTTTATAACCCATAATGATGCATTTCTTATAATATTTCTATATCTACACTAAAGTTATTTATGTTAAGCCCATTCACATGTCTGTGTGACATTCCTAGTCTTGTACTTTACTTTTCAAGTGTATTCTAAAGGCAATACCTTGACATTTGCTTGTATATTGGCGTGTTTTTCTTGTGTTATTTTAATTTAGATATTCACAAAAAGCGTTTAACATGAATGGGAATGTAATGTCGTTCGGATGAGCACGACTGACAATTAAAAATCCTTCAACTAATATGCTGTGGAATAACATTCAGTTTGATTCATACTCAACATTTACAAAAGTAGTTTAACCATCCAATCAGCAACCAGTCAGTGGTTCCCCGGGTTCTTTTAGAAGACATTAATCTTTATAAGTGTAGTGAAGACAGTATGAGAGTAAACCATATTAACTATCTATTACACAAAGATCCATGTCATTTAATAATTAACACTAGGCTACTCAAGATATGTCGCATGGCATCAAATTAGACTTAAATACAGTGGAAATTGTAATGCTGTTAAATGCAATAGGCAACATTTGTTAGGTGTGTGTGCATTTCAATCCAACGTCCCTATTTTAACAATTCTGTATGCACATTATTCCATTTGCAGGAATAGGGCAGTGACTTTGTAATTTTGCATGCATACAAAGAATGCAAGTCAAATTATGCAAAATTCCCAAGGCTGATTTTTAAACTCCTGAAACTGAGCAGACAACAATAAATCTCACTGACACACTGTTCTTGAAGATGTAGGGTGAAATTAAAACTGCCGCCTTACTTGGCTTCGTCCCCCTTAGGTCTACAGAGGAGCAGGATTATAGAGTATGTACAGCGTTTCACTAACACAGCTCATTATGAGCGCACACCAACTCTGTGTCAGCAGTGCATTAGCCCGCACACACCAGCACAACAAGCTCCTACAAATTATACAGCAACTTAACAGACTCTTCAAAAAAAAGTGTGAAATCACGTTGCACTAAGCCAATATTAACACCCACATTAGAGGAGCTAAAGAACTGCTGATTGTTAATCTGCAGTGATCTCTGTGGAGCTAAAATCAGTGCTTTTGCCAATTGCAGTTAATGTCGATGCCAACTTTCCAAAGATGTGCCCTTGTGCTCCAAGACAGTGGTTCTCAACCTTTTCAGCCCACGACCCCCAAAATAAAGGTGCCAGAAACCGGGGACCCCCACTGTACCTGAAGGTGGTTGAACACAGACATGAACATTGAAGAACAGGGCCATCGATAAGGGGGGATAAAGGGGAGAGCTTTTTAGGGCCCATCCATAAAGTCAGCCTTTATCTGAATAATATTCACTGTTAACCAGGAAGTGTATTATTTGCATCATAGTATATAGCCATCTTAAAGATGTAAATACGTGTTTTAAACAAAAATAAAACGGGTTAAAAAAAATTGACCAAAAATGGTGGGAAAGGTGAAGAAATGGGATTTTAAAAACACAGGAAATTAATGAAAAGTTGCAAACAAAAAAACTGGTAAAAAGGGTTTAAAGCGTCATTATTGGAACAATTACTTTAAACTGGCAAATAATGGGGGTGACAAATCATGAATGTGGTTAAATTGGCAAAAATAAGTATGACATATGGTGAAAAGACCATAATACCCCATATACCCTAAAATTCGCAGAAAAGGCATTGAAATTTGATGGAAAAGTGGCAGAAATGGGAGTAATGTAGAAAACATGTATTAAAAAGAGCAAACATACTGCAAGAAAAAGTGATGTTGTGAAGTTTAGTGTGGTTGCATGATGGGCAATTTTTAAAAAAAATATTCTTAGTTTCATGAAGGCATCTGGCGACCCCCTATCAGTGTCTCCCGACCCCAAGGTCGAGAACCCCTGCTCTAAGATGATGAATAAACAGTAGAACTGGAAAAGTTCAGAAAGTCATAGTTGTGAACTCTGTAAATTAACACACACCTGTGATGACTGTGCATGAGGAGTCAGACGTATGATCCCTCGCCAAGTGTGGCTTTACACAGAAATTACAGTCGTGACAACAGACACCTCATGACGTCTGTTACTTTCTACTCACGCTGACCAGAAAACCACAGCTGGCTTTACAGATTACATGGCAACATCTTACAGAGCATCATCATCAACCCCAGTGATGTCCTGCATGACTTTAGTGAGACTCCATGATAAAACAATGATGATAAAATGTCTACTCACTGCTGGGCTTCTGTCAGGGAGTCGATAATTGTGGTTCTGAAGCAGCCGACAGCCGTCCTTTGCCAGCCGCTGAACAGCCTCGAGTCCGAGTCGGCTTGTTAGCTCCTCGCGTCCACACACCGACCCCATCCCTCCGCTGCCGCTGCCCCTGCTGTCCCGCAAGGCACACACACTACCCAGCTGCAACACAGGAGGCATGAAGATGTATCTCAATCCGCAGCCCCAAGACATGACATTAAAAAAATGGGGAAGAAAGTTTGTTGCAGAAACTTTATGTCCATCTGAAGAGTACAAAAAAAATCCTTGAAATCCTCGTGCTCTCCTTTTTATCTCTTCTCTGCGTTATTCTTCCTCTTCTGTCATTTGTTCTGTAAAAGCTGTTAATTCCTTTTACCTGCTGAACTTCTCTCATTGTCCTGGTCTAGATGCTTACTGTCAGAGACTCTGGCAGAGACGGAGTGAGAGCGGATGAGATTAGTAGTGGAAGTGGGCGGGCGTGGGTGTCTATGTGAGAAAACAGTGTGCGCCGAGTCTGTCTCCTCCCCTTCACAAACCACACTTAGAAACCTGTGACCATCAGGCAGGCAAGTGAGCTAAAGATGACAGGGGATGGCAACAACTATAAAACGAGTCTAAAAATGTAAAAGTAGAGATGTTAAACAAAAAGTGTTTGGGGACTGTGCTACTGAAGTGACATGATGCTAACATAGAGGTGTTGCATCCATTTGAGAGTTGGGCAACTATTCCTGTGGGCTTAACTTTCCTGCAGTCTCATGCAGCACTTGCACCCATGCAGTACGTCATTATTTTGTCTCTTTCTTCATGTCAACTTTTACTCTGGCAAAGGCAAACATCGACACGTCACACACAGCCTGCTTTTCTTGCTGTTTTCTGTGTATCTGACTCCAGCTTCTATTCTGAGATACAAAGCACACCATGAGGAATCTGTCTGTTCTCTGCATGTGTTTGCTTGTATTGTTACTTGTCCTTGACAATATCAAAACCCCATTGTTTGTTTTTTCAGATTATTTTTAAACAGCTTGTGTAGGGAGCTTGCATAATGCATGTGATATTGCATACTGATGTAAAGCTGGAATCTAATGCCACAAAAGGTTATTTTCTAAAACTATGAAATGAGCAAAGACTTTTTTGGTAAATTACAAAATTGCCTAAAATCAAAACCTTAAAGGGAAGGTATGATTAAAAAAAATCACTTTCTAATGGTTTTTCTACAGTAATGTACATCCCTTTAACCTCATTCAGAGGGCCAAAGTTGAAAAAGTTGTGTTTCCTCCCTCCTTTGTTATTCCACATTTTGTAAAAAGTCAGCTCCAAAATGGCGAGTTCAATTTTGGCCGGCAGTTGACGTCACCTGCCGAAACTCCTCCTACTGACAATCCTCTCTCCTCCTAACACGGACACAATACACGCCTCCTAGAATGTGAGCAGTTTTTTGGCTGAAAACAATAACAAGAGTGTGTGGATAGCAAAAGATAATTGCTAGTGATAGCGGTTGTGTGTGGAGTCAGAGTCTACAGACACGCACATTCATGAATATACATAAGTAGGCCACGAATCAGCCCATTTTAAGGAATTGCTCAGAATGTGGCTTTTCAAAAGGCTGAAACTCCAGACACTGGAACTCCATTAAAAACAAAAAAAAAGTGCCTTCATTGTGTGTGTTTTGGTGTGTGTCTTACAGGACTGCTCTCTTCACTTGGCGTACAAGGTTCCTGGAAGTTTGTTGTCGTCTCAGATTCCTGCTCTGACACTACAACCAATGAAAAACAGCAGCATATTACAGCATACACGTTGGTCACATACAATTTAAAAAATAAATAATCTTGTTAATTGAGGTACAGAAATGGCAGTGAAATGTAAATGCTACTGAATGGAAAAACAATAAAACACTTACAAGCTTTGCGAGTTTTTCGGGCGAGCGCTGCAGCCAGCTCATTTTGTACCTGTTAGAAAAATCATAAACATGTTACAATGTCACACTAAGATTATATAAGACTTTTACTTTACTAGTTTACATTGACAAACTTTCCCATTGTGTGATGCTACTTTAATAAATCCTTGGTTTAATGGGCAAACACTGACCGTAGAAGTGAGCCTCTCCAGTGCTTTCATTTGAAGCATTTCACTGCAAATGTCCCTGTTGCCTTCAGCATCTTCCCCTGAACTTATAGAGAAAAAAAAGAAAAAGTTTGCAAGTTAGTGAAGCACCTTTCCTACAAACAAGTGCAGTCCAAAGTGCTTTGACATTTAAAGAAAGGAAACATTTAAAACAGAATATTTAGAGCAACAAGTCACAGAAATAAAAAAATATGGTTTAAAAGATACAACAAGAACAGAAATATTGTACACATAACCCTAATGATCACAAGGAGATTAAAAAATAAAAAAAAAATTTACCTTTAACTCACTCAGTGCCATTGACGAGATAACTCGTCATTTCAAATCCAAACGCTCAGTGCCATTGACGTGATAACTCGTCATTTGCGTTTTTTTGGGGGCGGTACAAAATACCCCCAGCCTGTGAGCCAGATAGCAAAACAATAGGTGACACGTAGGAAATAGCAGTGCACCTTTGGATGAGAGATCATCCATGCTCAGCAGAGCAAAAAACGGGGAACACAGTGAAACTCTGCATGTCCAGGAGGAAGAGGAAGTTGTGTACAGACTGATGGGAGAGAAACTTAGAGGAATGCCAAAATACAGTAAGAAATCCATTCAATTTTGACCCAGATAGCAAAATAATAATAATAATTTTGCCATCAAAAGCCCTGTCTCAGTGTTTCTTTTTTGTTTTATATAAGGAAACACTGTTCAGATGTTAGAGTTGTCACTAAAGCAAAAAAAAAAAAAAAAAAAATAGCTTTAAAGTCACTGACAGGGTTTTTTTTTAGAAAAAGGCTGTTTTCTCACCTTTTTGCTCTGACAACTGAAGATATGTGTAAATCTTGCTCTATTCAACGGCTGATTACAAAAGAACGAAACAAGCCAGAAACAAATTATTTTTGATCAAAGTAGAGGCTTCAATCTTTCAGAATCTGGTGTCAGATTTCAGATAGTCACAGTAGAAAATATTCTGTGGGTCTTTAAAATCAGGCAAAATGCTCAAAAACGGCTGGCACTGAGGGGGGTAGAAAATCTGGCTGGCACTGAATGAGTTAATAATAAAATGGCATAAAATTAGGAAATTAAAGCAAATTTGAGATTTAAAAGCATTTTCAAAGAGACCTAATTCAATTGCACAGATGTGGCTTTCTTCGCTGCCCCCTGGGAAAAAAGAAAAGTATCGCAGCCTACAGCTGAAATCTTTTACATAGACTATTACATGTTGAGGGAAAGTGGCCCTTAAACTTTAATACAAATTTGTGACAAATGTTTTTTATGTGAATAGCCCAATTTATTAAGTCACTGTGTGTTTTCATGCAAAACAGCTTGGAGAAACATTTGGCTGAGGATGGCTTGGTACCCACTACATGTATGTATATTATTAATATTGTTTATGACAAAATGAACTACAATATATTATTGGTCTTTGTGGATGCAGTGTATTAACTATACATATTTTACTGATGCTCTTTTTTTCTGATTTATATTTCTTATTTATATAGTTACAAATGTCTAATTGTGTTAAAATACACTTGTATAATTGGCTATTTGTAACTCAATAATTATTATCTATTTTACTATTGAGAAGTAGATAAATTGGTACAAACTGGAATAGTTCTCCATAAAGTGCTGTTGTTTTTCTCTCATTTTATCACGTCTGCTGGAGGAAATGTTCAGACTAGACTGTCAATGAATGTTGAATCACATTTTCTCATTTCATCTTACTTGAACTTCTGAAATAAAATGAAAACAAACTTTTGACAGACGTCACTGTATCCTCTGAACAACATCATCACAAATGTCACAGTTCATTTGGAGATTAAGATATTTCATTCTGAGCCATCGCGCTGAATTTATTCACATCGGGGTCATTAATTTCCACTGGAGTCTAGATGGTAATTTGGTGACTCACCCACAGCCTGAATATTCCCCCCATTGAAAGCGAGGCTCTGTTGGTGGTTCGTCACCAGTCATTAGGCAACACAGAGTGCTATCAGAGAATTATAGTGATTGGTGGCTTCATTGACTCCAAGTTCAAACCATTAAAGGTGTAGGCTGGGAGCATTAGTCATGGGTGCCAATAATTTGTGTGTCCACCCTAAAATACTATTGACACATTGCCAAAGTAAGCTACATTTTAAATTTTTTCCAATTAGGGCCACTTGGGATGTACATGTTCCTCAAAAATTTAGGACAATTAGCACTTAAGTAATTTTAAAGCAAATGATGGTTATTAAAAGCCTTTGACAGCAGTGAAATGTCAGGATTTGAGCACTATGCGAAGCAAGCAATGCTTTCTTTTTAATATAACGTTTCATTGTTTAGCTCTGGGCAATTGTGATCTTGCTGCAGAGAACTGTTTTTTCTAAAGGGTAAAAAAACAACTTAACTGCAATTGACTGGCCGTTTATTTACACCAAATAACAAGTTCATGACATCCTTCCGTACATAATGTAGCGTTTAAAGAGGTAACAAAGAGGGAAATTGGAGTGAGGAAGCGAAAGAGTCATGTAATAAAACTCAGTCAGAAGCCTTCAGGAATATTTCCAACAATGTGGTTTGTGTTGTTCTGTGAATACAAACAGCACAATGACCCTGGGTAATATTTACCCCACACCCTCCAATGTTTTTGTTGCACAGCCTATTGATTTGAATGACATGATAGGGAAAATGTGCTCGTGTTACTTTCTCTCAACCTTATGCTCCATGTGTATGTGGAAGTGGCATGTAATCGATATACAGTTAGACGAAAGGCTTAGTGCATACACTCATTGAATATTATTTCCTTTATTATGGGCGAACATTGAAAATGTGAGTTCTGTTAAGTGCAGCTTCCTGTCAGCAGAGTTAAGAGAAACATCCTGGGCATTTGGAGGTAAACATTAGTCTCTTCATGATTTGTTCAGTGTGACAGGAAACAAACTGTAAATGAGTAAATATAAAGACTTCCACAGTAGCTAGCAAATAACCACAGTTAAAGTTCAAAGGTTTTTCTCACAAAGGTTTTCCAACGTTTTTTGTTTTGGTTGTTTTTTTTGTTTTTTTTTGTTTTTTTAAATAAAGTTATTTTGCAAGTTTTGCCTGACACACCTGACCTTCACGGTTTGTGAAACAAGGCAAAGTTGAAATGAGATTCTCATGTAAATTAAACTGCATTCAAGAGAGTGCGATCTTCAGTTATTTGTTCTATTAGTTTATGTGTGACGAACCGTGTACAATATGGTCACAGTACTAAAATGCTCCGTACTGAGCAAACCCAGAGCTGATGTGTTTGAGCGTTCACTCATCCATTCTTTACACATGCAAACCCACATAGAAGGCCGCCAATTCACAAAGCTTATCTTAAAATACGGAGCTACGTTTAAAGCAGAACTAAGTAACTTACGCTTAGCACGCCCCCTAAAAGTCCCACCCCACAGCTACATGCACACCTTTGCTCTCCCAAGACGGTAGCAACTGATCACTGAAAAATCCTAATACAACAGTGACACTAAGGGTGCTTCCACACATATAGTCCCATGTGACCATGTGAACAGTATGAGGATGAGAGACAAGTTAAACAAATGAATGATGTGGGAGTAATACGAAAGGGAGTGTGGAAATGTGTGTGTTGTGTTTGTTTGTGTGCTGACAAAGTGGCTCTGAAAATGGATGGATGGATGGATGGATATTTGTGTGTGTGCTGCCTGATGACGCGCTGGGTTGCAAGTGTGCGTGCGTGCCTGTTTCCACGACGACAGTGTGTGATTGCTGTGTGTTGCTGCCTAGCTGTCACTGCATGAAGTTGCAACATTCCTCGGACAAAGGTTTTCTCTGCCTTTTTTTTTGCTGGCTCCGCTGGTCATAATCTAGCAATAGTTTATATTGGGCTGCCGCAAAGCAGTACGTCATGTCACCGGGTCGGAGGCAGGCAAGAAAATAATAATAATAAATAAATAATATAAAATGTGCCGATTTTCAACTTTATTATCTGCAAAGAATTAGGAGAGTGTTTTTATATGGATACTCCATTATGCCAACAGAGCCTTTGCTTCCAATGAGTAAATGACAAACAGCAATCAAACCCAGCATTTTCAAGCTTTCCACTTTCAAAAATGAACCAACTCTGGAAACCAGTGGAGGATGAACATGCTCTGAGCAGAACATGTTAAAAATTGATTTTCTTGGCAAAAACACATCCCTGTCTTCTCTACTCATTTTCCACCCTAAGCCTTTTAGCTAGTGCAGACATCATGGTTCAGTACCCCTGAGTATATGTGTTAGCACCTGTTATATATGGTATGTATAATGTAATTGATGGATATCATAAAAGCACAAACCATATGATACATGAGATTTACATTAGTACAACACTAAACTCCACTTGCTGTCAAATGCTTTCCATGGTCTCTGTGAAAACTTCGTTTGAAGCTGATATACAGACAAATGTACTGACGTGTGCTCTCGTTCCTTCGCTTTATTATTTTATTTATTTATTTTATTTATTCAGTTTATTTCCGACATGGTTACATTCACTTTTTTTTTTTTTTTTTTTTTTTTTTTTTCTTTCCATACTTTCACTTCATTTTGTTTTAGCACCTCACACCAAGAGTCTTATAGTGACAGAATGAGTTCAATCACATCATATATGATATAGCTGAAGAGTAGGGAACTCTGGCCAACACTGTCCTGCATGCTGCTGTGCATGTGTGTGCATGCGTCAAATCCCGTACCACGCATGCGTCTGTGCATCAGTTTTTAAGCACGAATGACGTGGTGTGTAGGTGTCTGTAAATGGATGCATCTGCAACAAAGGACACTATTTTAAACAACAAAGCTTGATGGGATTTTGAGAGGAACATTTCACAAGAATGTGTGATGAATACAATCTTGCAAGGACAGAGAGTGCCACTCAACTCAGTTACACTAAACCCTCAGACAATGACCTTGATTCTAATGTAAGGGCATGGCAGTGTAGCTATGATGTTCCACTGAAGATGTGAGCATTTGTTTTGGCCAGACTTGGAGTGTTTCCAATCAAATTAACACCTCCAAATTTTATTGAAAACAAGTCGGCCAAAGCAATCACTCTCTAGCAGCTCTAGACTTTGTTTGCGTGTTTACATTGGCCAAACAAAGAAGGGCAAATGAATCCTAGAGCGCCTTAAATGTCTACTAAATCTTAATCAAACACAGTCACACATTTTGTAAGGGTGGAGTTTTTTGTTGTAAACACTGGCTTTAGCTGAACTTTCACTAGAGCAGTTTTTTACTGCCTTTAAATAAAAGATGCATTAAGATTACTTAATGGCGTTGCACTAATAATCTTGCATTTACTGTGCAATGAAATATATAAACTGCTAACTGACAGCTCCTTGACAGCCATATATCACTGGAGCAATGTTGGTTGGCACTTACGGGCTATTGGCTCCTCCTCCAGAGCGAAACTGGACATATGGTGCGAGTTGTAGGAGGAGCTTAACTGCTTCTGGCCACTCCCCCTCATTGCAGCGGAACTCACAGGACGGAGAGTCGCACTCCTCAAAACTGAACTGGTAATAAGAGTTGGAGTCTGAAAACACCACGCGCTGATCCACTGAAAATGAAGGAAAATGTGTAATGGTTAAAAATATCATCACCATGCTAACTTACTGTATTAACAGTAATTTCAAAATAGGATCTTTCACTGATCAATTCATTCATATGGTTGGACAGTGCAATAATATTCAGCCCGACAAGAAGTACCCTTTAAATCATCACCTACTTTCCTAAAACCCAGTTAATCTTATCATGATTGCAATGTTTCATTTATGAATGAAATGATGCTTAATTGTAAAAAAAACTTTAATACAGACACAATTGAAGAAAAAAAACTACACCAAACATTTGTTTAAAGTGCCTTCATTGTGTCTCCAAAAATATGTCTAGTCTTTATTCTACACATATTTGTTACTGTAATGAAATCTGCTTTGTTGTGAAGGACACTGCTATATTAAGATCCAATAGACCCTGAGTAAACTTAATGTAGAAGCTTTTTGGGACTGCCAGCTAAAATGGAATTTCTAATAACTCTATACTTATCAATAGCATGAAGACAAGTTTAACTCAACAGCCACTCCCAATGACAAAATGTTTAATTTAAACCCAGTGACACGCAGAATGTAGGCTCAGATTGTAATTTGCAGCAACATTATTCATTGACCTTGAATATCACTGATAACTCACTAATCAGGTTGATTCAACACCATTGTTGATAGCCAGGTAACATTTTATTAGATGTGCCTCTTCTTCTATATGTATATAACATGTGCTCGTCAATCATTATGGCTTTTTACTGTATTTGGCATGTTGCCATGGTCAACATTACCAGCCTCACACAGTGGGAATTCTCAGATGTTTTACTTTTTTTTTCAGAATTTTGCATAGGATCCATCCTGTATTAACAGTTCAGTGTAGGAGATAGTTTGTTGAAACTCAATATCAACCAAGTATCTTTAAATGTTCCACTCCTCCTAAAGTGGAAAGTGTATTCTAATCATTAGCATATTGGATTTGTAGCAAACAAATCTAGAGTTAAACTTATTATAACTTAGTTAAGTTACAAAAACATTGGATTCAATTGGCGGTCGTCAGACCAAGTATATATTTGGATTAATTTGAGCCCATTTTTGCTTATTTTTACTTTTTTTTTTTCTGCAACTACACCAAACTTATTATATTTTCATCACATTCTTGCTACATTACTCCCATTTCTGACACTTTTCCATCATATTTCAATGCCTTTTCCAAACATTTTTTCCCACTTTCAAGACATTTTTGCACTTATAAACCCTTTCCACCACTTTTCCCACCTAATGTTGCCCCATTATTGTAACTTTTAACCTCTTTTCACCATATTTCATGCTTATTTTTTGCCAATTTCTGTCACTGCTTCAGGACAGACAATAAAGTCTACAGTATCTATTTATTTATCCACATTCACAATTTGTCATGCCTATTATTTGCCAGTTTAAACTAACTGTTTCTACTTTTTACACATTACCACATTTTATTCAGATAAATAATTAACATATTTTCACCGATTCATATAACAATGGACCATTATTTTGTTGACTTTATGGATGGCCTTATTGATGGCCCTGTCTCCACATGTCTGTGTTCAACCACCTTCAGGTACAGTGGGGGTCCCCACTCTATCTTTATTTTGGGGGTCATTCTAATGCATGATAATCATGAAAAAAAAGCCAGATTCAAAATGTTTTGTAGAGAAACCTCACTTTTTATTAAAAACCTGAATGAACCTCCCTAAACTTTACCTGTTTGTATCTGTAAACATGTGGGCATTGCTGTGGACATCGTTGGAAAGTGTTTAATTGTAGAATCGACTAAACTCCAGTCATGCTTGTATTCATGGGCTCTTACCAGACAGCAGGACTCCCAGCTCCAGCAGAACCTGCCAGACACGCACAGCGGCCGTCCGGCAGCGCACATACACACACTGCTCACAGAGCCACTGCACCAGCTCCACTCCAACATAGCTACGCCTGTACACAATACACACACAGGCCTGTGATGCATGATGCACTACCTACCACACAGAAGCGGGCACATCCCCAGTCTTCTTATTTAATCAATATCTATTGATTATTCATTAGGTCTCTGTAAGCCTTTTCCTGAGAAACATGAATACTTTCCGTCTGCCTTTCCCAAGTGTAAACAGTGTGTGTGTGTGTAGTTCTTTGAGTGTACAATTACAATGAGAGTATCTATTTATATCCGTATCCAGATGTTCAAATGATTATGCATGCATATAAAGTGGACTGTATGTTCAGAACACTGCATTGAAGAACATGTATTTCCAAACCACTTTGTGTTCTACTATGTAACATTCCTCGTCCCACTTTGCCCATCTCACTGCAAAAACAGCTTTACTGGCCAATGAAGAACAGACCCCACAACGACTGGTGAGTCATTGAACATGCTTCACTGGAATCATTGATTCACTGAGACACACAAACAGGCAAAAGCAAGTGTACCGTATGATCCTGGCTAGGTGTATCTTGTCTTTAGCTGGGTATGGTCCGTGAGAGAGAAAGGCATTCCTCACGGTTCGACCCGCACATGGAAAACTCTGGGAGCAAGACTGACAGAGACAAAAAATAAAGGTGCAAACATTAGTGGAGGCTTTGACTTCCAAATGAGCGCAAAACAATTATTTTAGCTAAAAAGGAAATCTCAGGAATAAAAGCCTTGATTCCATTTTATTGAAATATTCCTACACATTCCTGTTTATGCAATATCAGTTTGGCACCAAACACATTAGGTTACAACATAAGCCCAGGCATTACACAGTGTTTGCTGAGCCTTGATTAGGATACCTTTCAATGGATCCTTTACAAATGAAGAGCAAATCCCACTTTTGAGTTGGGAGTTTTGCTTCAAGATTTCATGACATTTGCTACATGCTTGACTTACTGGGGCAGGAGTTAAGTCATTTTAAATATTGTTATTCTATTACCATTGATCATGATCTGAAATAGCTATAAGGTATATATACTGTAATTCAACACAGTACTTTAACTGATACAAACCTTGTAGTCATTACTTATTGTATGATGCAGCATTTAAGAACAATATTCATTGTGTAATCAGAAAATAGGGTTTTTCCTTGTTTAGAATTTGAGGTAAAGTTTAAATATGTCTGAGCTAAATGTGCACAAGAGAGTAAATTAAAAAATAATTTGTCACACTAACAGCTTCTTTGGTCTTTGATTAAATGTTAATGCATTTCTTTTTATGTCTTTCTCTCATGGTTTTAGTTTTGAATTTAAGAATCCTTTTTTTCAAAAATGTAGGCCATTCAGCCTTTTCAGAGTGCAGCCCTTAACCATTTACCAAAGCCCATTACAGTAATGCCCAGCAAAAACGACAATTCCTAAAGTGTGTGTTTGTACAAACCATCAGACTATCGCAGACAAAGCTGGAGGTTATATTCCAAAATTACATCATGTGTGTTCGGGATAAACAAGTGCTCGCACTTTACAGCAAAGCTAAACAGATGACATCACCCGAATGCTGCATTTCCTCACCTTGTGTACTGTGGGACCAGTGCTGGGTCCAGGGATGGTGTCAGGTGATTGCTGTTGAAACGAAAAGCACACAAGCCATCAGAGCCAAGGCACACAAAATGACACAAAGTGCAAATACACTGAACAAACTCCGCTCAAGTAAGACGGACCAGTTTTCCCGATTACAAAAGGGTTGTGTTTGCACTAATACAATAATGCACACACTGCTGAGATGAATATATTTACATTACAATCAGCTAAGCAAAGTGGCAACACAAAAATGGGCTGGAGGCACAAAATGCACAGGCATTTATTTATTATTTTTAACCCTGATGAGTTGCTACTGTCACACCATCGTGGTTGAACCTCTGCCCTTGATGTGTCCACTCCACCTAGATTTCCTTATCAACCTTTAATCTTTATGGATTACTGTATTACCAGGGGAGCAAGATGACAATGCTGTTGACATTGAGGTAACACGCTGGTGATAAAATAGATTAAAAATGATATTGTTGGATCAAGTGAAGCGGAAGGGTGCGATACGAAGTGATGTTATTTGCTCACACCTTTTCCTGTTTTTTATTAAATCAATGTATGACTGAAATGTCATAAATTGATTGTTTTAAAGCTTTAATACAAAGATTTTCTTGATTGCAAAATGTTTTAGAAAAAAAAAAATCCAGATTCAGCCCAAACAACAAAGAAAGCAAACAAAGAAATTATTACACCCCAGTGGTGGGAGTCAGGCGTCAAATAGGTTTGAATGTTGCAGATTTTACATCTCGCACTCCCCCCATCAGTGATATATCTTGTGACATTTTAATCTCTCAATATGTTGTCACACGATTCATTGTCCCGTCCTTAAGGTTTATCACACATTGGAACACAAACTAATTAAAAGATTGCATGTGTTTAGGAAAAAAGGGAGAAGTGAGGTATTGCAATCCAAGTGCAACTTATCTGTGGTATCAGTCGCTGTCATCAGTCTCTATTGCAGTTTGATTCTCTCGAATCCTCCTTAGAAGCCTCAGATTGTAACTGTTGCTAACCTACTTCTTTCACAGGCTGGCAGAAAAAAACCCACTGGATGATGACAGCTTGATAGAATCACAGCTATTGAATGAACAAATGAGAAGCCTCCGAGCAGCCATCAAAGGACAGTAGTGCAAATACAAAAAGAATAGAGAAAGACTGAGTAATTCAGTAAATGACTATATGACCATGGATAAGAGCATGACAGATGGAGGGAAGAGATGAGGCAGGAAAATAATTTGAACAATAACAATTGAGGAGTTTTGACAAAGACAAAGATGGAGAGGAACAAAAATTATTGGGCGCAAATTAGAAGTAAGAAGATGAAATGGGTGATGATTTGAGTGATGTGAGGCAGGGTGTGTGATCCTTTTTAAAGCTGTGATACTCATTACTATCTGTGATCCACATACGCTTTTTTTTTTTTTAAAGAAGAAGAATAAGAATTTAATTTGCCGCCAACGACTCATTATTTGAATGGATTCCCATTTAAGTCAACTAATACAGTGCCCGTCGGAAGTATGTATTCATGTGGGAGCTTAAGTAGAGTTGTCAATTATGGCCAAATGAGTTTGTGTTTGAAGAAGGAATGCAGAAAGAGGTGTATATACTCTGTAGTCTTATAAAGGGGTATATATGCAGGTGCAAAGTAAAATAGCATGTGCAATTTCCCTGAGTTAATTCTATGGGACATGCGCATGATAAAAGACACATGAATTCGTCCAAATAAAACTATTTATTTAGCATTTAACATTTTTTAGCGCAGGGGTGCTTATCATCAAAGATTAGTAATTAATAACAAACAGATGTATCTTAGCGAGCAGACTGAGAATAACTTCATCTATAAATCATGTGGGTGGCGTGGCTCACACTTCCAGAGGAATCATGGTGTGTGTGTGTGTCGCTACCTGTCCAACTCTCTTCCGTGGGCTCCACCCACGCGCATCAGCCGCGCACATGCATGCACTCAGCGACTCACATCAGGTTGAATAACGTGTGTCTCACGCCCAATGCGTGAGACTTGAGAGCTTTGCTAATATATGTGTGAGTGCGGCTGCTCAGATGACCCTCCCCCCTCTCCGGTCTAACCCTCCGTGCGGTGTAATCAGCATTCATTTCGTGGTGAAATGAACGTTATGTGCAAGCTTTTAAAAAAGTTTCAGGTGGAACAGACATCGTGTCAGGGAGATATGCGTTCCACAGACAGACGGTCCATGCTTTAATAGATAGATATGCTTCTTTGCTTACTTACTGGTTATTAGATAATGGAAAATCAATAGCTCCTAATTTTATGAAGCTAGAACCACAAACTAGCTCACTTGGTAACATTCTCCGAGCTTTACCTTTGAAATTGAATAATTTAATTTTAAACTCTGTTCATTATATTTAAGACCCATTGTTATTGTAGGCGCTACTCTGACATTGATCAAAGAGAAAAGCCTGCACAGAGCATTTGGCTGTAAACTTTACGCCCTCACCAAGACCCACTCCTAGATATCAGTGCAGATAGAGCTAGGACCTTTATCTGGAGAGTGATTGAACTGGTGGTTAAGTAGAGCACACTGACCAATCGCGTACAGTTGCCAAATAAATTGCTTCCTTCTCCTGCTTCTTCTGTCTCACTATCTTCTATCTCAATCTCTTTGTCTCCTTGTCTGGTGAACACATATTTCTCAAGAGGGCTTTGTTTCTCTGCGTACACCTCTTCTCATAAACACACTTCAGACACACAGTAGCACCAGAGGCAGAGGTAATTCATTGTCACCGTATCACACAATGTGAAGACTCCCGTCATGTCTGTTTGATCCTCTTTGTCTATGCTTTGGTTCTCTTTCAGAGAAGCATAGCATACGTTCCCGTTACCCAATCTTTAAATTGCATGTTGCACCAAATGAAAGTCAGAAAACTGGAAGAAGAGACGAGAAGAGCAGATGAATCAATGCTGTATAGAGAGAGGGCATGCTGACACGCTCATCTGTGTGATGACTTCAAAGTGCGCGGGCAGAGGGAGAGAGAGGGAGCAGGAGAGAGCGAGGTCATTATCTGCAAGAAATGGATTACTCTCAGATTAGATTGCTGAGCACAGTGAAGAGCTGCGGCACAATGTGCTTGGCAAGCCCCCCTGTCACACTCACACACACGTACAAGCTCCTGTCGACTCCTCCACACCTTCTTTTTTCAGAAATGGAATTCAAAAATCACACTAACAACCTAATGTAGTGTTACACCCGTGCTCACAAATCCAGGATGTAACCTTGGACAAAGACAATGGTAAAAAACTAATTCAGAAACATTAATTCTGGATTTTTCTAGAAAAAACTACAGTTCACTTGTTGTACTTGCTTTCGGTATAGATTTACTGTTAACACACTGAATCTGGAAAGCTATATCATTAGGACTAGGGCTGAACAATTTTGGAAAATAATCTAATTGCGATTTTTTTTCCTCAATATTGCGATTGCGATTTAATATGCGATTTTTTTTCAAGAGCCTCTTGTCATGTTTTTTTCAATTTGTTACATAATAAACAATTTCAGATTTATTTAAACTTTAAATAAATATAAAATACACATTTTAAAGCACAGATTACAACAACAAAGCAAACAAATCTGTGGCTTTACCTCTTCAACATATCAACTCACTTCACATTTCATGAAACATGTCGACTGCACTTCCTAAACACTCTCTGAACTTAACTGGACAGTACAAGACAGGACAAGAAAGAAAAAAAAATGCAGTCTTTGCAATTAGAAAATTGCATTTTATGATATTGCAATAATATCACAAATGCAATGAATCGTTCAGCCCTAATTAGGACAACACATTTTAGTTTACCACCACGATGTTTTCCTAACTGAGCAGTTTTGCTTGATCTACGTCAGTGGTTGGCAACCTTCCACAGACGGGATCACTTTTTCGTCACAGATACTAGTGTCATTCATAAATGAGACGGCTACCTATGCTTGGTCGTCTCAGACATATGTCTAGGTATAAACTAAAGCATTGTTCTAAAGATTATCCCATGTGCGAAATCTAATACCTGGTTGAGCATGAATGGTACAGATATGTAAAAGCAGGGACGTTGCAGAAATGACTGCGTAGCACTGACATAACTGGAAGGGAAATACTCTGGAAACCTCATGTAAAAAAGATAACTAGCAAGCTAAGTGATAGTCAAACTACAAAACATACTATTTTTTGAAGTAGACTTAATTTGGAGCACGTTGTGCAACAACTGCTGACGGTGAAGGACAAAATTTAGAAAAAAATACAATTCACATCAACCAATCAAAGGCTGATGCCTGCAGGACACAGTTGTATACAACATTGCAAAGCAGCATTAACAGTTTACTTATTTCTCGATTTTTTTTTACAATAAATAGTTTTGCTCTGAAGCCAAGTAATATAACCTGGTCAGGAACAAAAAAAAAGGTCACACTAATATTTCATTGGACCGCCTTTAGCTTTGATTGAGGCATCGTTTCCACAAGCTTCTGCAATGTAACATTTATATCTGTCCAGAGTTGTATTAATTATTCACTTAGAACCACTCCTCAAAGTCTTCTCCAGCACGCCCAAAGGTTCTCAATGGGGTTCAGGTCCGGACTCTGTGGTGACACACAAATGGCCACGTTTACATGATGTTTTTTTTAATTCCGAATTAGTAACTCCGAATTAAATCATACGGAATTAAAATGCTCTGATTCGTGTTGACATGGAAATAGTAATTCCCGAATTGAGGTTTACATGGAAAACCAGTTTATTCGCCTTTATTCAATTCTGCTTTCGGTCTGGGGTTGGGAAGGCTCTGGTTGGACAGGGGGAGAACGTGACGTCTTCAAGTCTATTGGGAAAAACGACCGGAATTAACTTAAAGAGGAATTAAGTGTTTACAAGATAGAGGCATTATTTAATTTGGAATTAAAATCGGAATAAACCAGCCACCTAATTCAGATTTAAGTTTAAAATCGGAATTAAATTACCATTAGGAATTAAGTGTTTACAAGGCCAGTTTATAGAGGAATCCACTTTTATTCTGCTTTAAAGAGGAATTAAAGCTCCCATGTAAACGTGGCCAATGCTGCTCCCTGAAGCACTCTTTGAGAATTTTACTCCTTTTAAATAGATTAACATATTTTCCACAACCACAGGATGCCTCTTTCAACATGGCTCTTTGACAAATGAGAAACTAGTCACTGCATCAGTTTAGATTAGACAAGTTGTTGCAACTGAAACATCATCACCCATGCAGTATTATTCAAATGGGTTAGTTTTACCCGACCTTTTCTTTATTTTGGCCAGCCAGTGTATATTATATTGAAAAAGAAATATTTTATATTACATTTTAGATTTTTTGTTGTGCTGCAAAAAAAAAGAATAAAAAGTTAAAAAATGATCTATAATGTAAATGCACTAAAATATTGCTCGTAGAAAAATAAACACAAGGTGCTTGATGACTCAAATATATTTTCTGCAATATGTCTGCAGAATAGATATGAGTCATCATATTTAGCCCTCAACGGGAATGAGAATGTCTACATTTTTACTCAACTTTATAGTTTTTTAAATGAACCTCTATGAAATCAAAGTGTTATATAATATGTATTGTTTAAAACTAATTCCAAAGCTCTAGAAACTTGCTGTAAAATAGCAAACCTCAGCACAATTAAATTTTCCCTCTCATTGAACACACTATAATGCTAACTGAAAACATTCTCAAACACATGGCAGTGCTCCATCTACACTAGTATCAAGACATAATGCTTTGCTATGATTTGAAACCTTGCACTACATACATAAAGAAACTTGACTATAGCCTGAGATTATAATTTACTATGAACAAGCCACTCATAGTTCACAAAAAGATCTGCGACAGTAAGAAGACAGTGTTGTTCCTTCGCCTCCATGCTTTTATTTTGGTGGCACAGCAGTCTAACATTCAGGTTCTACTTTAAAAAATTATACATATTCTATGCTTCATGGTTAGACTGGTTGCACAACATTAAACTGTGCCTCGAAGGCAGTGTTTGATCATTTAACGGACATTTTCATTCAGCAGGACCAGCGGGATCCATTTTTGTGCGAGTGTGTGCGTTTCCTGTGTTTCTTTGGTAACATTTTCTCAACAGTGGACAAATGCGAGTGGGTTTTACCTCGCAAACCAACAATGCTCTTTGTGCAAATAATGCAATACTTTGATCGTAGCAGACCATTAGGCAGCTTCAAGGAGCATGACAGGCGAGGGTCAACTCTTTGAGGGGAGAGGAAGAAGAGAGCAAACGAGCCAAGTAGTATTCTTTGCCGTTAAATTAAAAACCAAAGCAAATGGGAATCGGGACAAAAGCTGAAGAGTCAGCAGAATGTCTGCACCTTTTGTACTGATGCCAATATGAGCCAAATAATTGCAAACAAAAACAAGTCACAACTGGTAATTGAGTCAGACTGAATCCTCAGAGGTGAGGCTGGAACCAAAGAGGACAGATGGCTCTGAGCAATAAAGCCATTCCAACGCTGTCAGCAAACATCAGTGCAGCATATTACATCTGAGGGAAAACTTATGCCTGACGTTTTACACCTTTATTTTTTATAAGTTCTTCAATCCCATGTGACGTCTCACAGAGCAAACCATTCTGACAATATTCTCACAATCTAACGCCATCAGTGAAGCATTTTCTAGGGAGAGGATTAGAGTAATGTACTCATAACAGGCACACCTTAACATCAATGGTTCATGACACACCCCAAAACAGGAAGTCCCATTGGAAATCAGCTGGTTTAATATATGAGCACTTACAGAGAAAGAAAAATATTTCTTTTTAAAAGACTTAGAAAGCTAATTACTAATAGTCCACTTATATAGAAAAGTAAATGTATTCATTTCAAAACAATCATGTGGTCCCCATAATTCCCGTGATGTTGACATATGTTTTACACACGATATCCCATGGGGAAAAAAACATGTCAACAGTTGAACAATAGCATTATTGTATTTAAAACAAACAAAGCATATAGATCAGGGGTCACCAACCTTTCTGAAACTGTGAGGTACTGTATAGTCCAAAGGGCTACCAGTTTAGAAAGAGCTTCTTAAATACTACATTTTCACAGTTTTACTTTAACTAGAGGGTAAGATAATAAGGAAGGCTAGCAGACACTTAAAAACGTCGGAAAAGTTGAAGTTTCAACATGCAACACTTTATTTCTCGTAAGTTTTTCAACTGTTTCATTCTCTACATTTAATAGAACATCCCCATGTTGTCATTTTACTAGCTACAAACAAACAACTTTTACATGTGAAATACTATATATATATATATATATACATACCACTACCCATACACCATATTTGTAGCATTTAAAAACATTTGTTATAAACATAAACATTTAAAGACAGTTTTTTTTTTTTTTTTTTAATTCAGCCAGTGGCCGATCTCTAAAGCCGATTTTGGAAACCAATATACTTTTCTTTTTTTTTTTTTAAAGCACATTGATTATGAAAGACAATTGAAACACTCATTTGATATAAATGTATATATTAGAAATTAGATTAAACACACCAATAGAACTCTTAACATTTATTGAACTTCAAATATACCTGTACACAACAAATAAAACAAAAAATCCTTATCCTATTAAGATATTTGATCAGGCACTATTATCATATATCCTTATCCTATTATATCAGCTTTTTTTTATTTGTAAGCCTATTGGTTTCTATCTCTCCCATGCACATGCTGTTATATTACTACATTTTTTCCGAATGGATGTTATTTTATGTTCTTTCTTTTTTCTTTTAATGGCTACTCTAACGTGCTAAAAAATAATAATAATATTAACAAATAAAAATGATCGGCCAATATCCGATATTGAAAAAGTCCATATATCAGTCGTCCTCTAGGGGCCCGCGAGCACCGTGTTTGTGACCCCTGGTGTAGATAATAACATAGTGTATGTTAAAAAATGTCAACCCAACAATTTTTTTTTTTTGTTTTTTTTTTTTTTAAATCAATTAACACATGGCTCCCTTATTTAAGATTGATACTCCTCCAATATTATAGCATGTTTGAGAGAGTAACGTCATCGTTTTTGTCTTTCTATAACATTCATAGGTACTAGGAAACCTTGCCTAAAATAACCAGACATAATTAACACGGCACATAGCGATGGTCTTCTTTGTCTTGCTCGTCTTTGTACTGCCAATGATATTTTTAGCACATCTGGCTCCAGAGAAAAAAGAAAGTCCTTCCACTCCCACAGAGGGAGACTGTGACCGCCACCGATAATGAAGACGAACAGAGCCGACGCTCGTCAGGTATGTCTGATCAACAATGGTTTACGCTGAAGAAGACAAATTCACTAATGCACTACTAAGTCGTGTAGTTAGTGTGGAAAAACACCCAGATCACCAACATCCATCCCCTAAATCTAATAGAGAAAAGGTGCTGCAATTAAAAATAATAATCAGGAATTCAGTACTAATACTAAATACTAATAATTATTCAGAGGTAAAAAAAAAAATGTAAACGTGTTCTATTTAACCATCTGAAAGTGAACATTTAGCGGAAATAGAATCCAAGCTCACAGGAAGATTTTAACACAGGATAGAGAATATATCAATATAATGAACAGAATGTTTAGCTTAAAATCAACAATTTGAGTTTATTAAAGTGCACCGGTTCTATTCACGTTTACAACATCAACTATCTATTATGCATTACTAGTAAACAAATGACAAGCACATTTACACATATATAAAGAGGAAAAACACATTTAAAAGTGTTCTACTGAAGGTAACAGATTGCGTGTTATCTGCTGCAGGTACACAAGTCAAACAGTGTTCTGAAAATTTACAAAACAAAAAAAATACAAACTATAGCAGAATTTGAATACCTTGGATTGTTACTCCAAAAATGCAACTTAATAAGCTTTGAAAGCGTTATTGATTTACGTTTTCTCATATTAATTTTCCAGAGTATAAAAAAAAAACTTAACACCTGAGCCACTTGGTTCAATTATTATTATTATCATTATGGTGTCAAGTGAATCCCTGTTCTCCTTGTCTGGAGACAAAAAAAAACAAGAATCACGTAATTAAAGGCACACTGTGTAACTTTTGGCCACTAGACTGGTAACTTTCACGCAAGCGCCCCTAGTGGCCACAAGCGCCACAGCATTGTCGCAGAAATCAACAAACAATTGGGCCAGCCTCCCTTGTCTTTTGATTGTGTAAGCAGCCCCACCCCAACCAGGTTGCCCGTCCCCTCCGACCCCCCGGCGAAGGGGGCCGACAACGGCGGAGAGGCGCCACAGATGGCGGGGAGAAGAGTGCGGCGGTGGCGGCTGCTCCTCCAGCCCATAGACTGCAGCCACAGCGCGAGCACAGCCCCGCATCACACCCCAGCCCTTAGAGCCAATCCTTATCCCGAAGTTACGGATCTGACTTGTCGACTTCCCTTACTAAATAATCCACGTTTAACTCATCTATCGCGGTGATTAGTGCACCATTAACCAAACACGAAACTACCATATTGTGCTCTTTTGGCTGTAAACAGAGGCTGTCGTTTCAGCTGCCCACAGCAATGGCGCCGGGTCGGGAAATGCCCGTATGTTGTGACGTCACGTGGGAACTTCATATATCCGAGCCTTTGGTCACGTGACTGCCGTAAAGTGAAACATTCTCCAGGCATTCTCCAGGTCACATGACCTGGTGAAAGACGGTCCTTCTCCTCCAAACTTACATAGTCAGTATTTCATGATTGAAGCCTCGCTCGGAGCATTGATACTGTCTAGTGCTGTATATTGGCCTGAGGAATCATTGAAAATAACTCATATGGGTCAATTCTTTAGGTCAAAAAGTCTGCGGTGTGCCTTTAAAAAAAAAAAAAAACAGTTCAATGCATCTGTTAACGCGACTCCACATCCCACAATGCAATGTGCAACAAACAGAATGTTCAGGATGGAGATGAACACAAACTTTCAAGTGGAATTTCAACCTTTTTAATTTCTTTTTGGAGTAAAGAATGTTCGATTCATTGCTCTGAGGCCATGATTTTAATTCAGGCCTTTACATCCAACATCAGTGCCTGATCCTCTCAAGAATATGATAGCAGAAATCCTCATAAACACTTGTATGATAGGGCAGCTCAGTAGCACAGCGATTATTAGCTTTGCTGCCTCTCAGTATAGAGATTAATAGTTTGAGTAATGGAGATTGGTGTCCCATCTATAGGAGGGGTTACACTGCCTTGCACCAAAAGCAGCAGGGACATGCTCCAACAACCCCATGACTGTCCATGATATGCAGGTAAAGAAGATGAGATGAGACACTGAAAGCTTTAATTGTGAGTATAAGAAAGACTTGATCATATTTATAATTAGAGAGAGAAGGGGAATATAATTTAAGAGGAAAACTACATTATTTCAAGATACAATATGCGAGAACAACACTGAAAAGTATGAGTATAATAATAGCAGAGGTTAAATTATGGAACTGCCTTTTATTAAGGATGAAATAAAACATGGCACCAACATAAACCAGTTTACAAAGCTTTTTACAGCATATCATTAGTAAGTATAAGAAAGAACAGCAACAATTTTACCTAGGACAGCAATAATATATAATATGTGTATAATGGTGTGAAATATATTACTACTTAACATGATAAAATGTAATTAAATTATTTATTGCCACACTAAATTTAATTGATGAAAATTGTGTCATAGATATGAAATAGTATAATATTAATATTATGTACATGTCATGTGTATGTATGTATGTATATATATATATATATATATATTTGATGTGCATGTATAAACTGACCCATTTATTATTAATACACATTTTTTTTTATAATTCACCCAAAAAAAATATTTTTTTTTTTTTTTAAATAGCTGTTGAAAAAAAACAGAACCACATATTTTCCTGTGCAACTTGCCTGTCAAAGGAAAAGTGTATTTCAAAATAAAAGACAAGTCCAACATGAGAGACATTAAGTAGTTGTTTTTTTGCCCAGCTACTATATCTTATTTGTGAGGACTTTGTGTGTCTGCGTGAATGTGATATGCTGCATAATAAATAAATGTATCCAATTAAACTGATGCTACAGCTCTCTGGTATAGGAGAGTGTGTAAAAACGTGTAACCCAGTGTGTGTGTGTGTGTGTGTGTGGGGTGAATCTGATGTTGGGGGGAGGGGGAGGGGGGTTGCCTTGACTACCAAAGCGTAAAGGTATGATCTTCACCAGTAGTTCTGGTTATGATGGATGTAAGAACCCATGCCTGTGTAGTAGTTGAACACCATGCTCTCCTACACACGCACGCGCGCGCGCCACACGCACGCCCTCAGCCTCTGCGACAGCAGCGCTCGAGGCACAATGAAAACACCTGAGTCGTGACGGGGTTATGAAACGGCCTCAGAGCGCGGAGAAGGTGTGAATCCCCCGTCAGTAGACGTTAAACACGCAGCAAACATTCACACAGACAGACAGACAGTCAGTCAGTCAGTCAGCCCCTCGGGGCCAGTAGGATATACTCACGCTCTTCTTCCGCAGGTGCAGCCCGTGTTTGAGGAGTCCGGGCAGGTCCCGGATTTTGTGTTTGAGCTGAGCCTGGTCCCGCGTGCTCCTGTTCCACCGCATACCCGCGAGCAAGCCGTCCTCCGCGGGCTCCGAGTCCTCCATGTCTCACCCGGTGTGTCCTCCAGCTGCCGCCCGCCTACCGTGTCCTGCTGGCGGGGAGCTCCGCTGCCTCCTGCACCATTGCCCCCACCTCGCACCCACACTCCGCGAGCTGCATCTGCAACTAAACCGCGCGCGCTGTTACCGACAGTCGGTACACCGCAGCACGCGACGCTGCTACTGCTGCTGCTGCTGCGTGAAAGGAGGAGGGGGTGTTACAGGTGCACAGGAACATTGCATCACTTCCACCTTTTCTTTTATTCTTTCACATCCACTGTAGAGACCGACTGCTGCACGAGGGAGGGAGTTTACTTTGTTATTGTGTGAAGCTAAAACAGCATTAATGATAAAAGCCCACGGGATTAAAGGACAGGCGAGGCTACGTCATCACTTCACCTGCCTCTGATTTCCATAGGTAAACAAAGAGTAGCCGTGTTATGTCCCTTTCTGTTATGGAACAAACCAAAGATGGGCTTAGTCCTGACACCTGAGGTACTCCTTACTTACTGCCGCTCTATGATGACCAGAAAGTATACAGCCTAAATCCCTGCAACCTTTTGCACAGATCAGTGTTTCTCAAATGGAGGTACGTGTACCTCAAGAGGTACTCAATGGCGCCACAGGGGGGTCCGAGAGAGAGAGTGGAAAATGAACAAATAAAGTGTGAGTCTTGGTCCCACCCCAGACATGCAATTACTGGAAATTATAAAAGCTATAGAGATAAATCTATTCAGGAGCCACCAAATCAGTTTTTTGTTTTTCAATATTGGAGTCGGCACCCCATGTAGGGTCGCCTGGAGTTTGAATGGGGTCGCCTGAAATGTCTGGAAAATTCAAATAGATTTTTGAAATTTTTAAATTATTCTTTTGAAAAAATAAATAAATAAAACAACACATATTGTTAAACAACTGTATTTCTATACTTTCACTTTGTGAAATATAAATCTAGTTACACTAAAATGCAGTAAAAAAAATAAAAATAAAATAAAAGTCTGATCTCAAACATGATAAAAAAAAAATGTCTTTGGGGTCACTCGTTCACTCGTTCATTCCATTATTATGTTCTATAGTTGTTTTTAAATAGTTTTCTAAGCAAAATGTTGTAGTCGGACAAAGGGGGTACTTAGATTCAGCAATGTGGGTACTTGAGCCAAAAAAAAGTTATATTTGGTATTTATTTTTGTTCTTACTGTCTGGTCTTCTATTGTGCTGCTGCAACGTACACATTTTCCCACTGGGGATCAATACAGGTCATTCTATTCTATTCTATTCTAAATTGCCAAATAATTCAGTTGTAGGTATATCAGTCCCACCAAATGTATACATTCATTGAAACTCCAGAATATGTGCAGGACCTTGCTAATTTTCCCACCCGTATATCGCATGATTGCGGTCACAAATTGTCAAAAGAACTCCCAATTTTATTAAAATCCTGCAAGTTCCCACAAACAAAATGCCCTAAATTACAGAAAAAATTGTCACAGAATCAAGAATTGTCATTTATTGCTCGGATATAGTCGGCGCCTTAAAAAACTGTTTACATCAGTGATACATGGAAGTGTAAAATAGGGAACAATAGGGAAATTGATGGGGGTTTTTTTTCCCAAATCTGTGGCCCACTTAACATCAAACTATATTTGGCCCTTGAGCAAAAATTATTTTGACAGCCCTGATCTAGATAAAAGCTTTTAGACCTAATTGTGCCTTATGAAATATTGTAATTCTCTAAAAATGTAAACAAACTGTAAACTTTCTTCTGTCTGGGGGATCTGATGATCTTTTTTTACATTACAACACCAGAAAATGTATTTTTCTACAGGTGACTATATTAAACAAAACTAGGTATAGAGTGCGTGCAAACGTCATATCAGGGGGTTCACACTGATACATACGGTAAACCTTCATCTTGTATGAGGAAGAATAAGCAGAGCTTTTGAAATGATTTGAAAAAAAGTTGTGACGTTCTCTTTCTTCTTCTTAGTAAGATTTGAATTCAATTTCCCCAAGCAACCTAGAGGAGATACGGAAAAAAAGGACAGTGAGGAGGAGTAACAACAGGAACAATGACTGTAGACGAGAACGCATCACATAAAAAAGGACAAAAACAAAAAAAAAACGTTAATGATGAAATTATGTTTGACAAGGGAAGAAACGAGGTTTGATGTAAAATTATCTGTGTTCAAATCAGGGGACGGATCTGGATAAGCATAATGCTTTTTTCCGTCGCCCTTTCCGGCATGCAAAAGGACAAAAAACAAAACAAAAAAAACAAAAAAACAATGATGTGATTTTGCTCTGAATGTCAAAATGAATTTCTGTGATTGCAACCATGTCGGAAATGAACTGAATAAATAAAAATAAATAAAACCTACAGTATGTGTAATCAATAAAAAAAAAAAAAAAATGAATTACTTGTTGTGGCTTTGAAAACTGAAGATTAATGAGACTAAGAAGATAAAAGCTAAAGAACACAACCTCCTCTGGAACTGGAAGTATACATCCACTAATTTGATATTCAAATAAATATGAAAAGGAATTCATTTGAATTCAGAGCTCCAAGCAGATCTGAGCCTGGTGCTCCTCTTTGACACCCAGCTGAGCCGAGTTCAGCTCCAGTGCAGAGGGTTCAGTTGAATAAATCAGATGTTGAGTCGGCATCTCGATAAGACTTGTAATCTCGTATAATTGCCTTCATTCAGGGCCTGGGATTATGCCAACGCTATCGCAGTCAGAGATAATAGGGCAGCTGAAAAACACAATGCATACACTCAAGAGTTTCCACACAACACTGCTTTATTATGAGGGTTTTATTTGTCATCTCTTATGACGAGGAGGCTCCTTATTAAGTGACCGTAAAGATAACTTTGTTTAGTTTATTCACGATGTTTGAGTATTTGGTTGTGGATGACAGAGATTAGAGCTTTAAATGAATGAGGTTTAATCTCATGTACAGTTTGTGTGATGCACATAATCAAATAGAACTTAATTTGCTATGATATTATTTTGTATATATATTGTATCTATTGAGACAAAAAAGGCCAATATCAGTGTTTCTTAACCCAAGAAACAAATATTAACAGACCATATGAGCAGCCAGTTCAAAAAAAGTGAATTTTTATATGTTTATTAGGGGTGTCCCGATCCGATATTGATATTGATATCGGTCCGATATCAGCCAGAAAACAAATATCGGATTTTATCGGACTGCATCTAAAATCTCCGATATCATAACCGATATGATCAAGTATTTTATTCAATTGTAGAATACTGTAGATATTGTGTTGAAGGTAAAAATGTATGAAACCAATTGTTTAATAATAAATGGGTCAGTTTTTCCTCGTACCTACTAGGGATGTTGCGATACAACTTTTTCGCTTCCGATATGATACCTGCCTGGCGTATCGGCCGATACCGATATTGTTCCGATATCAGCACAAATCATACTTTTATGACTTATTTTATAGTGTGGAACGTTAGAAAAGGCTTGATTAAGTGATGTTACTCAAACATGGAACAATAGTCAGCAACAATAGGTTACATTGTTGGAGTGTGAACCACAATCACCTATGGATAGATGTGTTGGAGCTGAAATTTATCGGAGAGCTTATATCGGTGATTTTAAATGCAGTCCGATAAAATCCGATATTTGTTTTCTGGCTGATATCGAATCAATGTCCAATATCAATATCGGATCGGGACACCCCTAATAAACATATAAAAATTCACTTTTTTTCACATCTAATACCTTGCTGACTATTGTTCTCTGTTTGAGTAACATCACTTGATCGAGCCTTTTCTAACACTCCACACTATAAAATAAGTCATAAAAGTATGTATGATTCGTGCTGTTATCGTATCGGATTCATATCAGTATCGGTCAATGCACAAGGCTGCAATATTGTTATCGGATCGGAAGTGAAAAAGTTGTCTCGGGACATCCCAATGTTTACAATATTTAGTATTTTAAAATCTAAAACTAGTACATTTAATTTACTGTTAGTTAAAAAAAAATAAATAAAAAAATAACCTTTAGACAAGTGCACATGCACGCAAGCACCAAAATAAGCACCGCCTTTTTTTTTTAATAAATCTTGATGAAATGCACAATCTGGATCAGATCGAAAAGACATAACTGAGTAAAATTTCATAAAGATCGATCAATTACAAACAGAGGTACACATTATTGAATGACATTTTTTGAAAGTGATCCAGAATCATATTGATACAGATTCTCTCCAAAATGTAATGGAATCTTAATTGTGTAACGTCTACCTTTGGTTAACATTTCATTAGAATCATTAAATGTTTTTTGACGTAATCCTGCTAACAAACAAACAAACACTGGTGAGAATAAGAGGTAATAAATGTAATATCACCTCACGGACCACTAGGGGGAGCTTACTGACCCCTTGTGGTCCGCAACCCACACTTTGATAAAAGCAGAATAGAATGCCTTTATTGTCATTATATAAGTGTACAACAAAATGATTTGGCTTCACCTTAAAGTGCTCACAGAAGAATATAAAACGTAACTCTAAGATGGGCTATGTTATGTTATGTTATGTTATGTTATGTTATGTTATGTTATGTTATGTTATGTTATGTTATGTTATGTTATGTTATGTTATGTTATGTTATGTTATGTTATGTTATGTTATGTTATGTTATTTGCAGGTATAGCAGCATAGTAAATTATGAATAGATTTAGCAGAAATACAAGATAAATACTTGCACAGTATGAAATGTAAACTATTACAAAAATATGAAAATAGAACACAGTATGAAGTAAACTATAGCAGAAATATAGATATTGGCACTGTATGAAATGTAAAACTATTGCAGAAATATAATTATTTTTTAAGTTTTATATACTGTACATTAATCATTGTGTCTATTTATGTTCTCTTGATGATCCCCAATGACAGTCAACATTGAGATAAACTATGACCCTGTAGCTGAATAATGTATGATGTTTCTTTTTAATATGATTTAATGCATTTATTCGTCTACAGGCAATTTCCAGACTCCATTAACCATGACATACGTATATTTGAAGACTATAGGAGATAACACGCAAACTCCTCAGTTCACCTCAGGATTCCCAACAAGTGCAGAGATGCAAACACCGCTGTGCTGCCTGCCACACATTTTATGTCGTTAGAAAATGAGGAGAATTTGAGGCAAATTTCTGACAATGAGAATAACAAGAACTTTTTTTTTTTTTTTTTAAAAGAAGAAAACCCTGCACCTGAATTTCTGATGAAGAAAAACAACAGAAGGACTTTGGGCTTTTTAGTGCAGAGTCTGGAAGATGATAAAATGTCCTGATGTGTTGTCCTTGGAGGAGGAGGTGGGGGTACACTGGGACCTGTCACTGATACATGCACACAGAGACACGTGTGCACACACAGCAAAAAATAAAACAAGCCTGATCACAAAGCAGCTGAATAAAAAAAAAAACACACACACACTTGTGTACATTACATTACAACGTGATGAATATGTGATGATGCAGGGGGAAAGGAAGCAGGGGGAGGGTATAAGACTAAAAGAGAGGGTTGAAGGAAGAGAGGAGGGAGAGAATGAAGAAGGTCAAAGCGGGAAAGGATAGATAGTGAACCAATTACCATAGGACTGGAGAGAGAACCAAAACTCTCCCTATATGCACATGGAGCCACAGGCCTCTATCTTCATCCCCAACCATCCCCTGAATACAAATACAGTGCTGTGCACACACACACACACACACACACACACACACACACACACACACACACACACACACACACAGACATCTCTCTTTATCACCCATACACATAGTCTGAGCTTGTTTCAAACAAATGTGCTCTTGATTAAATATTGAACTAGAGCCTGTGGCAAACCAAGCAAAGATACAATTCCTTCCATTTTATATGGCGTTCTTCATTCAAGGAAAATAAAACAAAAAGAACAGCAGAAGTAAAAACAGAATAAAGGGAGGAGGGAGCACTGGATTCTGTTTGATGTAAAGACTGAAAAGAAGAAGGATATATGACAAGCCGCTATGTTGGAGAGAAAACTTCTCCTTATTCTTCTTTTTTTTTTTGTTGTTTGGTTGGATTTATTGTAGAATTTTAGAACAACTCTTACATTAAATACTTTCTATAGGTGGCTGCACACTAACCAGGTATATTGTCATGATAAAGGGCCAAATTCCTGCAGCAGAGCACATAGTGTTCTTCTAAACGTCTCCATTTGGTCACCTCAACAAAACAACAGGGACATTGTTTATAAAGTTCTATTAATATTAATTATTATTATAATGAAAAGCTGCTTAGTGAGTTAAGGTCTCATAGGTAGTTTAAAATGCAGAATTAAACGTGTGTAGAGATTTCTCCGCCTGTAAAATTTTAAATGTCCTCAAATTCAGTGAAATGTGCAACAATCGCACAACTTATATATCCTACTTTTTCCCCTTGCAGAATTTCCTTACATTTTAAGTGATAATTCCTCTTTTTTCAAAGTGTAGACTCCATCATTTTACTTCACGCAAGCCAAATTTATATATATATATATAAAAAAAAATTTTTTAAAAAAGTATATATTTTTAAACTTAATCCCTCAACTAAACATGAACTTATTTTCAAACATAGCCTAAAGCTAAATTTAAACCCTGTCAGTTTTTCTATTTAATTATAATTATTTTGGCGTAAATGCTTCAGGGTTTCTTTTAGGCGGTAAAACCGTGTCAAAAACCAAGTGTGGGTGCCCTCTAGTGGCAGCTTTATTAAACTGCAACATGACAAGTTCTACATAAATATGATTTATCTTATATCCATCCATCCATCCATCCATCCATCCATCCATCCATCCATCCATCATTTTATACTTTTTTTAAACCCTCGGGGCACCTTTAAAAAAAAGTTACACTCTTTGAGTTACGGTAGCCTCCATAAAACTGTCATAAAAATGTCATATACAAATATTTTTCCCCCACTTTTTTTTCATCAGATCTTTTCAACAACTTCAGACCTAATTATGGATATAAAGTTTTCATTATATTTCTGTATTTCTTTTAATTTTTTAATTTTTTTGCTCTTTCTGTCATAAAAACACCATTTGATTGAAAATGTATCTTTTGATTAAATAATAAAGACACCTCCATATGTATGCTGTTAGGTCATGATCAGTATTTGTCAGAGTGACTGTCCTTCCCCTTATTAATAAATTGTGGAATTTAACTGTTGTAGATAATCAGGTTTTTTTTTATTTGGGATAGTTCTGAATTTCACCAAAATCATGACGCAAGCACTTTAGTTTGGTTTGTTTTTTTGTTTTTTTTTTGTTTTTTTTTTGTTGTTTTTTTTAGTCAAAAACAGACATTCCCACTCTGTCCTTAATTTAAAATGATTGATTTTATTTTAAAAAAAATGTTTAAAAATTGCATGGTGTCCTTTTCGCCTATAGGAGCATAGTATTGCATAAATTGTTTAGTCATTTTTAATTGAAGTACCAACATATAAATTGAGTTTGTGCATTTTATTTCAAAACTTCATTCATCATTGATCAACCTGATATGGGATGATATTAAATACACAGACATATTTGATGTGATCAATGCCTAAGAGTTTTGAATCTGATTAGATTCCGTTCCATCCATGTGACAACATGATAGTTAAGTTTTTATTAGTCGATGAAAATATAAATATGTTTTGAAATGGTTTTCGTCAGCATGTGATTTTTTTTTTGTCAGAATCTAGTTATTATCACTTTTTTTTTTTTTTTTTTAAATGTCGTCAATAGATTTAACATTCTCAGTGACCATTTCCTGTGCTGCTTAATCAGGGATTGTTGGTAAAAATTTTGTGGTCTGCAACATTTTTTAAAAAAAAAGCAGAAATAAAAGCCAAAATAAAAGGAACTGAGCAGGATATTTACAACCAAGCCTAACTAAGATTCTGAAAACCTGAATAATTAAAACATTTCAATGGATGTATTCTCCTAAATCTTTGGATTGTACCAAAGTGAAACTGTCCCATGAGGCAACACCTCCAGAGACCCTCAAATGTATAGAAATGTATTTGCCCGGCAAGACGAGAAGAAGAAGAAGAAGAAGAAGGATAGAGGAAAGGAAACAAAGGGGATTTGACAAAGATATTCTACTGTGGCATCCCCTAGAGAGAGAAAAAAGAACAAAGAAGTATTTTTAAAAGCTGAAACATTTCAGTGTAACGTTAAAAAGAAGCACATGAGACTATAATCAGGATGTTGCAAGAAAAAAGGAGAGAAAATCTGTTGAAACCGAACTGATTGAGTGAGATAATGCTTCTAAAATGGAACGAAAACTCCAGAATTCAGTTTTCTCTGACGCACTGAAACAATTTATGTTAATTTGAGTGAGATGTCGGGTGTGTTTGTGTGAGTTTGGCCTGAGATGGTGTGATGATCAATGTTGATTTATAGATATCAAGAAAGTTTTCTCAGAAAGCATCTGCATCATGGGCAGTGCTGCCACAGTTACCATGACAACTTATTACTCCTTTAAAAAGTAGCTCAATTACTTTACGGATTACTTGATTCTGAAAGTAAGTTAGATTACAAGTTACTTTATTAGTTACATTCAGCAGCTGCCAACAACACCCTCCACCGCCTCAAACTACAAATGTTTTTCCAATGTTCATTTCATAGGACAGTGGTTCTCAAACTTTTTGGCTCAAGTACCCAATTTCTCTTATTTCTGTATCCAAGTGCCCCCTTTGTCCATCTGCAACATTTTGCTCAGAATACTATTAAAAAAGCAACTCTAGAGCATAATAATGGAATGAACGAGTGATAAGATAACACACATTTTAATTAGTCTCATTTTGTAAATAAGTAAAAAAAACTGCTTTTTAGTTGAACTAGATGTATATTTCACAAAGTGAAAGTATAGAAATACAGTTGTTTGAGATAGTGTATTGTTTTAATTGAAAAAAAACAAAACAATAATTTAAAAAATTCAATTTTATTTTACATTTTCAGGAATTTCAGGCGACCCCAGGCTTGAAAAACACAGATTTAGTGGCTCCTGAAAAGATTGATTACTTGTAGTTTTTTTTTTAAAATCATTCCGGTCATCTCACGCCTGGGGTGGGACCAAGATTGTCCCTTTATTTGTTAATTTTCTACTTTTTCTCACTTTTTCTCCTGTAGTGCCATCGCGTACCCCCATTTGAGAAACACTGTTATAGGAAGTGCATCTTAAGTAGAAAGAAAAAACCCAACAAGATCCAGACTGTTCCAGACTAGCTGAGTCATGAACCAATGATCAGTCTATCCTCCAACATCAAGACACCTGAAACAGAAAAGAGAGCCCTCGGAGGGCGAGGAGAAGGCACAGACTGCTGGAAAAACATGATACACTATGATGCACTTGTTCCTCCTCCATGCTCTGAAATGCTACCACTACAGACAAGGTTTCATCTTGTACTGGTTGTACGTAATGATATATGGGGTGGACATCAATGTAAATGATGTGAAACATTATTTTTTTTAAATATTAAAGACAATGTTTTTTTACTTGTCAATTTTTTGTCTAAAAACCGTAAATAGTGGTGATTTGGAGAACTTTAAACTGATTACTGGTTTGGGAATAGTAAGACGTTAGATTACATTAGAGTAACACACAACACACACACACACACACACACACACCACACACCACACACACGTGTCTGTGATTCACTGCATTGCAAGCCTACGTTTGTTGTCATTGTGAAATTAAAAAAAAATGCTGATGAAGACAGAATACTGGAAGGTGATTACTTCCACTTTTACTGCACTGGCATACAGTGGTCATGTGAATTTTTGCTCTTGTGTAAATGATGTAAACCCTATCATCGTCATCATCATCATCATCATCATCATCATCATCATCATCATCATCATCATCATCATCATCATCATCATCATCATCATCAGTGTTGTTTGCGTTTTGATCTCAGTGCTGAGTCTAGTCCTGCCTCTAAACTCTTCCTGTCCAAACAAGAGTTTACACGTTACATTTTTAGTCAGCTATCTAACTTGTGACTAACACAGAATATTTACCTATCCTAGCTACCAGGAATGTTCACTGTAACAATATCACTTTCTCTTCTTCAATCGATTTATAAATCCATTATTTGTACCTTTTTATACTGATTTAAGATCAGTATGAAGGAAACGTGTCATGATGTATAGACAAACATGTCCTTTTTATAGATATGACACTGGTGTTTCCCCAACTTTGCTTTAAGCAAATGAGCTTTTTTGCAAGATTTTTTTAATCTCTGGACTAATAATATCACAGGGAAATCCCTGTGATATTATTGGATGTTGTTAGATCTGCTTTTGTCCCAGTAAGAGTGATCACCTGCCTTTAGGGGTTAAAAAGAAAGGGCTTAGTGGACTTTACGTTTTAGATACCAGCGTTCCAAAAGGGAGAAATAATGTAGTGTTACCATTAAGGATAAGGATAAACTTTATTGGGAGACATTTGGATGCTGCAGCAGCTCCAAAAAACAGGAAACAGGAAATATAAACAGCATCAATAGCAAAAAAAAAACAAAAAAAAAAAAACGCTATTAGCAAGTATACATTAATTAAAGAAAGGAAGAAGAAATACAATAGAAATAAATAATACTAAGCATTAACACTATGTACACAAATTGTGTATCAATGAATTCAAGCTTGACCAATAAAGCATTATAAACCAACATAAAGAATACAATATGGGATAAATCAAAGACATCAAAGACCTAAAAAGACACAAAAATATGAATATAATAAATACAAATATATGCAATGTGTATGAAACACCACTTTTTACAAATTGTAAAGGACTAATCCAATACAATAAGTATAATACAACTGGCATTAGAAAGGTAAAACTAAAAACTTGTAATACAGTAGTACTACAGTATCTGTCTTTATTATCTAGCAGGAAATGCAAGACCGGATGAATCATGCAAATCAGAAATTTTGTGCAAGTGAAAGGGAGGGTTTAGGAAATCCCTCGTTCTAATATGACTATTTAAAGGAGGGCCCAAAACAAAGTAAAACTAACAAGCTTTGGCTCTGACAGCCTTCGGAATCACAGGAAACTGCCCCCAACATGATCTCTAAACTCAGTAAGTGACTTCCTCTTTAACTACTTCTTAACTTTTACTCAACTATTCATTCATGTTGGTTTTCTTTCTGTGAGCAGACCTTCTCCTCTGCACAGCAGTGCTGGCTGCTCTGCTGCTGTGCACACCTGGAGCTCCTGTCCACGGTCTGGAAGGTGAGGAGGAGGGGGAGGTGAAGACCTCTGACCTGCTCAAAACCTGGAAGGCTCTGGCTGATGTAGCCCACCTGCACAAGGCACAGGTATGAGCTTCACTGTCTTCATATGGAAAAGTTTAGCACAAGAGGCATTGCTGTTTTACTTGTCTTAGAGCCATGTTTCTCAAATGGGGGCACGTGTACCTCTTAGGGACACGCGATGGCACTACAGGGAGTACTTGAGTGGAAACAACAAATAAGGTGGCAATCTTGGTGACAGGAAATGATAAAAACTATAAAAATGAATCTATTCAGGAGCCACTAAATCAGTTTTTTTTCCAACCTCGGTGTCGGGACCTCGATGGGGTCGCCTGAAGTTTAAAAAAAAATGTCAAATAGATTTTTTAATTTTTAAATTATTATAGTTTTTTTTTTAAAACATTAAAACAACACCCAATCATAGAACAACTATATTTCTATACTTTCCCTTTGTGAAATATAAAATTTCACAATTTCACATTTTTCAAATAAAATGCAGTAAAAAAAAAAAAAAAAAATATATATATATATATATATATATATATATATGAGCTAATTCTAGTTGCCAGAAATTTCTGACATCAAAATGATCCAAAAAAGGTTGGAAACCACAAAATGAGATTATTTAAAATGTGCGTTATCACTTGTTCATTCCATCATTATGCTCTATAGTTGTTTTTCAATAGTTTTCTAAGCAAAATATTGTAGTCGGACAAAGCTTGTATACTTGGATTCCAAAATAAGAGAAAAGGGGGTATTTGAGCCAAAAAACAGTTTGAGTATATGGTTCATTCCCACTATGGACTGGTTGATAGTGGTCTAACCCAACTTACTGTATCATCACGGTGATTGTGGGATGTACTGTGCTGCATAAACAGAACCCACACATGCACCTATAGACCTTATATCTCTGCTATCATTTTTCTTCTGCAGTTTGAAGATGAATTCAAACAAGACGCAATCATCCTGGAGAGCTTCAAATCCCCATCGTTCCCCGTGAAGTGCCCTGAATCCAATTTAAGCAAGGTGACATATTGCATTTCTTTCCATCTTCTTACACACACACACACAATAAAGCAAGTGTATAGAACAATGATGACGACGATGTTTTTGAAGCCCTGATAGAATGTCCACTCTGCTCTGTGCAGGAGGCTTGTTTCCAAAGACTGGCTGAGGGCCTCATGGTCTACATGGTTTTCCTAAAGCATGTGGAAAAGGAATATCCCAACAACAGTCTGCTGTCTGCAGCCAAATCCTACAGCAAAGTCCTCATTCCGCTGATCAAAGAGCACGTAAGGCCAATAGAAGTGAAATGAATGACATTCTGATGATCATTGTTTCTGCTTGTACCACGATGTGAGCTAAAGGCGCTCCTTTCCCCTCTGACTGCAGATGACACACAGCGATCAGGTCACGGCCCCGACCAGCAACCAGGAGGAACAGCTACTGAAGGACTACGACAAACCTGCTGATGTTTTCTACAGAAAGATGGCCGCACACGGCATCCTGCACCACCTCAGGAAGTTTCTCGCTGACGGAAAGAGGGCCATCCACAAACGGGAGAAGGTCTAGTGCCAGTGCGTTGGAATTGTGATCGTAGTGTGCCATTTCTATCCATATTTAATAAGTTATTTATTGTTTGTATTTAAGTATTTCTATATTTATAACTTATTTATAGTGTGATGGGTTTGTAACTGAATACTGACCTGCACTGTTTACACAATAAATATATTATTTTTTACGGAGCAATAACCCTGTGTGTGTTTTTCTAGTTTGATCAAAGGGACATAAATATATCCAACAATCTTTATATAATTAGAAGTTCTCAGCCCGTGGGTTGGGATGCAAGAGTAAAATGTGTCGTTAATATCATTTTAGACACAATCCTTTTCCAATCAAGACTCAGAAATCCTGACCTCTGTGTTATTCTCAACCAAGAATGGAAAATTTACAAAACTTCATGTAGATAATGAATCAATATACAGTGCCTATCATAAGTATTCACCCCCTTGGATGATTTACCTTTTTATTGCTTTAATAAATAAATCAAGTTAAAAGAAAATGTGCTTTTTTCACACAAAAATGTATTAGAAATAACAGTTTAATCTCAAAACAGAAACAGACCTCTACAAAGTAACGTCAACTACGTAGACGTAGTTCTCTTGCAAACTGTAAGATTTTCCCGCAAGATTTCAGTGTATTTTGCAGCATTCATTTTACCATCTACCTTTACGAGCCTTCCAGGGCCAGCGGCTGAGAAACATCCCCACAGCATGATGCTGCCACGCCCATGCTTCACAGTGGGGATGGTGTGTTTTTGGTGACATACAGTAACGTCTTGTCTGATGGCCAAAAACCTCAATTTTGGTCCCATCAGACCAAAGATCTTTCTTCCATTTGGCCATGGAGTCTTCCAAATGCCTGTTAGTGAACTTAAAATCTAATGAGTATTATTCAACAGTGGCTTCCTCATTGCCACTCTACCATAAAGCTTTAATCAGTGAAGAACCAGGGCAAGTCGCTATATGCACAGACTCTCCCCTCTTCTGATTTGGCAGCTGAAACTTGTAACTCCTTTTTATTTAGAGTAGTCATAGGTGTCTTCTCTCACTACTCTCCTACTTGCACAGTCACTCAGCTTACGAGGACGTCCTGATCTTGACAGATTTACACGTGTCATTTTCCTTCCACTTCTTGATAATTGATTTCACTGAACTCCAGAGGATGTTCAGTACCTTGCTTTTTTTTTTGTATCCATATATATACTTTTCAATAACATTTTCCCTGAGCTGCTTGGGGTGTTCTTTTGTCTTCATGGTGTAATGTTAGCCTCATTTCAATAATTGTGAGACCTTTCAACAATGAGATTGACCGTCATTAATTTAGACCAGTACATTTAAAAGGGGGTGAATAATTATGCAAACAATTATTTTTCTTATGTTTTTTATTAATTGACATTACTTTATAGAAGCCTGTTTCTGTTTTGACATTGAACAGTTGTTTCCAATACATTTTTGTTTTGAAAAAAGCATATTTTATTTTACCTTGATTTATTTATTAAAGCAATAATTGAGTGAATACTTGTGATAGGCACTGTGTGACCTCATGGTTATGTTTTGAGGAATTTCAAAACTTTTAATCCATTCCTTGCCAGACCAAGAAAAAACAAATGTTTGGTTTTTTGAACATTTATTCTCGTCTTACAAATAAAAAAGGACTAACAAACATCAGCGTCACATGTAACAAAAACACCGTCATTGCTCCATGCTCCAGTCCTTACTACACATCATTAACAGCAACGTACAATTCCTGTGAGTGACTCGCTCCAGACACTGATGAAGATCTCATTGGGTTACATGGACAGCTTGGTTTTCTGCCTGGCCTTCTGATGACTTGGTCGCATGGATTGGATGAGGCTGATGGATCGACTTCTTCAGCCCCAAAGTAAACTACAACATATGAACACTTTGTTAACACAAAACACTTTGAGATAGAACTGATAATCATGTTGTTTTTAATGTATTTTCAATTTAAATCAAGTTCTATCAAAATAAAAGGATCACGACTACAATTACGTTCTCAATTACTAAATTTCCAATCAATTCAATCACAATTACTGTGTCCTTAATAAATGAGCCCATAAAACGTAAGCTTCCTCTTGCGATAGCGTAGCATCTCTAATGATAAACAGGTCAGTTTGACCCATGTCTTAAATCAGCTGTAAAATACTTTAAAAAATATTATCCATCATCTAATCTTTAATATCTGAACTCAATTACAATTACTATTAATTTTTACTTTTCTTTTCTTTTTCTTCCTCCCCCCCTTTCAATTACAATTATAACAGCAAGGAATTTTTTCAATTACAATTACGTCATAATTGTAATTCATTACGTGACTACAATTATAAGTGACCCCAACTCTGCTCCACACACACTCCCAGTCTCAGAGTTTGACAGATGCAGTTGTGCTTTCATCCCAGAATTCTCTCTTTACACACCCATTTCCCAAAACAGCCATAAGGATGTGACGATATGTGAATCCTCTGACGGCATCGGTGCTCACCTTAAAACTGTGGGTTCAGGCATTCCTGGATCCGCTCCCCGTTTGAAACCTGTAAATCAAACCACGAAATGAAAGTAAATGCATAAGTCAGCAAAAATAGATTGTTGCTTGTTCATTCATGTCGAGTCGGCGCCTGACACAACCAACACTGCATGTGCAAAAAAGCCCATTTCATCTATCGGTTGTGTAATTTTCTGAAAATGAAATCTTGTGACGCAATTCTGCATCCGTTTCACACAGTCTGCTTGTGTAAGAGATATCTACAGTGACTCAGCAGGTTGAGATATTACCAGGAAAATTTATTTCCACGTTTTCCAGGCAGCAGATTCATTTCTTTGGTATTTTTAAGCTTCATTCATAACCTCGTGAAGTCTGGCATGAGGAAATGATGTGTTGTGAAAATCCAGTTCAATATGACCTCAATGGAGAATTTACAGCTCAAGGCTCTCTAAACAAAACCAACTGGGATTATCTCTTGGTTTTATCACAACGTGCTTCTATAATTTCAGTTGTTGTCTTTTCCCTCTAAAACACTTTAAAGTTATACAAATTATAGATCCCCAAGATAACTTATTGTAGCTTATTCTGACCAGGATTCGTTGGGTTTTTTCTTAAGAATTCTATATTTTGATAGCACTTCCAGATGACTATTGTTGTTAATTTGTGCTATATAAATGAATTGGAACTGAATATTTGTTTTAATTTAAAACCATCCAATGGGTAAGAACAAATCGTCCGATGGACCAAATTTGGCTCCTCAGCCTCATGTTTGAAATACCCAACATTGAACAGTGTCTGGTTACACTCAAGCATAAATTTGGGAGTTTCTTCTAAAGAGAAAATTAACGTCAATGCCAAGCTAGAGAATATTTTGTCAAGCCAACAATTAAACTAAATAAACGCATGTATGAAGTCGCCCCATTAACAGAAAAAGAAGCTTTGTATTAACTGTGCTGTTCTTACAAATGGCTAGAAAATAAATAAATGACAGCAACACAAGTCTTATTAAAAGAGTGAGCTGAATAAGGAGGCCTGAAAGCAGAATCTGGGCTCAGGAGAAACCACAGTGGTGAAAGTAGGACTTCAGTAAACGCTGATGTCACTGAACATTCCCTTGAAGAGGACAAGTCCGGCTGTGGACAAACTTACGCAAGTTTAAACTTCCCTATCAACACTTCTAAGGGCGGCGTCATTTGAAGCCTGAACTTACTCAACTTTAACACATCTATGGAGTTTTTGTCAAAATATCCCAATAGTGGGTAGGTCCACATTTAGCTGAAATCAAGCCTTGAACTAAATGTGCACTGGCCAATGAAATGCTGTGGTAACTATTGTATCTTCTGGAACCAAGATTTAATTATGCAGCAGAGCAAGACTTGATCAAAAACGAGGACGTTTGTCATAAAAAGCAAATGTAGCAGCAGGAGCTACACGTCAAGCACCACACCGCCACTGATAGCGTTCTAATCTAGATCCTTTAGTTCTAAAGTGCTCCATTAGTCTGACTTTGGGACCCACCAACCACCCATGAAAACAAGCTGTAACCCAAATCAAGGTTTTTTTTTTAAATTTACATAAATAAAAGATGAAGTTTAAAAATGAAATAAAAGCAGTTTAAAAAAAAGTTTACAATACTATTTGTTTTGTAGTATCTCAATCAAAATCTTAAGAACACAAGGAAGGCATTTATCATAATTTGGAAAAATCTAAGATGAAAACTGCAATCCATTTGAAAAAGGAAGTATTTCACACTCGCTCTGGTCCAGTTGTTCTGCATTAGGTCAAAGGTCAAGAGGGATAAACTCGCTATGGCTGACGGTGTAGGAAATTAATCTGACAGAGATTTTCATTATTTTTTGCCGTTGGAGCAATGATTCCTTTAAAGATGTTTCACGCAAACGTGGCATCAGTCTCCAAGGCAGAAAGACCGAGTTAGCTGCGAAAGCTAATGCTGCACATGAGCAGAAAATTCCGGTTTTGCCTGACGTTTCAACAATGACTCATGGTTATAGTCACATTTTGTAAACAATGTGAAAATTGGCCGATCAGTGCTGCTTCACTTAATCAGAATCAGAAAATACTTTATTTAAATAAACGGCCAATTGACAAATTTAATTAAGTTTACAGAGTACGGTATACTAATTAATCCATTTCATTTGTCAAAATAAGTAAATGGAGGTTGTTTCGACAAATGTATGGTCCTGGCTGCACTGCTTAGGCTCCATAAATTGTTCTAGGTATATTAATTTGCACTGGTATGATATCCAGTACTAAGCATGATAAAAGGCCAAAATAATGGTCAGATTCTAGTCATTAGAAAAAGGCGATACATTATATTCTGTTCTTGTCTGTGTATTTTCACCATCTCACAGTACCACGACCATTAATTCACATTTATTTATAATATTAAACAATATACTATAATGTATATTCATCAATTTTATTCACACATTCAGCTAACAATAGAATATGCCAGGCACATTATTTTTTGCGACTCCTCGTCCAAATTGAAAATCGGGCTCAGAGCGTCGATGCGTACACATCCATAGATTATAGCGACCAAATTACAGCGCGATCGGTTCATGAATAACAGAGGAGTAGTGATTTTAACTAGTGTACACAAGAAGAAGAAGAAAGTGAGTGCCGTTTTGAGTCCGGTAGTCCGGTGTCATGGTCTGAGTTTACCTCGTACTGAGATCGATTATGAGCATGCCTAGTACCGGAAAATGATTTTTTTGCTTGTTCCGCTGTGAGTTTTGCTAATTTCAAAGCTAATGCTGAATGGATCATTTTCTTGGAGAATATACTTTTTAAGAATGTATTCTTCCTTTCACTAATTTCCCATGGCACGCTCAGTGTGGCAATGACTAACAATCTCAGTCAGTAACTTGAATAAGTAATAGTGTCTCATGTAGCAATCTCAATACAAATAGGAATAGTTTATTCTCCAAAAATAAACTTGATTATAATAAAACTCAACGCGAAAAGTAACCAATTCATTTTCCAAAAAAACATGATTATAATGTACATTGCAATAAATAACAGTTAACCTAATGTAACTTTACAATAATAACGTCATCTCTGTCCATGGCTAATCGAGCACGGGTACATCTCAGTACGTAGCAGTCACGTACTGAGTTTGTAACAGAATGACACCGTGACACAGGCCTAATAAAAGCGCAAATATTCAATGAAACGTGTTCGTTGAAAGCCGGTATAAGAGAGTGAATGCAGTCTGAGTGTTGCACTCGCAATATAGTGGAATGTTAGATAGATTAGGTCAACCTTTATCGTACAAAAAGTCCGCTGAAATACTCAGCGCATAGCACAAAAAGCGTCGTGTTTACATGTCTATACCTCTTGACCTTTGACCCCGCAGATCGCGCATGCACACAGAGTATGAAAGTGTTTATTGGCCTTTGAATGAATAATGTTTCTAAATATAGGTGTACAGAAGTTAAAATTAAAAATAGCTCATCCAGCAGCTTTATTAACTAGTAATCATGAATGACTAAATCATGTTGAAGTCTAGAATAACACAAACGCATCCGGGGCTGCATGTGTTTAGTCTGACATGCTAATGCTAACATGATAACACACCATCATACCACTGTAATGTAGAGACTCCTGTTTAGGATACTGACCAAGGTAAAGCACAGTGGGGATAAAACCCCACCGGATGACAAACTGTCCGCACTGGAACATCTGCTGGAGCCGCTGTTTGGTTTCTTTACTCAACTTCGCCATGTTTCACTGCAGCAGGAGCGATGAAGGACAGAGAGGAGGAAGTGACGAAACCGGAAACAGGATAAATGAAACTTCATCCTTTCAGAGCTGTAGATGGCGTGCCCTCTCGTGGACACTTTATGTAACTGCAAGACTTAAGATTTTTGTTTTTTCATTACCTCGTATAAATTAAACTATATTTATCTGTACAGTAGGAGTTCCAGAATTAATTATTTGTAATATAAACTTGAACTTTGAAATTAATTAAATAAATTAAAAAAAATCCTGAATTAATATACAAGTGTATTTTAATTCGGGAAACAAAAATACAAATGTTATTTTTTTGCAACGTTGCTTAGCTGTCTATTCAAAATATCCGTCGAATATATATATATATTTTTAAAGTAGTTCTTAAATATATGTGACTTGTTTTTAGGTGCTGAGATGTCACCAAATGTCTGTTTTGAACTAATTCACTGGACGACATACTACCTTAATACTTCTTTGCATGTCCCAATGTGCAGTAATAATAATCCAGCATTCAGAATGCTTCTACAGTCAGTTAAACATGGATTGCTTTCAACAGCTCAGTGAATAAGTTATTGGTAATAAGTTGCTACCCATGTAACAAATTCTTATCGTGTCCTTTACGCATCTCTTGGTCAATTGTTTATTACAATAAAGAAAGCAAAATAAATGGTCAGCAAAAAGGCAAATATCTGTAGCTGCAATGATATTTCTAATTAATTTTGTGTAATCTTTAGTTATATTCAATAATAATATCAGGTACAGAGAAAAATCATGCATATGCTAATATTTTTTTATGAAATACAAAACTATAAACACCAAAATCAATACAATAATCATTTAAACTGGCCCTCCATTCAAATGCCAGCCATTCCAGAAGCTGTTTACACAGCATTACGGCTTATGGGACAAAAGGCTCAGGCATGACATAACTAAAACAAAATCTAAACCTGCAAATGCCCATTGATATTCTTTATAGTAGAATGTAGATGATAGGAACTTCCTTATAAATCCATTGAAAAAGGAGTTGTGTGGTGTGAAAAAAACACATGTGCAAACTCAAATATAGAAACACTTTATTACCAGAAGTTGTAGTGGTGAGTTATTTTCAGACAACAAAAGGCCAATATAACCAACTTTAGTTCAACAGTAAGATGAACAACAACATCTGTCCATTACATTTTCTGTAAACATACAAAGAAAAATGATTGTTATTGTCCCACCAAATGACGGACACTCAACAGCTTTAGTACACAAACAACATAGTACATACTGGTAATTTGATCAAGGGCAGAGCAGCACGAACATTTGATTTAGGATGCCGAGAGAAGCTGATGCTTGGAGTGGTTGGAGCAAGTTGTGAAAATTGATTGAAAAACAAGAACGGAGGAGGAAAGGAAAGAAAAAAGAAAAAAAATCACAGTGCTAAAAATACATCAGGTGGGTTAGAAGACAGGGAAGACACCTGGCTGTTACCGATGTGCTGCCAAAGACCGAGATGGGTTCACTTTACAGTATTACACGTTATATGCGACATACAGAAACGACAAAGTGATGTCTCTGAAAATACCACAGGAGAGAGTGAAGCCCCTTTACTTCATAGGAAAATACCAAAGTTAAAAATACAACTATGTGCAATGGTAAACATGTAGCAAATCGTACCCATGACCACCCTCTAAAATCATCTCTGAAAAGTCTTGGCTGCTTTTACATTTCTGTGAATGACTCTACAGCGATCAGGAAAGTGCACGAGAGAGAGAGAGAGAATAGTACAACTATTGCTACTCAACCATGAAAAACAAAACAAAAACCCAATAACCCACTGATTGTGAACACCAACACCTAAATCTTTCTTATGCCGTTGGTTTCCGTTTAGATATTTTGTTTCTTGGAAAAAACTGTTGTATTTAAAGAAGCACCAAAGTATGTGTTGTGGCTAAATCAAGATAAACACTGAGTGGGAGAGATTTGTATTGCTGTGGGGGAAAAAAATAATCAAACATTTCTTTTAAAAACCAGTAGAAACACTTTTTTTGAACTAAGATTCAAACCTTTTTCAATGAATCAAGCGGTTCTTTAAAAATACCACGCTCACTCACTCACACACGCACAGAATCACACGCTCGCACTAAACATGTGCCCTTGGACAAACACAGGCGAGGTAAAAATAGAGATATGGAAAACCACTCTAAAGCAATTGTTGTCGATTATTCTCCAAACGCCTCCACACAGTTTAAAACGCTCCCGTTTGGCAAAAATGCCCTGCCAAGATATTCTGCCACCTCAGCGCAACAGTGCTCGGATAAAAACCAGTGATGCTGGAGGAAACACTGGGAGCAAAGCAAAGGAAGCGAGCTGCACTGAGAGATATGCCATGAAGCGAGGCAGCACAGGAAGTTGAAGACACCTTGAATGGAGCGATGCTGACCATTGGAAATTTCCATCCGTTTCAGCTTGTATGGCTTGGAGTTCCAAGTCACAGGTAAGGGGTCACAGGAACAGAGATGAGAGGTCACACAGCTGGGGTCAGAGCGCTCAAAGGTCAGAGCCGAGGTGCACGCTGATGCTGGGGGAGCGCTGTGTGTGGTTTGGAGTGGGACTCAGGTAGCCCATGCTTTCCTCCTGCAGGCTGCAGGAGTAGCGACTGGCCTCTGAGGCAGCAGTGTGGTTGCTGGGGACAGGGACGCTGTTACCGCTGGTCACCTGCTCGAAGGAGCGCGAAAACACAGCGCTGGCTGTGCGCGTCAGGCTGGTGAGCGCTCCTGCCTTGGGGACGGATTGACTGGAAGTGAGTGCAAGTCGCTTGATGGACAGCTCTACGCTCTCACTGGCAGAACGACCGGTGGTCAGCGGGCCCACCTCCTTGTCCTTGTCCTTGCTGGTGCGCACACCCAGTCGATACTTCTTTATGGCTTTGGCCCCTAAGTTCAGTGTTGTGACGCTGTTGCTGATGGTGATGGTGGGTGGGGTCACGTCAGATCCCACCCCTGTAGGCCACACCCCCTCATCTACCTCAGATATATCCATCAGCTCATCCGGGGAACCCAGATCGACTGCATCTGTGACACAGGGGGGGCAAACAAAGTGCAGGCGTGAACACCACTGTAAATATGTCACAAATCCCATCTGTCATCCAGCCACTCCAAACCAAATCAATTCAGAAAAACCACATAGAGAAAAAATAAAATCAATGTTGAATTTTTTTTTTGATCAAGATTCCTGGCTGGATGACAAAGGAGGTCTGTCCTGTAGATGGCGCCATCAACCAAGCAAAAGAAGTGATTCTCCACCATCAGAGTGAAACTTGTAGGAAAAGGTGCGTTGAGACACGAGTCAGTATTTTAGTGGCAGAGGAGTGCATGTTTCACCCCGAAGGCAGGAGAAGGCAGCAGCTAAGATTACAAGCCTAGGAGAAACCACGAAGGGTAAGGGAGAGGGAAGCAAATCAAAGCAGAGAAGTTAACCCTGAACTGTCAGCAGTTCAACTCTAGCACACACACCTCTATGCTGATGCTTTTAAGACCACACAAGGCCATTTAGGTGACCATTCTACCTGATGCAATCTGATAATACTGCATGAAATCAGCTGACAGGCAGGTCCACAATTTTATAATCAAATAAAGCAAAGTCCACACCCATCAGATCCAGATCTCAATTCATCAACACCCGCTTATATTTCCTCAGCTGGTGGTAAGCAGGCAGGAGGAAATCTGTGAAGCCAGAAAGTGCATGTCATAAAAGTCTGCTGGTTCTTCATGTTAGAAGAAGCAGTGGGTATGACTGGAGTAACTACACGAGATTAATGTTTGTGCTAAAAAAATAAATACTGAATGCTTACATTTGTCAGCAAATTCTGACTGATCAGCACGTAACATCATGGTGTGTGCAAAGATATGAACAAACAACCCTAAATCTTTTCTGGACAATCACTGCCATAAAGCTTCGTAGGATGATTGCCCATTACCGTGATGTATTGTCAATAACAGCCTCAAGCTGTTTAGTGATGTGTTGGCCTATTGACCCTGTACTGACCCACAGCTCATTCACGCCAAAGCATCAGTTTCCTTATATTCATGTTTGAATTTAAAGGTTTTTAATAGTGTCTTCTCATTAAAGGAGGTTTAATATGTTCTGTGCACCACTTTGTTTTAAAACAATAAGAAATACGAGAAACTTAAATGATCTTAAACAGTAGGAGCGTCTTGACGTTCAGTGTACCGGTAGTCCTGTATATCTCAACCTGTTGCACTGTTTTAAATGAATCCTTTTAATTGGCTCAGCGTTAACTTGACAGCATGATTCCGTCTAGCTTGTTTTTAATCATACATTTTTAATTAAGGTTATTGATCTGTTATTCAGGAGCACTTGAATTATTGATTTGAGCTTAGGGAGTAGCAGCCAGAGATCATCATGAGGAAGTTTTAGCCACAAATGAGAGTAATTGAACCAGTGACGAAGGAGAGGCAGATGAGAGGAACATTACAATTAGGGCAAGAGGAGAATGGTGGTGCCCAGCGCCAAGGATAAAGTGGGAAGGTCATCATGCATGTTTCAGACTTGGCTTTAACACACGGTTACCTAGGTTACCCCGGAGCGGGGCAGGGGTAGAGTGGGTCTGGACCTTAGTACTGACTCCTCCCTGTGGAGGATGTCCCAGAACCCTCGTTCTCCACCATTCGCCTCACAGACTTCTGCCTCCTGACCTCCTGACCTCGTGTGCTGGAGTCATGACCTCGGTGGTCCATGCTGACCTCAGAAGATAAGCCCGATGTATCGCTGTCAGGGCGTGGCCGCAGGGAGTCTCCGTTGGGCATTCGATCGCCGCTCACGCCTGTCACACTGATTTCTGGGACGGCCGCACCCCCCAGTGCAGCCTCACTGTCTACACTCACCTCCTGGGTCTCTGGTGGAGGAGGGGAGTATGGGGGAGGTGGATGGAACAGAACACATGTATATGTATAGACGCACAAACACCGAGATGGACAGGCAGTTCATGCACAAAACAAAAAAAGACGACCATGTGCACAGACACACACAGCCACACGATCATGAGACACAGAGGAAATCAATGTCATGGCAGAAAAAATAAAAACAGAAATCATAGTAATCAGAAAACAACACGCGGGCAGTGTACGTGCTATGTAGAAATGAATCCATCCACAGCCAATGAATGAAGGAAACGTTGGAGATGGCGAAACAATCTTACAAACAACCTTCTCCTCCATGATGTGCTCATGTAAAAAGCTTTCTGCATAAAAGGCAAAATTCAATTAATGACTCACTCAACCCAGCAGGAGAGGATGGAAGTTAGCATTGAGATTAAACCCTCCAATTAAACCTTGAATGCGATTATTTAAAGTACCAGGCTGCACGGCAGCATTTGAAAAGAGAGCATTTAGATCTTAGTACAGACTGATCATTTACTATAAATGAGCACAAATTAGCTTTTGTAACTTTTGTTCTCAAGTCGTCTAAAAAAACGATATAGCTACAGTCGAAGGAGCAAAGAGCATTTAAAGGCAAAGTCTATAAATCAGTTTCTGCACCACATCTCTTCGTTTCCATGGTTAGGGGTCACCCAGATCACAGATCATGTTCAATGTTAAGTCAAAAAACAAACAAATCAGATGAAAATGAGCTGATGCCAAAATGTAGGAGGAAAGTACCAAACGGCATGAAGAAATAACATTTGCACTCTGAGGTCAGAAATCGATGGAAATAACATGAAGACGACATGATTAAATGAACAATGGAGATTATTGAGGGTTTTTTCTAACTTATTTGACAATAATGTTTTTAGAATAGTTTTATGATGTTTTTATTTCTAAAAACTAACTGATATCTAATGAGTTTAGTTTGGGTTTAAAGTGGTTTTTAGGGTGAGAACGTGTGGACAGTATATCGAGTTGGTCGTGGGTGGCAGTTTCCAGATGCCTGCGTCTTACCGTGTCTCTTCCAGCGGTGTCCCCTGATAGACAGAGAAGTGACGGCGTTGCGGGAGATTCTGGATGAGGTGGGCGTGATCTCCACCTGGATGCTCCGAGCACCCTCTTTGTTGTTACTCTTTAATGCAGCTCCGTGTAATGACGACTTAATGGCATTACCAACCTGTGGGTCAAGAAGAATTTCCAGAGAGACATGCTGACTCAGAAAAATGTTGCACCCTTTACATCTTTCATGTTTCGACTAATTTGAAACGTCTCCTTTCTGTTCCTTTAAGTACTGACATCACAACTCAACCAACATATAATAAAAGCTTCATATGGAAACAGAAAAATCATAATCAATTCATGGAATTAATCATCCTCTTACCTTAACCCTCATGTCATTTACTCAGTCACTGATGACTTTCAAAGTCACACCTCAATCAAAAGCAAATTGCTTTCATGCATTGAATCTAATTATTACGATCCCCCATTTCTATCCATGCAGGTCTTAAGAGGTCAGCTTTGATTAAAAACTAAACTATCATTTCTATTTCAACTTATTTGTGACTATTACAAATCCAAGATTTGATTACTACTCTAGAATAAAATGATATAGATTCTGACATTATCATTTAGTAAATCTGGTTAGTTTTATTTCCTCAATCTCCAGCATGTAGCAATTCTAACCCAGGGTTTCCACTGGATACGTCTCCGAACCGGTTTTGCCCCGCTGTCCGCCATCCGGTAATCCCCACCGGTTGCGTTTTGAGTACTCCATGGTGCACTCCGGTTGGATGACTGTGACGTCACGAGACAAAGGAGTTCTCGTGATTAAATACTAATAAATAAAAAAAATGAAACAAAAATGTATATAAAAAATAAAGCAAGATTCAATTAAAAGGTAGATAAAAGTTGTAGTGACATGGATTATTCTGACTGCTCCTTTTTAATTATTTATATATAAAGATGTATGAGAACTGCATTATTGTCACCCAATTTCTCTCAGCGATCAATGGTTTACTGAATCTGAGCAGGATTAATGATTAAGTTTTGATCACTTAGTTTGCATTAACCTATTTTAAATTATACTATCTTCTGTAGCTCTGATGAGATGTTGTTAGAATGTAACTTTCTAATAACGTTGCTTCAACTGACTTTTATTTTGTAAACCGGAAGTTCCTACTATAACTGTTGTACTTGAGGTAGCTTGCTGAATGTGAACCTACGAGACATGGACAAAAGGCTGGAATAAAAAGAACTAAAAGACAACACGGACTGAGTTATTCTTAGTTAACCAGGCACAACAGTTCTAACACTGAGCAGGTGAAGATGATTAAAGCTGATCACGTTTTCACGGAGCACCGCTGTGCTACACAAAAATCGGATGGAGCTTCACAGGCACAGCAAAGTTAAACGGGCACTGATGGCTCTGTATTTAGGAGTCAGTGATGATTTGAATGGTTTTTAGACAGTGTTTGTGGTGATTTAAGATGAGTTTAATGCAGCCAGGACAGAAGGGGAAAGGTGATGTACCTAATAAGCGGTCCCCGGAAACATTTCCCCATGAAAAATGTTCTTTGCCCCACGGTGACGGCGTTTCATTCCGATTTTGTCCATTTCCGCGTTTAACCGTTTTCATTGGTCGATTCCGTGAGTCCGTCCACGATTCTGTGCTGATTGATGCGTCGTGCACCGGTGTCCACCACAAATAGAAGTCCCGCGTATATCTGGCGGAGGGCACCGGACTGTCGGAACTGGGAAGGAGCAGACACGCAGTGCAGCGGACCCGGTGGAAATAAACACATAGATTAAAGTGGAAACCTATCAGCTCCGGTGGCGCGGTGGAGATGCAACGGAGCGGAGCCGCATCCAGTGGAAATTGGGGGTAACTGCTATTGTAAAAGAGAAAAATAAGTATGTGCTTCTTGCTCTTTAAAGTGTAAAATTTACACTTATTTATGTCATGAAAAAAAAAAAAGCCCTGACAATAAAAAAAAAACAAACTGCCACACCATAACGTGCTCAGAAAAGTATCCAAAAAGTCAGTAAGACACAGCAGTTTGGTTCCTGTGACTAATGATATCGCTGATGCTTAGTTATGAAGATACTGCGAGATGAGAGTGAAATCTAACAACATAGCCCAGAGTGACAAAGCGCAGTGATGAAAAAAAGATTTGTTTTTCTCTCCTTGGAACACTATTTCACAAGTTGTTATGCAAGTCTGCTGGTAATTCTCAAACGACACTTCTTGCACCAACACGAGGCAAAAGGCTTCATAATTACAAAACAGCATGCCTTTTGTCTGAGATTACAGCACACTAGTCCCATGAGAAACACGTCATTAAGTTATGCTAAGCTAGAAACAGCGGACTTTAGTCCACCAGAAGGAATGTGCAGCAGAAATGCAAGTGTGTAAGGAATCAACACTTTCTCGATATACACTAAAAACAAAGCTCAAAGCATTCATATGACAAATAAACGTGCATTTTGACTGCTTGACACAAGTCAAGGAGCACACCTTGACTTGGGTAGTGATACATTGAGCTTAGGTTCAATCCTTTACTCCCTGGGCCTCAAGGATTACAGCTTAACGGGGCAGAGTGGAAAGCATGTAAATAATCTAGTGGGATTAAAATCTACTCGCAGTCTAGAACAGACACCCAACAAATGCGCGCATGCACACAATACAGCATACTATGATGAGCCTAAATCCTAATGACAGACATGCCCCACCTTAAATAAAAACAGAGAGTAAAGGGAAACACCATAGGCACACTCACCAGGAGAGCTTCAGGAAACAACTCTAGCTGGGCACGGTACAGAACGTCATCCAGCGCTTTGGAGCCCACTTCTACTTCACCATTACATCTAAACAGAGTGACAGACAGCACATCAATGGAATGATAAAACACTACCACAGTGATGATTGTCATCTTTAAATGGGGAATGTCAGTTTCAAACTATTGGATGACAATTAAAGGGAACAGATTATGAAAAATGTACTTTTGCAGTTTTTTTGATCACATATGAGGTAACTTGAGTGTCCACTAGCACACAAAATATGAAAGAAAACCATTAAGTCGTTTGTTTGTGGCCTGTGTAAGTCTTATAACACAGAGAAAATTGCTCCGTTTCAAACTTTCTAAATTTGTGACATCACAAAAAAAATTAAGAATCAGTGTTGCTAGATCAGATTAACAATTTCCTGCCCAATCACATTTTAGAACCTGCTCATTCCAATAAAAACAGCCCAAACACGAACCACGAATCTGGAAACATTGTGACACAATGCGAAGCAGCGGTCAGACAAAATAGTGGACTATCACCTTGAATGGACTATTCCTGTAATCGCTACATGAGATGTTGACAAGAAAGCAATGTAGCCCACAAGTCCCCAACGTAGCCCCTAAGTCCCAAAACACAACCAGCATCAATAAATGCACATCCTTGGAGAACCATCTGTGTATTGTGGGTATAACCTTCTGCACACAGTGGGAGCAGGTGTGTATATGTGTGTGCACTTACAAAGCATAGTGAATTCCTGTGATGAGCTGAACCAAGAACTCCGACGTGACCGTCAGCCGTGCGTTAATGCCTTTGTAGCGCCGCATCTGTTGCCGTGGGTAACCACATATGCACACCCTGGAGGATAACCAATGAAAAACAAAAACAATGGCTTTACAAGACGCCACAGAAACCAATTTACTCAGATGCTTGGTTGCACTTCCAATAAGACACTTGTACTCCGCTTGGTGAGTCGTTATAAAACTCAATAACACACAAAGCCCTCCTGGATTTCCACTTTCCTTGTCAAGATTACACACACGCGCACACATGAACACACGCACACGCACACGCACACACCTTAAAACTAAATCACAGTGTCATGACTGTTTAAAATAAACTGAAAGGTGATTTTCCAAAAATGTCCTTGACAGTGTTTTCTCAAATATCTCCTCAAGAGGAAACTGATGCCTCTCCATTTAGTGCTTTGCTAATCAGATCAATGCTTAACTGCCGTTGTCAGATTACACAAAATCACTGAGCTGCGTGAGGATGCTTTCAGCGACTACAGTTCGTATGTGTATCTGAGCAAAAAGCATCCATACAATCAGCAACCAACACTGGAGATTTCTTTTGCGTGTGTGTGTTTGTAAGAAGCTCTTGGGTCCGCGCATTATCTGACCTACACATTGTACAGCGTGCAAAGTGATGATGTGTTTGAGTTTCTTTTTACCGGGAGCTGAGCTGGCAGAGGGACTGCAGGGAGGTGGAGGTCATGTAGCTGAGAACAGCATTGTAGCACAGCAGCAGGAAGGTCAGCACTTCAAACCTCAATGACAAACAAATATTGCAAATAAACAGATTTTCCCAAATAATAATAAAGTGTCATGAATTACAACATTCAAGGTGGAGAACTTGAATTCAAAACCATGCTGAGATACAGAGCTCTGTCACAATTAATTTAATCTAAAAAAGCCTTAAAGCAAAGACATCAAATGCAGCAAAGCACAAACAACAGCCACGGGCTAAATCTGAAACAAGGGAGCCATAAATAATACGACTGGCCATGGCAGCATTTAATCTTAGCCACCATCAGTTTTGGAAAATTAATTGTAGAACGTGTATTGCATTACAAGCCATAAAATTATGACGACTGTCACATAATACTAAGAAGTGCATATGTCAGTTGGATGATAACATACTAAGCACAGATTTTTATCTCTGACTTAATGTGTGAAAATATGGACAAGCGTGAGTTTGAGTGTAACCATACACCCTGGTACCTGTTCTGTGCTGTAAAGGTTTCTCTCTGTAGGTGAGGCCCACTGTACACAACCCTGCTAAGACCGTGATTGGAAAGAGCTCCTTCTGTAAGAGCCATAGAGCCGAAGGTTGAGGGCTGGGGACGAAAAGATGCCATCAATTTTTTCACCTTTGTTATAATTTTGACTTTTCCTGGTACATTGTACATATACGCACCTCATGGTACACTGAGGGCTTGGACAGGGAAGGGACTGTAAAAGACAAAATTTTACTTTGTCCATCTTTGTCGACTATTTCCTGTGAGACACACAATGGAAGATGAGGAGATGTATTTTACTTTGCAGAAAATATACAATTACAATCCTTTTCAATGTGTGTGCCCTTAACCTCCAAGCTGCACGTGGTGCTCAGATGCAGTGCAATCATCTGCCATGTGTAGGCATGTATGTGCACCTCATTCATTCACTGGCTGTTGTTGTGAGCTAGAGTGTGTATTTAACACACATACAAACACAAAACCCATACAACCCAGGGTTCTAGTGTTCCTACTGTGTGAGTTAATGTCAAAATGTTAAAAGGGAAGAGTCAGCAGGTTAACAGACAGCTGACCTATACTGGTATTCAGACAGGTAGTTAAGAGCGGATGCACCTTGAGAGGAGGGACATTTTAGGTGAAAATGGATTAAAAAAAGCACACGTTATTTATCACTGAAGATGGCCTCTGTCTGTGAAGCTTAAGGGCATTTTAAAGCTGTCATTTATAATGTATGTCCAACTTCACTGTGTTGAAGTACTCCAGCTATCAAGCTAAGCAGTCTGACAAGGAAAAAGGTCACGAGGAAAACTTACAAAACTCATGATGCAGATCCCAGAAATAGAGAACCTTGTAAATCCTTAACTGTAGAACTGCATTCTTATGCTACTTGTGAGGAGTGAAGGATTTTTTTCCCCTGACATTGGACCACCAAGGTCCCTTCTCTTACATGATTGAAAATAACTATGAAGGACGTTAACATTTCAATGTGCAAAACTACTGCAGATCAACAGACACCACTCCCTAATCCCCTCACTCACCAGGTTGTAAATGCCCAGCAGCAGGGCTTCAATGCAGCCGGATGTGTGAGGGTCTCTGGCTGCGCTGACTGACAGAAGGCTCCACAGAAGCTCTGGCAGGAACTGTAGCGTGAAACGCTGCAGCTGTGGTTCACCACTTCGGTAGAATTCAAACAGCTGGTGACACACAGGCTCCAACAACTGGGGGGGGGAAAGAAAGACACTCATGAAAAGCTTCAGCATAACAAATTAAAAATCAAATCTGTGCAACCATTATAGATACAACATCTAAGGTTATACATTCTTCAAGAAGGTTAAAATGATATGTAAACCAAATATATGGTAACATATAAGAAAAAATATTTACACACTGGGGTTAATAGATATAATGACAGTTAATTGTTATGGCTACATACATCACTGTAGTTTTCTCGGATGACTTTGTAGAGGGCAGGCACCAGGGAACCTTTGTCTTTTAGTGAAGCAGCATAGTTGGAGACCGCATTGTCTGGCAAGGTCTGAAACACATGCACACAGTCTTATGTACCGACCAACTTTGGATGCTCAGAAGTCCAAAAAGTAGCTCACACGGCACGGAATTACTTTGCAATAAGTTATGCCATTTGCGTAACACGCAAGTGTCCATTTACTACACGGTGACAGAAATGATTAACAAGAACCCTCACAGAGAGCTAATTGTCCTCCTTGCCAGATATTGGCAGTTATCTGAATCAGTGATGCTGAACATGGTACCATGATCATTCACATTATTCCTATTAATAACTATACAGAAGGTCCAAATGTTTGGGCTTGGTCACCCCCATTTTTTTTAATGATCTGGATGAAAGTCAGTGAAGTAACAAACCTGACATAGCCGAGTCAGATTTCATAAAGATCGGTCAATTATGAACCAGGATGTGAATTTTGGAACAGACAAACAAATAAATTAACGCAGGTGACAATAATAGCTCCTTAACAGAGCTAAGAGCACACATCCTATGATAACAGAGAAGCCTCATTCATGCCGGGAACCTCAATGTGAGTTCCCGGTATTCCAGTTAAACCTGTTAACATTTTCCTTGTTGACTGTTAAATTAACTTCACTGCAGGAAGGAAGCTTCAGTGCTTTTTCCAACCTCTAAACAAATTAATGTATATCCACACGTTAGGGATGCACCGAATATTCGGTAACTGAATATATTTGGCCAAATATTGCAAAAAAAAGCAACATTCCGCGTTCGGTTTAGTGAGTTAAAAGCAAGGCCGAATAGTAGCGTATGACGCAATCAAACAACGTGCAGTGATTTAGCTCACATTCAAGGAGACGTGTTAGGTGACATCACCTGCCAACGTGGGCAAAATCCAACTGTCTTGTTTGGAGCTGACTTTTTACAAAATGTGAAATAACTAGGGAGGGAGGAAACAGAACTTTTTCAACTTTGTCCCTCTGAATGAGGCTAAAGGGATGTATATCTCTGTAGCAAAACCATTATAAAGTAATTTTTTTTTCATCATACCTCCCCTTTAATGCACTTTAGATTTTTTTTGGAATGCATGTTTTGTTTTATTTGAAGGGCTGATAAAAATGAAAAACTTTGTTGTGCTTTTTTTTGAAAAGCAAATTTTATAAAATTGTCAGAATATTCAATAAACATTTACTTTCTCTAGTCTGTTTATGCACTATTAAAAATAACAGTGAAAAAGTTAACCGCATTCGGTATTCGGCCAAGCGTTTATATTTTATTCGGCTTCAGCCACAAATTTTCATTTCGGTGCACAACTGCTATCATATAAACTACTATCTTTAATACACACTCAGAAAAACAAGCCTTAAGGTGAGCTTTGGAATTTGTCAGTCAGAACAACCCGGTCATCTTGAAACAAACGAGCCCTCACAGCATTAGACAGACCATAATCTCATCTACTTCGTTTTTATTATTCCAAAACCGCAGCTTTGCTAGCAGTCACGCATCAGCAAATGCTGGAGTCTGAGTGGGAGCAGGCAGTTTTCTGGGCACGTAGCCCTTTGGAGAGTGTGGTTATTTAGGTGTTGGAAATAAACTTTGTCAATAGCAGAAAGCAGCAGTGAGGGGAACACATACAGATCATCATTAGCTTCCACACAGAGAAATGCCTTACCTTAAATTCTGACAGCCATTCCTCCACCACTCCTTGGTCCATAGCCAACATATTCCCTCATTAGCAGTGGAGTCACCTCTACCTATGAGAGGAAAAACACGGATTTGGTAAACACATTAATGACCATCAACAGACATTAAATATTGTGCATCCATACAAGGGCAAACGCACTGGTACCAGCAATTAAAAGCTCTCCATGTTTGCTAGGCATTCATTATTAGTTATCGGTAAGTTGAACATAAATCATGGTCTGTGTGTGAATGTGTACAGTCTGAGCTCCGAGTCAGTGCTCCTAAAAATGTGCAGTTTGTTCCTTTCCTTTTTAATCTCATTTCTCTTTAGACGCACACCACCCCAACTCTGTCTCACAAATTTATCACCCACACAGAGGAGCCTGGCAGCCTTCACTTCTGAGAAAAATTAAATATGGCACAGGTCGAATCCCTATAAGCAGTGTTATGGCAATTTTTATATTCATCATCATATCGTCAAATGTATGTTCATGTGTACGATTTGTCATGTTTTAATACATGATGACTCCATTACTCTTTGCACTTTTGAACAGCTGAATCATGTTAGATTAAACAGTACAGATCGTATTGTACTCAGTGCAACACAGCTGAAGGCCAAAACTCAAACTCACATGCAGATATACACGAACGCACACACTATCAAGATAGATAAGAGTGACGCCCAATCTTCCTCATAATATACACGTCTTCATCATCCTCAAATGTTTCCACTGTGGGCATCTGACTCCCCCTTCTCCTTACCTCAGGGTGGAACTTCTTATGTTATCTGTATAAAAGCTTAAGCTGTGAAACTGTTAGACAGAGCGGGTCTCCGTCTTCGGATCGCCTGGCCAGGGCGGTCACCAATTTTTGTCCATCTTTGTACTCCTTTTTTACTTAGTTTTATAATAAACCTTTTTTATAAAATCATCAATGCATCGCCTGGACTCCATCACTCAACCAGAGCAATAAATCATGTCTCCAAATGAGGTCAACCGCAAATTTGCCGTAACAGCAGGAACAGACAAACGGGGGTACCTCTTCTTTAGTTCAGTGCAAATTCCTAATGATCAAACACACTTTACACTCTCCTGCGTGTTTTGTTTTTTTTAATATCTCAAGCTATCCCCCACAAAACTCACTGTCTGCTTGTTAGTGTCGTTTTTCATTTTCAAGGCACTCAAACTGCTTGACCTTGTTATTTTTTTCCCTCTCTGTACACAGTTTATTTTCATCTCAGTTTATTTCTATTTTCACTTTGTGTTCGTAAAGCATTTGATGGTGCTGCCTGACGCATTTGGTCTGCCGTCACAAAAAAAAAAAAAAAAAGAGTCGTAGTCAAAGTCAGGATAAAAAAAAATAAGAAAAGAACGTTCAAAACATCTTCCGCAATATGGAAGAAAATATATTTAGATTGTTTAGAAGCACAGAAAAGTTCAAATTAATCTCTTCAGGTGCTCCGTTGATATCTTTATATTCTGTTTTGGTCATATTTTTCAATCTGTTTCGATTTTTCGATTCTCTATTACGTTTTTTGAACAATAACGTCAGCGGAACTGCCAAATTAGTACATCAACTCCAAGTCCAACACTTCCGCCATTTTTATTTCTCGCTTTTATTTTGTAGTCCAAGCTCCAGGATGCAGAAGTTACGAGAGGAGAAATCAAAATGTTTGGTTGTTGGATGTAATAACCCACACGCTTCATTACAACGTCTCCCAGCATCAGAACCTTTTCAAAGTGCCTGGTTGAGTTTTATTTTTCACGGAAATGTACCCACATCTGTGGGTAAGATCATTTTTGTGTGCGTGCAGAACTCCAAGGATGACTGCTTCTGCAACCTCCGCCAGTATAAAGAAGGATTTGCCGAGAGACTTTGTCTGATTTAGGGTTCAATTCCTTCTATCTTTGGAGACGACGAACAGAGCACTTCGGTAAGCTGTAAATAACGCTAAAAAGTGTGATGATAAGACGTCCCTGTCATTGTTTTGTTAGCATTAGCAGTTGCACCGTCTTCATATGTTAGCGCTGTGTGCTCGTTTTAGATCCTTGATGATATGGCCTACGTGGTTTAATTCAAGTCTAAAGTTTTCATTAGTCATTTCATTTTGCCGTTTTTGTCTCCGAAAAGACTGTGTTAAAATGCATTTCGTGACGTTAGCTTGGCGCTAGCTCGGTGCTTGTGTTAGCTCACTTGTTAGGGTTCTGCAGGTTCATCATCTTCATTTTCATCTCGCTCCGCCGGGTCAGACTCTGGCTCAAACATGTAAGGCTGGATGGACTAGTATTCCCTTGTTGACATTGTGTAAATAACGTGTGAATAAACTTTTTCTGCGCCGCTACATAGCCATATCTCTTCTATCAAACTACAAAAATGGCCGAGCAGGGTGGAGTTGAACCTGGAGAGGGGGCGGGGTATGAAGTGTCTCATTTGCATTTAAAGAGACCGCACCAAAACGAGTTGCTCTTAGAAGCACATCAGAAAAGGGGTAGAAAAGGGGTCTGTGGAGCTATAATAATGAGGAATTCAGACCCAAGCAGTGCAGTTCCGCTTTATATAGACCACAACTGTATGATTTATATCTAAAAAGGAAGGATTTAAAACCATGATATGTCCCCTTTAAATGAGTTGCCCCATAGCTAGAATAGCTCTCTGCACTCACATACTTTCACCAACAGCAGTGGTGAGTGATTGATTGGATAATGTCCTGTTAAGTTTTAATTGTGCTGTCATATTTTATCCTTCTAATGTTTTCATGTCTGCTTGTTGGCATAACAATTTTACCTCTCTGTGAAAAATAAAGAAACCTAACCTAGTCTCTGTTGTTTTCCCCAAAAACCCAATAATCAACAAGACCACATCCTTATCATCCCAATGTATCAGGTATGCATAAATCTGCTCTGTCCACTGAAATCACAAGTGGTTGAGTAAGAAACATTTGGCAAAAATAAAAAAGGAGGAGGTACCGTTATCTAGAAACACAGGTGAATTCAAAGTTTTAGGGTTAATGCATGTTCCAGGACTTTGTTAGTTATACAGTATAACATGTATAAATACACTCTTTAAATGTATGAGCACAGACTCAGCTGTACTCTGAAAGCATAGAGAAAATATTAATAATAATCTAAACAAATAATAAAACCCATTCAAATGTTTACAAAACCACATATGTACGTATTACATATATGGACGTTTTTCAAATTCATCCATGGCTGCACACACAGGAACACCTTATTCGTTTTTTAATGATAAAATGCTTGCTCCCTCTAGATGTCTATTTATGGACTGTTCCAACAACGGGAATGATGGGTGGGTGGGGTCTGATGACTCATGAACCATTAAAAGGGGGGAAGGATTGAAAAAGCAAAATAGCCTCCATTAAGTGAAATTAGTCACGACTCCCGACTGGAAATACAAGGCCGACAGTGATCTCTGACGGAAGTTTTTCTTTTAACAGTAGACAAAATAAAAGCTGTGATTGCAGATGAGTGGACCATAAGTTTTCCATGATGCAGCATGCAGTTAATTAAAATATCTGCAAAATCTCTTTTAAACACCACAGTGTGACACTAAACCATGATTGTTCAACAACAGTCATGGTTAGGGGGAAGAATGAAACATGGCATTGACACCACGACTCGACATTTTGCATTCCCTTAAGAGGATTAAACAGAACAAAATGTTAAGAAAAACAGTAGTTTAGTTTCAAACCTTTATGTGTGTGCAACCAGGCACAGTCAACCTGCAGAGGAAAATGGAAATCTAATCGCCTTGGAAGTAAACACAACATAATTATCTAATTAGGCAGATGTTTATCTAACCTGAAAACTGTATAGACTGAAGACGAATAATGATGTAGAGGTCGAGCAGGCTTTCTGAGCCGATGCAACAAATCAATGAGAAGAACGGGTAGATGCAAGACAAATGAAGCGGCATTAATCAATAGCAACACAAATGAGAAGACAGTTAAATAGATGGAGAGACGGAGGTTGAAAGAGATGTAAAAGAGCCCCAAGAGGCGGACAACTCAATAAAAGTGAGATGGCAGCGTCAATAAGAGCGTTCATTAGGTTTCAACAAGCTGCCTCCTGGAAGCTTCCCAGCAACACATTTTATTCACCTGCAAGTAACGGAAACTAAAGTTCCCTCAACTTGACATGTGGAGTTCCCAATCCGTTCCGTTACTTGCGAATTGCCAAAATGTGACATAAAAAGTGTTGGATTGCACAAAAATATGTGCACGTGCAAGTGTGTTCAATTAATGTTGGCTTGGACAAAAACTTGTTTCTGTGAGCAAACAGAATTTCACAACTCATTCCCTCAACATTCACACCTATAGTACTAATACACACACACACATACACACTAAGGCATGCCCATGTAAATGAGCTTACTTTCGTCTCCTCCTCCTGAAGGCTTTTCCCAAACACAAACAGGCCTCCTTCAGGTTTACATTCCTAATCCTTGCATGTGCTGACAGTCCCTGAAAAACACCTGAGTCAGATAAACACCACTGGAACTCACGCTTTCTTACAGCCAACTCCATAAAAATTTGGCATTTTTGATACTATTCCACAACCCTGGATTCTATACGAAACAATTACAATGTCTGTTAAAATAAGATAAAGTATAAGAAAGGATAAATTGAGTTGCACAGTACTAGTCCCTCTCTCTGCTGATTTCCATTACCGTTTGCTTAGAAAGCTAGTTTGTGAGGAAGTGAGAAAACCACCAATCAGAGTGAAGGCTTAACCGGAGGGAAGAGACAGGGAGAATGAATAAGTGCGTGGTTTTTGAGAGTGACAGAGCAGCTTTTTCCTGTTGTGCAGCTTTCAGCTTCACAAAGTTACATTAGAGTGATTGACTGACAAAAAAGACTTCCAAGAGTTACAATGAGAAAACTGTAAAAGGTCAAGGGAATGGGATTCTGACTAAACTGAAGCTAGAGGATTAGTGCACAGACTCATACCCACGCACACACAAACCATTAATTGTATTTAACGTTGCCTACTCATCTCAGAACCAGTGTCTGAAGCTACATGCCGACACCTGAAAGCTCAATATGGGCAAAACATTAGTTTGCCAACAATGTTGTTGGGATTATGAGCACAAGTTTATGGTAACCCAAGCCGATATAGTCAGAGAAAAAGCCTATCTAAGGATGGACTGGACCCCATTTTATTAGTGGTCTAACATGGGGAAACTAACAAATTAGGGGTTTCACATATACCGAGTGACTGTTCTTTTTAACCTACCCTAAATTTAGGTCATCAGATTTTCCATGATCGTAGAAAACAAACCAACAAAATGGAATTCACGTTCTGAAACAAGAAAAAGCAATCTGACTCGTTTTTTTTTCTCTCTTTATTTAAAATTGTGCCCCAGCATAACACAGAAATGCCTCAAATGCAAGTTTTGGGACCATAAGGCACATCTGAAGCACATAAATTGTCAAATTAATAAATGTAGCTCACTCAATTTACCTTATTTAGCTTGTTTTGGTGCAAAAATGGAAGTTTAATATCCAGTAAAGCCATCTAAATAAGAAAAGACAATGAAACGAAATAGAAATAGAAACGTGTACAGTGACGCATTCGTGGGAAAACCATTAAAAGATTTTGGGAAATTTTGAAATGGAAAATCGGAGCCCATATAAATTCTCTTGTGGGTTTATTTTCAAATTTTCTTTAACGCAGTTTGATACTGAAACTCTATAACTGTTTTTTGTTAAACCAAAAAATTCTTTGATTTTCGTTATCATTGTCTTGAAAAAATAAATGAAATAAATGAGATTGACGGTGTTGTGTAAACACTGTTTGGGAAGTACTTTGAGGAACTGAGAGGTGCTTCCTTTAAAAGGTGGATGCAGGGTTATAACTATGGTCAAACACCTGATAGCTGCCCTTAACTCCTGTTGCTTAGAGTAGTTTAGAGCTCCAGTTGCTTTATGACACCATTTTGATATCTGTTTTTATAGAATGTATTTTTTAATGCTGTATTTCCCCATTTACTCTGTTGACTAAAAGCCTGTTGCATCACTGCCTCCCACCTTGTTTTGCACACAGGTATCTCACGCTTCTAGGGTGAAGCAAGAGGTCAGTAGTTTCTGCTTCACTGCTGTCGCTTTCCTCCTTGCTCACCATCATGTGTACGCCAAAGTGTGGCCCGCAGTGAAGTAGACAAAACAACGGAGTGGTTTTTATTCTGTGCAAGTGTTTTTAGGACAAATACATCTCACAGGTAAAGCAATCCTCTTATGGCAGCCTACACACTCTCCATTTTGTGCCAGTAGTGATGGATTTTCACTCTTCTTTAACAACTGAGGGACTGCAATAACCATAATTGATTTTCTCAATTTTCACACATTTTCCTCTCACATTTTCTCAACAGCTCTTGTCACAGTGAGATGGACTTATTCAGAGCTCGGAATTATGAAGCACTTTATTAAAAGAGATACTTGGCAGAGAGTATAAGCCAGTTTCACATGAGCTGTGCGTTCAAAGGCAATGTCAGCAACTGATTTTGTGAAGCCTCAGGGATACCAGACTGAATTGTAATAATTCTATATGACAGTATGGCCTGCACCATTCCTCCTCGTGAGTGTCTGACTGTGTTTATTATGTCAAAACACATTAACAAGCCTGAGACACTTGAAGCCACAGACAACACACAAGCCTGGGTGTTGGTTCTATACATCTACACGATCAAACACATTTCATCATCATCATCATCACACCTCTACTCAGGGCAAATCAAGGAACTTCTCTAAAGTCAGAAAATAAAAGATGTAAGTAAAACTCATTTTAGTTCAAGGGCCAAATACAAATATGATGGATCACAAGTATGCCACAGATGTTAGGCAGGAAAACACACACTAAGTTTGCACTTTCAGTTATAAATTAGATGGAAGTCATCAACAACATCAAAGCAATAAGTGACGGGTACTTAAATGTCCTTTGATTGATTTATTTTTGAACATTTTTTAGTCAATTTGGGGAGATTTTGTGGAATAATTTGTATATTTAATTTATAATTGTATTATTGGGTAATTTACACAATGATTCAGTTTTTCCTCTGTCATTTTCACTTCCTCCAGCAGGCCAAATCGGATGTTCTGAAGGGCCAGATTATGGTCCCCGGGCCTTGAGTTGGACATATGTTACGGACATGGAAAAAGAACCCCGGAAAACTGTGGTTTTTTGCACTGTATATGAAATGACAGAAGATGAATTTTCCACGAGGACAAAGTGTGCATGATCAACACATTTTTAAAATTTCTTATCTTGTTGTCATGAAGCTTTCATGGAGAAGAGCTGCGTCATATGACAGCTTTGATAAAAGTCATAAACAGCGGTTGCTGGATCTCTTTCAACTGTAATGCTGTATTTAAAACAGGAATAATTTGACAACATAAGCTTCTTATTGGGTACATAATGCAAAAATAAATCTACATTTAGCGGTTATTAAATAATAATAATAACGCATTACAATTTAGTAAACAGGCACATCATTTGAGTATCTTATTTCATTGTCACTCATTCACAAGGCACAGCTAATTCTTATTGCTCTAAACCCGGGTACAAAGTCTGTGTCTGAGATAGGTGTTATGTTATTCATGGCACCACTACAAATGCAGAATGGAAATGGTGAAACATTAAGGAAGTCTTGCCACATTTACCCGCAGTTTTCTTAGATTACTGCTTGTATAACTATGTGTCCTTAAGTCACTCACAGCTTTGTGTTTCCCAACGGATACCAAGAAACACCGGGTCTTGGCAGAATGGAAAAAAACCTCAACCCAACTCGCACGAAAACACCAGCCTCCAAACTCATCAGAGACTGTAAAATAATCCCGCCGTCACACGCAGCGACTGTGTCGGCTCGCTGAATGACTCCGAGCTGTCATCGCGGCTGCTCACAGATTAGCTACTCGGCTAGCTCGACAACAGACGAACACCAGGCAAAGCAAATTGAGCAGAGTTTACTTACGGTCATGCTATCAGTCAGCGTCCCGGTGTCACTGTCTTCTATCTTCCCAACGCGACGAGTGAACAGCTACACTTTTCTACTCCATAAATATCCTCAATAATTCAACAACCACCGCTCCGTCCATCCTCATTACTTTCTCTACTCTGTCCAGAGGAGACCCGGGGTTGAGTTGTGACAGGCAATTGAGCCAATGAGAAGCTGTATTCAAAAATAAAGCCACGCCTGTAAATATATCTTGCAATCTTATTGGCTCGTCCTTCACGGTTTGACACTTTCCACGATCAAGGTAGGTTGATACTCCTGTCAACGATCTTTAGAGCCACCCAAAATCAACATAAATTAATTACATCTTGCAACACACACACACACACACACACACACACACACACACACACACACACACATATATATATATATATATATATATATAAATTATTTTTTAATCTAGAAAATTATTATTATTAAATTGGTATTGGACACATAGTAGTTATATTTAGGTCATATTTATATTTTATATTTACATTTAATTTTCTTGTAAAAAAATAAAATAAATACATAGCCAAGTTTCTCAATACTAGGGTTTCCTAAATATACGTCATAAGAGCTCATAATGACGACTGTGATGTTATTCAATAACAGTTCAGTGAATGGATGAATTTGTACAGGATTGCAACAAAACGGATATCTTCAAGTATTATTCTATTGAACTTGTTATAAACGTTTATCTCAATTAATGACTAAACAACCTGCCATTCGGAATAAATGTGTCGCTTTCTTTTGGATAGTAACATGTTTAACATCTTTTAACACACAGCAACTCAGAATATAATCAGAATTTTTACTTCAATATCTATTTATTTTTTTAAAGTTTTATATATATGTTCTTTAACTTAAAAATCTATTCTCATAATTAATAATCAATCACATACGCTTCTAAAAATGTTTTACATTCAAACTGATCACGTCTGTGTGCGTCTCCCTTTGTTAATGTTTACCCAATGACACATGATGGTGACCTTTTGAAATAATTTGTTTTCCAGAATTAATTATGAAAATTGCACCTGGCCTCCTGTTTATCTGCTCGAACAACAGCAGACACTTCATCAGGCAGTAAATCTAATGAGATTTATGTGCCCAGTAAACGGTGAAACAGCTCATGCATCGGGAAATATGAACTCCGCATTCCCCGATTTATTGATTAATATTTTTGACTGATATAGTTGTTTCCAATATTTATATTTTAGCCTGTGTCAAAAACGCTCGTCCACAAAACTATGTAGACATCCTATAATAAGGATACATTTAGTTTTTATTTTGGGTTTTAGAGATCATCAAGAGTGTAATTTAAGTTATATTCAAGCAAAAGCAGCGTAAAGACGGTCCAACTGTTCCTATTCGTAAAGAAGGATTACAAAAACCAGTCAACACTGCCACCTTGTGTTTGTTGATAAAGTTACACTAATACAAAACAACTACTCACCAAGATAAAAATGTTATAGTGCCTGGAATGTTTTTTATTATTATTATTATTATTTATTTATTTTTAATCACAATAACAAGGAATTAATTATTAACATAAAAATGTTTGTAATTCTATTATTATGTATGAGTGCAGTTTAAATAATAGGAGATTTCTACAACGTATGAGGTTGTTTTTGATTAAACAAAAAATTATTGGTAATGACCATTACCAGTTGATCAACAGTGCAGTCGTGATGATTAGGAATAAAAGAACTAAATGAAAAGTACCTTTTTGACATGATTGTGTTCTAATTGTTGTGTTTCTGTTTTAATTAGTAGTGTTTGTATATAATGAATAAACAGCACTTATTTATCTGCCTAATCAGAGCCACACAATCTTGTAATTTTCATGTCTCCAGTTGAAAAAGCATTATCAGGTGAGGTATGTTATACATGACTACATATTCATGTCCATCTGAATTTTCTTTCCTATAAGGAGAGGAAAATAAATCAACGCTAGAACACTAAGAACACTTTTTCCTGATGTTGATGATAGAAGTCCTCACTCATCCTCTCTTTTTAAATAGTCCTTATTGCCTTTTTTTTGTTAAATTGGACTAGACAAATCATAAAATAATACAATATGAATAATTCAAGGTGTTTCCTTATGATCTGTGCAGTTTGAATCCTCTAACGGCTTATTATTTTTGTCCACAGCCTATGCATGTGATGGAATCTGTGCATAAACTACATATGGTCCCCTGCAATCTCTGCAGCTTCAGTGAAAACTCCAGCAGCCTGTTTTCTGTATTCCTGCGTGAGCTCCTTCGCTCTCTGCAACTCCTTCACATTCTCCTTCAGGTTTTCCAGCAGTCTTCCCTGCTCTTGGTAAGTTTCTGCTGCTTCCTTCACTTGCTCCATCATTCTCTCCTGGCTCCTAAGCAACCAGCCAATCAGCTCCTGAAGTGCGGTTCCCTTAGAGATGGTGATTTTGGCACATTCAGATACGCATTTAAGTTCATTCTGAGCAAACTGCAGACCTGGCGGGAGCAGACGGTGTCCACTTTTGCCCTTTGACCCCACAGGAACCACGGTGAGGGAGAAGTCATAACCTTTGATTTGAACAGAAACCCGGTATGTTGACTCTGAGGGAGGAACGCTTATGGTTAGAGGACGCACACAATCAGAGCAAACTGCAGTCACAGCTCTCCCTGTGAATGCACACCACCCACCTTGCTCTGCTCGAATCTTCCTCACACATCCAGCAAAACTCAGGCTGTCATCCTGGCTGCAGTCGCAACTCTCACGTAGATTTTTGATGTGTCGGACCATGGCCTCGTATCGTTCTTGTTGCTCATTGAAAGTCTCAGCCATATCCACGAACCTCTGATCTACTTCTGCCACACACACTCTCCTCACCATCAGTTTACCAATTCTTTTGACCACATCTGACCCAAAAAGAGAATGAAATACAATTATTCCAGTAACTGCACATACACTCACAAACAAAAGAATATCCAAAGGTTTTAAATGATACATGACAGTGAAGGTGGGGCAATAGTAGAGAGAGAAGTTAGCATCAGAATAATTCTAGTGTCAATGTTTTGACAGTGTTATGGCAGGTTATATAGAATCATTCATCCATTATTTAATAATTGTTTACTATATAAAAACAAATGATTTCATATGAATGCAGTTTCCTCTTGATTTGGAAGAAATCTAGGTAGTAATTAGATTTTTAAAAAAAATGTATTTAAAGGCTAATATATGTTTAAAATAAGAGCTACTAACCTTAGCCTTTATTAAAGTGTACAATAGCTTTAAATCCCAAGGAATTTTTTGTTATATAACTCAGTGATCCAATTGTCAAAGAGGCGATGCAAAAATAAAAAATAAAAATAAGAATAAAGGAAGAACGAAAGAAAGAAATGAATGGCTGTTCGTGAAGGTTTGACAGTCAGAAAATAAGTTGCCTACCACTGTGGGCTGGACGGCTCAGTCTGGCTGATTCTGCTCCATTCACCTCTGATGGTCTAGAGTGGAGGAGAGGTTGCCTCTAAAATGGAAAAGTTAAACAAAAATAGAAAAGTAGCTAAATCATTAATGCCGGAGATGATCAAATCAGTTCAATTCAGACAGTCCTGTTTGAGTATAAAGCTCAACTCTAAAAACCTTGCAAATTTTTCCTATGAATTATATAAGACATTTATATAAGACATTTTAAAAAACAGCGTTCAAATATTTCCAATTACATCAAGAAATTCATATTTTATTAAACACAAAACCTAGCCTAATAAATCGTAATAAATCCACTAACAATGATTTTGAATTAGCCTATTGCAATAATATGAAACCAGATGAAAAGAAGAATAAAGCACACACATGAAATAAATATGCAGCTCAGTGGTCGTGACCCCATTCAGATATCACACATTTCTGACAACTCAAAGACATTTTTATCTCGAGAATTGTATTTTATTTTATTTTTTGACCATGTTTGTTATACTGTGTTACAATCCCCCCCCCCCCCCCCCCCCCCCCCCCCCCCGACCGACGTGTAATTTCAACATTTGTTTTTTCTAATTTATGTATAGTATGTTTGCTAGTATTTTTTTTTTTTTTTTCTTACTCTGTTGTTATATCATGTAGCTGCAAATGTGAATTTCCCTCTGTGGATCAATAAAGGTGTATTCTATTCTATTCTAGAAAGTGAAAGTATAGAATACAGTTATTGAATAGTGTGTGTGTTGTTTTAATTTAAAAAAAGTAATTCTAATCAGTTTTCTTTAATCAATGACTAAACATTTTTCAAGCGACCCCATTTTAATTCCGGGCGACCCCACATGGGATTACGACCCCTATGTTGCAACACAATGTATTTTCTGTTTCTTTATGGGGTTTGTATTATGTTGAGGTCGTTTGGCCTGTGTTAGGCTTTGTAAGCGCCGAATTTACAAATCAAATTGTATTCAAATGACTCCTGGGCTGAAAGTGTGTACCTGAACTCATCACGTACCTCGTCGCTGTTGTCGTGGCTGGAGACAAAGCAGCAGCAGCAGCAGCAGCGGTGGTGGAGAAAACGCAGCATTTTGAAGCTGCTTTTATGGTTTCACTCATTACTTTTCAGCTCACTTAATTCTGACAATAGTGCGCATTGATAGTCAGCATTCCTCATTGCGTCAGTGTCATGCGACTGTGAAATATTTCCTGGTTGTATATTTTTGACGTGACGTCTGTGCTGATAGGTAAGACAGTCAGGTGAATTATTAATTTTTTTTTCTTTTCTGCTGCGTGTTGTAACATGTTGGCGGTTGAGCAGCCTGCTGAGATTTTTTTTTTTTTTTTTTTTTTTTAGTTACATTGCGACAGGACCGTGAACTCAGCACACTGACACGGTGGGAGTAGTTTGATCAGCACGGAAGTTTCACTTGCTCGTGCTCGTGCCCAGTTCCAGCTTCCGTGAAGACTGCGTTTGGACTAACTGTTGAAATTAAAACAGAAGAAGAAGCAGAAGAAGAAGAAAGGGTGCGTTTGTCAAGAAGGGAAACATGGCTGTCTTCAAGCCAGAGAATGTACAGGACTTCTATGAAATCGGTGAGGTACTGGGTAGTGGCCATTTTGGACAGGTGAGACGCGTTCAGGAGCGCACATCTGGAACGTGTTGGGCCGCCAAGTTCGTGAAACTCCGAAAGAGTGTGGGCTGTCTAATGGGCTTGGACAGGAGCAGTGTGGAGCGTGAGGTGGAGATCCTCCAGGTCGCCAAGCATCCAAACATTGTGAACCTCAAAGATGTTTTCCAGAGCCGGGCAGAGGTGGTGTTGATCCTGGAGCTGATGAGTGGAGGAGAGCTGTTTGACTTCATCGCTGAGAAGGAGAACTTGACTGAGAGTGAGGCCATTGCCTTTCTGAAGCAGATCCTGGAAGGACTGAGATTCATTCACAGCAAGAACATCGCTCACTTTGACTTGAAGCCAGAAAACATCATGCTCTCTGATAAAGCTTCACCGCACCCCAACATCAAACTCATCGACTTTGGCCTGGCTCGTCATTTTTGTGAAGGGGAGGCTTACAGGAGCACTAGTGGGACGCCTCAGTACATCGCTCCTGAAGTGATCAACTATGAGCCTCTCGGCACTGCAGCAGACATGTGGAGCATTGGAGTCATCACCTACATCCTACTGAGTGGCATGTCACCATTCCAGGGGGAGACTGACGAAGAGACCCTCAGCAACGTCATCGCACTCAAATACGATTTTGACGAAAGATATTTCCCAATGACCAGCTCGTTGGCCAAAGATTTCATCCAGAGGCTCTTGTTAAAGAATCCCAGTGAAAGAATGACAGCAGAGGAATGTCTGCTGGATCCTTGGATAAAGCCAATCACGCGACAGCAGTTGGCCAAAAGAAACCGGTCGTCAATCAACATGAGGAGCTTTAAGAAGTTTAACGCCAGAAGAAAATGGAAGATGTCGTACAACATTGTGAGGATATGTAACCGGTTGGTAAAAATGAAAGTGTTGTGCAAGATCAGCTCTGAAGGAGATTCACTGGAAAGACACTGTGAGAGTGACACAGAGGACAGGGAGAGCCAACCGGCCTCTCTGCTGCGCCGCAGACTCAGCAGCACTTCATAGATTCAACCTGGGAGACGACAAACATTCAACAAAACATAGAAAATGAGAAACAATATGAAAACTGCAGGGCTGTACCTACAGTATTACTCTTTAAGTTGCATTACCTGTGCCAAAAAAAAAAAAAAATCAATGAAACTTCTGGACCTTTGTGTAGTTTTAAACTTTGATAAACTTACATATTCCTTATGAAACATGATTGCTTAGTATTTAAACATTTGAAGTTAAGTTAGATCTTGTTTTTTTATATTAGATTTGTCAAAACTGTTCCTATAATGTCACAATGTTTGCTTGATGATGGCTTTACCTTCTCATATTTAACTCAAATATATGGTTTAACAATGACAAGGGTTTATTACAGTTGTATCAGGGGAGTCTATGCAGTTATGATAGGAAACTACTGTTCCTGTTTTGTCACAGTGTTTAGTGTAAGAGTCATTGTTCACCCCCCCTCCCAACCTTTTTTTCTTTTTAATCAAATATTAGGCAAATGAATAATTAACTTTGCATGAAAACCTGAACAGAGAACCAATAAATACCATGATAAAATGTATTCTGCTTATAGAGGAAATACAAAACATTTATAAAATAATGACATTTACTTTTTTAAACACTATTGTGAAAATATGGAACATTAAGGTCAATGAAGTCTTCCTGCTTAGAGAAAGAAGGATGCTTTTTGTTTGTAAATAATATATTTGTAGTGAGTGTGGTGTATTCTTTTATATGTTTTTGTTTTTTTTTCACTATGTGTTTTAACTGGGTTTCTCATGTATGTCTACATTATTGTGGTCATTGTGGCTTTTTTGAGAGGTGAGATAATTCCCCTGAACTGAAGGCCCAGCTGCCAAATATACGGGCTGCCACTGGTGCTAAGGTTAAATAGCTATAGAATGTTTATATTTACCTGTATGTACTCAGCTTACGAAGAATATGATCATTTCAGTTGGAGATAACATAACACACACTGCCAGTGGCTTATCATTATAGACAAGCCAGCAGTAGATGTAGCTCAGCATGAAAAACACTATAAAGGGTGGAGTCAGAATGCTTAGATGTGTATTGCCATGGAAACGGCTCGCTGTGATGGAAGCGGGAGTAACCCCATCGATCATGCCGCCTGAGAGAACCCTGACCAACCGTGCTATTTGTACTGTTTTTATGCAACTACTGTACATGTATCTGCTTTTATTTAATAATAAATCTGTTCACCTGGATGAGGTGATGAAAGAAACCATTGAGTGTTTTAGTCATTGGAAACACCAGCTTTAAAGTTGGCTGTACTTTCCAGTGCTATTATTTATGAATAAAATATATTAATTTTTATTTCTATTTAATATTGAGTCCAATATACATTTAAACCACCAACAGGCATGTCGATGTTTCCTAGATTTAAACACAAATTAATGTGTTATCTCAGGGAAGCGGGACATTAAATAGCCACTGGACCAGTTTATAATACATCGACACAAACAGGTAAAAATAGCCTGCGTTTATATTTCAACTTTATTTTGAATTTGAAGCAGGCTACAAACTAAGGGTGAGAAAAGTAGAGTAGACTATGTCACAAAACAAGTTTAAAAGGTGAACATTCAACCGATAAAACGCTTTAGTTTTATTAGGAAGTCTAGGAGTCAATTATGGTTGTTATAGTGGTGCATCACTGATAGTTGTAAGCCAATAAACATCAGCAGAGCACAGTTAGTACTATAATGTACAATTATTCAAGATATTCAATCAAACATCATTTATAGCACCTTTCTTATACATGCAACTGTAGACCAAGGTTCTGCTACACAGAAATATGCTAATGTAATTGACAAAAGTTAAAAATAAGTGATTTAATAGAATAATTAAATGGATGACAAATAAGAAAGAGTCAGAGATAAAAACAAAGCAGTGAAGGGAACATTTTTAAAAATATAAATAATGAAAATTAGCAAAGAAAAACATTAAATATTAAGAACTATAAAAATACATTAAAAAAAATCAGAAAGTACTACATGAAAGCCATACTGAATAAATAGGCTTTAGCTTGTGTTTGAAAAATAAGATATGCATTTAACGCAGCCGCTAAACACTCCAGTCGGTCGTAATAGTTGAATAGATGTTTTTGGTTTTTTTTGTTGGTTTTTCGATCTGTGGACACTGTGTTGCAGAAACTTTTAGGTTGAAGAAAATACAAATGTTGAAGGTCCTATCAGCAGGGTTGGGGTCAATTACATTTTTCAGTTACCATTACGTTTTCAATTACCCATGTTCAATTACAATTCAATTACTATTACAGTGACCAGACTTTTTTCCAATTACAATTAAATTACAATTATTTTTTATCCTCAGAAAGTCAATTACAATTACGTCCTAAATTACTAAAGGTCAATTACAATTAATTGCAATTACTGAGCTTGAAGTTAACCTTCCTCTTGCGTTAGCTTTCTGTTAGCATCTCTAATGATAACGAGTCCTAAATCAGCTGTATAATACACTAAAAAATATCATCGAATTTCTTTCCTTTTTATTGGTTTCCTTGTTAAGCTTCATAATTAATAAAAATAAAAAGTTTTAATATTTTTTCTATGGGCATGTGAGCCTTTTTTTGGTGTCAGTTTAGCCCTCGATTTTTTCAATTTTTCTAAATGTGGGAGATATTTTAATAATTGTTAACTACATACAGTAAGTGCAGAAATGTACATAGAACTGTAACGTGGGTCCCCAGTTTTGCGTTAAATTATAATTGACATTTATTTTTTTTTTATAGAATTTTCATGGCAATTACAATGTAAATTTTCAAAACTCAATTACTTTTTTTCAAACTAAACCCAATTACAATTTAATTACAATTACAACAACATATTGTTAAAATTTCAACTTTAACTATGCCATAATTGTAATTAATCATCAATTTTTGAAGAAGAAGAAGCGACGCTGTGCATTCCATAGGGGGCAGTGTTGCGCCGATACATTATTTTGCAAAAACGCCAGAAGAAGAAGAAGAAAAAAGAAGAAGAAGCTAAACGAGGTACTAGATTTTTAAAGATTAATTTAAAAATAATTACGTTTATATATAGTTTCAATTTAAATACTTTGAGATATTTATTTTAATTTTAAGCTACATCCGGACTGCAGTCCGAAACGTGTCTGCTCACAACAAGCGAATAGCCCCAGTGTTTCTAACTCGGCTGTGCACAAAGAGGAGGCTGCAGCTGCTCTTCAGTGTTTTGATCAGTTTGATCAGGTCGACATGGCGGGGGTGGCCTCTCCAGAGAAGGCGACCAGTGTTAAGAAGAAGGGCGAGAGGAAATGTGCAATCAAAGAGGAGTCCAGACAACTATCCAGCATCATGGCAGTGATGAATAACCTAAGGAAACAGGTATAGAAAGGAGTGGGGACACCGTGGTTGCTCTGTGCGCACTGAATGAGGGATATACATTTCTTTCTCTCTCTCTCTCTCTGTGTGTGTGTGTGTGTGTGTGTGTGTGTGTGTGTGTTCAGGGTACCCTCTGTGATGTGACCCTGCTGGTTCAGGGCAGACACATTCCTGCACACAGAGTTGTTCTCGCTGCTGCAAGCCACTTCTTCCACCTGATGTTCACAAGTAAGTGTTACACTAAAGGCAAAGCTTCATTCGACTGTTATTACCTGCTTTTCCCTTAAAAAAAGAAAAGGAAAGAAAAAAAGGCAGTGGCTATCCATACGGTTACCGTATGCATATACTTACATTCTATCCGTACGCAGCGCCCCTCATTGGTCAGTTTAGGTCACGTTACTAAGACTAAACCTTACCCTAAACCTAACCCTAAAAATTGTTGCGATATTGGGTTATAACCTAACCCTCAACCCTAACACGCTATACGTACTTGTACTGTACTTCGGTAACCGTACCAATAGCACCTGGGGTTGTCTGCACGGCAACCATAGAAATAGACACTTTGAAAGAAAAGGAAGTGTCTATTGATACAGAAACGTATCAATAGCCCCTGGGACTATGGGTGCGTCTTCCAAACCTTTTATACATAAGCGTAATGTTTTTTTACTGCGTCTGACTCAAGAATTCCTCCTTCCGCTGACGTGGGTTCGAATCCCGTTTTGTCATTTATATTTTTTTTCATTTTAACATATTTAACAGGGCAAATTCCACCTTTAAAAATACATATACGAAAAAAATTTGGGGTATTTCCTGGGATAGGGTTAGGGCTAAAGTAAAAGGGTTAGCGGGGTAGCTAAAGATAAATATGAGCTACAATAAAACTGACGGAACTTTAAGTCATGTGGTGCACCAATCACATCACCTAAACTGGCCAATGAGGGGCGCTGCCAGTCTATTCATACATTTCCGTATCAATAGCCACAGCCATTTATTGAGCAAACATTTAAAACAAGGGCCCAAACCCACAAACCTGTGAGGCAGGACGAGAGAAGTGTGTTTACACAAATTTGTCGTTTTGGGTGAATTTTGTGTGTTTTTAAAAATATATATACATTTGTTGTCTGAACATTCTATTATCTTGTTTAGAATCACCTTTTTTCCACCCATATCTCTCCCTGCACAGAAACATTTGGGATTTATTTATTTATTTTAATACTTAATTCCATATCTCAGTAACATAACCAGGTCTTATAGACCAATTGTTTCAATCAGGACTTTTGGTAAAAAAAAATGTGTAGTATTCGCAATTTGCAAATAAAGAAGACATGGTTTATATGAATAAAGAGTGCAAGAGAAAAACATTTAACAGTTTAAAAATCAATATGAACATTAAAATCAGCAGTAAAAACTCTAAATCAACAATAATAAGAAGGTTCATATTTCTCTGTTGGTTTTCTCCACCATTAGCTAGAATGATGGAGTCGATGTCTCACGAGGTGGAGCTGAGAAACGCAGATCCGGAGATCATAGAGCTGTTAATTGAGTTCATTTACACAGCACGGTGAGCTTTTTGTCCCATGTGTGGTTATATGAGTATTATTATTACACATTTTAAAACCTGTGCTTAAAACTGGCTTTTTTTTTCTTACATGTAAAGGAATATTGTTATGTGTCTGCCAGAATCTCTGTGAACAGCGGGAATGTGCAGTCACTGCTGGATGCAGCCAACCAGTATCAGATAGAACCCGTGAAGAAGATGTGCGTGGAGTTCCTCAAAGGACAGATCGATGCCACAAATTGCCTGGGTAACGAGAGAAATGCATAAACACCACAAGCCTTGGCATTTATTATGACGCTAACAGATTCTTTTTTTCTGTCCTGGAGGCATTTCAGCTCTAGCAGACTGCATGGATTGTCCTGAGCTGAGAGCAGCAGCTGCAGACTTTTTCCAGCTTCATTTCACAGAAGTCTACAAGCTGGAGGAGTTTTTGCACCTGAATGTCCAACAGCTGACTTATCTACTGCACCAAGACAAACTGACTGTCCGTGCAGAGGCACAGGTGCATATATTATGTACTACTTCTTTTTTTAGGAAAACGCCGTGAGAGGCTGCAGGGACAAAAGGATCAGTTTTAGTTTTTAATTCTTTATTTATAAAACACACGGTTTTCTTTTTTATGTTGCATTTGTGTTCAGATCTACGACGCTGCAGTGCGATGGCTAAAGTACGACGTTTGTACCCGCAAGCAGTACATGGTGGAGGTGTTGGGGTGTGTTCGCTTTCCTCTGGTCTCCAAAACCTTCCTCTCCAAGACGGTGCAGGCTGAGCCTCTAATCCAGGACAACCCCGAGTGCCTGAAGATGGTCATTGGTGAGAAGGAGGGTGGAGATGCACATCCACACGGTGCTAGATCCAAGTGTTGTAAAACATTCAAGTCCCTTAAAGCAGGGGTTCTCAACCTCTGGGTCATGACCCCATTTGGGGTCGCAAGACACTGGGAGGGGATCACCAGGTGCCTTCAAGAAACTAGGAATATATTTTTTGAACAATTTGAGCCCATTTTTGCTTATTTTTTATCCTTTTTCTGCAAAGGCAATAACTTGCCATGTTTTTACCTATTTTCTTCACTTTTTCTTGCCATATTTTTGCTCTTTTAATGCATTTTGCTACATTACTACAATTTCCATCAAATTTCAATGCCTTTTCTGCACACTTTTTCCACTTTCCAGACATTTTCGGCACTTGTAAACCCTTTCCACCTAATGTCGTATATGTTGACCTAATTTGTTTATTTTTTGCCAATTTAACCACATCCACGATTTGTCATGCCCATTTAAACGAATTGTTCCTACTTTTTAAATTATATTACCCCAACCCACCCTCCCCATTTCTGCCACATTAAAGCTCAGATTAACACTTTGAATTCTTTTTACAACTTTTTCTGTCTGTTTTTTTGCCATTTTTAACCAATTTCTGTGGTTTTTAAAGTCCCATTTCACCACCTTTCCCACCATTTTTAGTCACTTTCAGCCCCTTTTTTTTCCTGATTAAAACAAGGGTTTACATCTTTGAGATGGCTATATACTATAACACTAACAATAATAATCTTCCTGGATAACTGGATGTTAGTTAGATAAATAAATAAATGTGGACTGGTAATCACATATTCATATAACAATGGACCATCATTTTGCTGAGTTATTGGATGGGCCCCAGTCTCTGGCTCCTTTATTTTGGGGAAAAGGTTGAGAACCACTGCCTTAAAGTATACATATTCTCAAAAGATGCAAAACAAATTGTAATACGTTACAAAAATCCTAAGGTTAGTGTGTGAGCACGGCCTAACACATGCAGGTGTGAAACAAGATTTGTTTTCATAGGTGGAATGCGCTATCACCTGCTGTCCCTGGAGGATCGAGAGGACCTGGGGGAGAACAGCAGACCACGACGCAAGAAGCACGACTACCGTATCGCTCTGTTTGGAGGCTCACAACCTCAGTCCTGCCGCTACTTTAACCCCAAGGTGCGTGCAGTTAACAGAATACTTGCATGCAGCTGTTTTTTTAAATTAATGTTTTAAATAATTTTTTTAAAAGCCTAAATGGGTCCAAACTTCTGACTTCAGCTGGGGCGGCTTACCCAGTAGTGCACCATCTGCGTCCGCCAAAAATTTAATAAAAAAAAAAAAAATTTGATTTCAGCACCTTTGGATCGATTTTTATAAATGTTAATGAAATCCATCCAAAATCGATATTTTTACTCAGCTATACTAATCATAATCTATTATCTGGCTTCTGATGCAGGACTCCAGTTGGACAGACTTCCGTTGCCCCTTTGAGAAACGCCGGGATGCCACTGCTGTCTTCTGGGACAATGTCGTCTACATCCTGGGTGGCTCACAGCTTTTTCCTATTAAGCGTATGGACTGCTACAATGTCCTGAAGGATAGTTGGTATTCCAAACTGGGACCGCCCACACCTCGTGACAGCATGGCTGCTTGCGCCGCTCAGGGAAAGATCTACACATCCGGGGGCTCGGAAGTTGGTGAGCATGAGGAAGTACAAAAACAAAAAGGGCTGATAGCAGGATTGGGGTGAATTATAATAAGTACAATTGTAATTGGAAAAAAATCTGTTACTGTTGTAATCATGATTGAAGTGTAATTGAGTTCAGATAAATTACTTTGTAATTGTAATTGGCATGGAAATTCTGTATAAATTTGTATGTTACAGCTCTATGGCATACACATACATAGTTAACAATTATTAAAACATGCTTCATATTAAGTTTTCCCACTATTTGTCCTCTTCAGGATCATTTTACCATTTAGAAAAAAAAAATAAATCGGGGGGGGGGGAGGGGGGTATACTGACAGAAAAATGGCTCAGATGCTTACACCAAAATATTAATATCAATATTTTCATGGATCTAACAAAGTAACCAAGAGATGAAAAACAAATTAGATGATAGATCATATTTTTTAGTGTATTTTACCGCTGATTAAGACGTGGGTCAAAACTGACCTGTTATTATAAGAGATGCTAACAGAAAGCTATCACAAGAGGAAGGCTACAGTTTATGGCGTTATTTATTAAAAGCTCAGAGTCAGTAATTGTGATTAATTGTAACTTGAACTTTAGTAATTGAGAACATAATTGTAATTGAGTTTCAGGGGAAAAATAATAATTGTATTTTTAATTGTAATTGGGGAAAAAATGCTGGTCAACGTCATCATAAATGAGTTGTAATTGAACATGGATAATTGTAATTTAAAAATGTAACCCCAACCCTGGCTGGAGGCTGAAAAAGAGATTTGGCGAAGGTTCCAATGTATCATCGTCTTGTGAAAGCTGAGAATCATTAACGTGCTGTAGCTGATGGGTTATTATTCTATGTATTTACAGGTAGCTCAGCTCTGGACCTTTTCGAATGCTATGATACAAGGACTGAGTCGTGGAAGGTCAAACCCAGCATGCTGATGGCACGCTGCAGCCACGGCTCAGTCGAAGCCAACGGGCTCATCTACGTGTGCGGAGGAACGTTGGGAAACGTCGTCTCCGGCAGGGTTCTCAACAACTGTGAGGTCTACGACCCAAACACACAACAGTAAGTCAGTCACAACGCTCAGGGTATCGTCTAATAAATGCATAGCACGTAAACACCTGGTCACTAAGTGTCAGTGAACCACATTAGAACTTGTTAAACTGCCTCACTCCTCAATGCATTTTAGCTTGGAAGTTGACTGCACTTTATTTAAATAAAACATACTGGGCACTTTTATAGATGTATGTGGTAACTTTTTTTTAATAATTTAACAACTTAAAGCAGAACTAAGTAACTTGCGCTTAGCGCTCCCCCTAAAGGTCATTTTGGTTATGTCACTGTTGTAAACACTGCACCCCCCGCCGCCTGCCCCACCCCACAGCTACATGCGCACCTTCGCTCTCCCAAGACAGTAGCAACCGATCACTGAAAAATCCTAATACAACAGTGACACTAAGGGTGCTTTCACACATATAGTCCCACGTGACCATGTGAACAGTATGAGTAAGAGAGACAAGTAAAATAAATGAATAATGTGGGAGTAATACGGAAGAGTGTGTGGAAATGTGTGTGATGTGTTTGTTTGTGTGCTGACAAAGCGGCTCTGAAAATGGATGAATGGATGTTTGTGTGTGTGCTGCCTGATGGAGCACTGGGTTGTGTGTGTGCATGCCTGTTGCCACGACGACAGTGTGTGTGATTGCTGTGTGTTGCTGCTGAGCTGTCACTGCATGGAGTTGCTCCGTTCCCGGACAAAAGTCTTCTCTGCCTTTTTTTTTGCTTGCTCCACCATGATATAAGTTTGAGAAAAGTTAATTTGTAGAAAACCGTGTGCATAATCTAACATTAGTTTGTATTGGGCTGCCGTAAAGCAGTACGTCTTGTCACCGGGTCGGAAGCAGGGAAAGTTGCAAGTGTGATTTTCTGGCCAGAGACAGCAGGGAGAGACAAAAGACCCCCAATCACCTCATAAACACTTGTATTACCCTCACAGGGACTACGAGAAGGATTTATTAAGGTGAAAAAGTTACTTAGTTCTGCTTATCAAAATCTGTTGTAGAAGAAAAAGTATTTGTAAAGGTGAAATTTGTAATTATTGATATCACAATATATTGAGATGTACATGTATATCGTACCGTTTAGTATCGGGACATATTGTATTGTGACATGCAAAATGTGAATCATATTGTCAGATTCATGGCAATGCACAGCCCTAGTGTGCACACACTGCTTTATTTATCCGCTTTGTAACTTTGTGTCCACAGATGGAGAGAACTGAGTGGGATGAGAGAGGCGAGGAAGAACCACGGGTTGGTGACCGTGAACAATAGGATTTATGCTTTTGGAGGGCAGGGAGCTTTGGGTAATAAAACCTCCATCACTCCAGATAAGATCCACAGCATTGTTTGCTCCAAATATAACTGACAGATTGAAGTTTTTAATCCTGATTTGTATGATCTGTTTTTCCCAAGGCGGACTCGACTCAGTGGAATACTATGACATCGCAGCTAACGAGTGGCGTGCAGTCTCTCCGATGCCATGGAGGGTGGTAACGGTGAAATGTGCAGCAGTTGGCGAGGTCATCTACGTGCTGGCTGCTGGTTTTCAAGGAGTGGGGCAACTTGGACACGCTCTAAAATACAACACTGACACTGATCGGTGGGTCCAAAGCCTTAATATTGTCGAAATAACAAAACATGAGATCATTGCTAGCTTCAAAATCTCATTATTTGTATTTATTTAATTTTATCCTGACATTAAATTCTATCATTTAACATTTAAAATCAAAAGATAAATCAATGCCATGAAAAAAGTGTGATTAGGATTTTCTGCGTTGCCAGGTGGATTACCTGCAACAAGGTGCGAGCATTTCCTGTCACTAGCTGTCTGATCTGCGTAGTGGACATATGCGGGGTCAATGAAGATGAAGACATGGACCTCATTGAGTCTCAAGCTCAGGCTACGAACGCTGCTTCTTCATCTGCCTCAACCTCTCCTTCCTCATAGGATCAGAAAAAGCTTTTACTATCTCGGCACAATTCTGAGTGGCCATACCAGCTACTTTGAAAAAGGTTAGTTACCCATAATGTGTTTACGTCATTAACTTAACCTAATGCTGCTAAAGCATTGATCTACTAAAGCTTTATGTAAGCTTTGATATGTTGGATCAGTGACTAATAGGAAATAAGCAGATGTTAAACACTGCTTTGGATTGACTTTGTCTAACTCTTACACTTTTCTCTTTTTGATACACAAATGTACAGCCTGACTGTCTTAAAAACATTGCATTTCCTAGAAGATCAATTAAGTTTTTTGTGAGCCATTTTTTTGAAAATTAATCAAATTTTATACTAAATCTTACGATAACAAAAATACTTCCAAAATACAATGTGTACTATATTAAATTAGTATTGACACGGGTATTTGTATTTTTTTTTAAATTTTCACAGAATTCTCATGTCAAAATTGGTGTTCCAGGGGTTATTGTTAATACATGTGGTGTAGTAGGCAGAAAAGGATATTTAATTTCTCTTTTATCTAGCTGTTCAGTTTAAAACATTTCTTCATCCAGTCTCTAGTGTACTAATAAGACAATATCTAAGTTTAAATTGGTTGAAATTTGATTTATTTAATAAACCATGTTTTTTGGAAATTAGACATCATTACAAAAATAAATATACAATTCATTTATTATGTATTTGGATATTGTGTGTGTATGTAATAAAAATGGGTAAATAATGCACTTTCTTTGTGATGTTCCATTTATTTTTTTTTAAGCAGAATGTTGTTACAGTATCAAAAACCTGTTAATTACAAACATGTTTCATAACATTAAATAGCAACAAAACACATTTTCTTCACAATTATTAGCATCAAGAATCATTAAAAATTCATAGCTGCAGCAAAAAAATTGCAATCGTGGTTACATTATCTGCCATTTCTTTTTGTTCCGCAAAATGATTATGGGCTCTATTCTCCCATGTGCGTAAGTTCAAAAAGCCGTGCAGGGGCGCTGTTATTGGCTGTGTGCTATTCTCCCCCTGTACTTTAGTCAGTTGCTGCATGCCTTCATCCCAGTTACGCACTGTGGGTGGAGCGCCCTGAAATGTGGGTGGTCCCATTCAAATCTGGCTTTACGCACATTCTACAGTGTGCGCAAGTCGTTTTCCTCTTACGCGCTTCTAACCCTGGAATAAGTGCAGTGCCCCGATAAGGTGAAACATTATATTGCACTAGAAATATGGACTTAGTTACATTTGAAGCCACACGGACTCGGGTGTTGCACGTCTGCGTGATTAATTCAAACTGACAGACGTAGACTTCTGTCCACGTTGGTCACAGTGATTCAACTATTTTCATACTGTGTCCAACGTAAAGTCACAGTTTGATCCACTACAGAGTGAAACAAGCTGTCATATGCGGATGAGGAAGGACCACAAACTGTTCGCACATATATTTTAATGAGGCTCAGGTCACTTTAAACAATTGATATTTAAAACTGCGTATTATGGAAGCCTATAGTTCTGTTTCACTGCAAACATCCCTCTGTATTAAAGCAGGACGCTCTGCGGTCGGGTTATTTCCTCATATCTCTAGCGCATCTAACTCGGTCATGCTTTACAGCGATGATGATGATCAAGGAGAGAGATTTTAACTGTGATTCAGTCACACAGCAATAATCTGATCAATGATCTGATCAAATCAACCTATGTTGTTTAAAAATGAAGGCGTTTCAAATTAAAAGTGAACGTTTATAATTTTCACGGATTTCAATGAAATTTACAAGCGTTGGGAAAACTCCATGTTCCGTGATTTCTAAACAGCCCAAAAAAAATGACATCACCGTCTCCTTTTCTTCAGCCCGCCTTCATTCACACACAGCACTTTTTGGCTCCTTACGTGCGGTGGGCGTGTCAGCAGCCTGGACCGAAGAATACGCGGAGGAGAGAAGTGCGTAACTGCAGGCACGCACAAAAGCGCTTTAGTCCAGATGGGAGAATAGACCCCTATAGAAGTACTGTTATCATGTAATAATTTCAACTGATCTAAAAATGCAAAGTAACTGGTATAAATCGTTATAAAGCACATTGTAAGAGTGTACTTGAGCTGTTTTATTATATATGTCTTAATTTTAAATGATTAAATGGTCTGAAACGCTGAATACATATATGTGATTATAAAAGTACCCATTGAAGATGCAGGTTGTGGTGTTGATAGTAATTCATTTTAATAACCCGATGCTTTGTGGTAAACATTAGACACCCACATAAAGTGTTTTATATCAGTCCAACACGTCATCTGTGTTCAGAAAAGCAAATCTGTTGCTTAACTCATTAACGCCTCTCGCTCCACCCGCCACTCGTCTCCCACCTCGCTGCCTTCCTCTCCCTCCCTGGCCTCTACTTCTCCTCTGACTCGCTGAAGAAGGGTTGGGCCTCCTGCCATTCTTTGCAGCATTCAGCAGAGAGGAATAGAGCTGTGAAGACAGGGATCCGCTTGCAAGTAATGACTCCGCTGCTTGGCCTCCTTTAAGACTTCTGAAGAGTCCATGGACCAAAGTGCCACTGAAAATGCTAGAAAACAGAAAAAATGGTCACTACTTCTCACTTCTTCAGTCAATTTATTGCAGATTTAAGAAAAATGTAATTTGCATGACTATATAAAAAAGGAAAAGCCAAATCAACATCTGTGAATTGACATACAATTTTGCCCACAGAAAAGTCACAATCAAATTGGTACCGGTAATTGAAACTCTTGGTCTGACAGGGTAAAAAAAGTTGCTTTAGTAAAACTTTGGTCTAATTTATTGAGGCCCCTGAAATAAACACACAAAGAGACTGAGAAAATACACAAAATGACAAAAAAAACACACAAGATGACTCCAAAAATACACAAAATGACAATAAAGCACACTTAAAGACTCCAAAAATACATAAATTAACAAAAACGCACTAAAGTAAAACAAAAACAGACTAGACAATGACATGAAACAACAAAAACTATTGTTCTCTTGTGTATTATTTATCATTTTTCAAAATCCTGACATGAATTTTCATAATGTGGCCACACAACACTATTGTGAGGTTTTGACACAAAAATAAGGCTTTTTAAAGTTAGTTTTTCTTACTATGACAGATGAGGTGCAGGCAATGGTTGCAGCAGCAGCTCATTAAGACACAGTGTAATCCAAAGGCACGACTGCCATTGGCTAAAACTGTGCGCCAATCCAATGTCCAAGCCCCGCCTCCCTCCTGGTCTCACACGATGTCGGTCTAACTTTGCTTGCACTTTACATTCAGCAGCCCAGTTGATCTGTGTGACTTTAACAATAATGAACAGAACCATTTATGAGAACAGTTGTTTTTTTAAACACTGAAGAACAAAATGAGAGCAGAACCAAACTGACCACCGTACGACACGTGGGTGAGTCCAGGCTGGGTGCTCCAGGATAGCTCTCCATACACCAAGCCAAGCACCATCGCCTGCAGGTGGAGCTCTGAGGGGGTTGGTGTGGTCTTTCTCAGCCAGAAGTTTGTGACTGCTACCACCAACTGCAGGTTGGGGGGGACAGGAGCCAGTGTCGGCTCCATTACTTCCAGGACATTGAGTAGAACCCCAAGCCGTTTTGCCACAGGAGTCTGGATTAAGTCAGAAGATAAAACTTAAATTGGACGCTTGTTTTTGCAAAGCACACACTTAATGAAACAAAGAAAAACATGTTGGTTATGTTCACCTGAGCAAGTCTCTCAGGATGTATGTTAGTGGGGGGCAGTGCCTCCACTTGGTTTACCTTCAGGTTTAAATCCAAACGGTCATATTCCTCCACAAAAATAGATCTAGAGCTGTGATCCGGCACTGCTGCAGCACTGGCTACTTCCCCCCTACCAAACCCTACAGTCACACCGTGTGGATCTGGTAAAACATCGCCCCGACCTCTGCCTCCTCGTCCTCTCCCTCCCCGCCTCCTCCTCTGTTGGACTCCACCCTGTGGTGCATTGGGAAACGGTTGAATATCCTCGTATTCTTGAGTTGTGTTGCCATTTGTTTCCTGCAGTAATATCCCATATACGGCCTGGCGGATTAGTTTAGAAGCACAGTGGCTGCTGGCGAGCTTACTGTTTTCCACCTGGGGGGTGAGAAAGGCCCTGTGCATGAGTAAAGCATCAACAACTAAAGGAGGCAGAAGACCCCGTGCAGCTGTGCAAGACAAGTACTCTGGCAGCGATGGAGTTTGACCCAACAAAGATCCCTTACCACCTTCGGAGAACCATCGAGCCAGACTGCTTTGAGGCTTGATGAAGTAATCCTGCATGCCTGCCCTCAGTTGAGAAATGATTTTATCCTTCTGTGCTCTGCCTTGTCCTGCCATTATCTGACTTATTTCCTCTAACGCCTCGGTTACATTTGACATAGAGAAGAGCCAAAGAAAAAGAACATCAATACGGGTTGAGGAAGTCCCACTTCTGCCTCTGCCACCACTTCCCCTCGGCACATGCTGTGAATCTATCACAGCAAAGATTTTTTCAACTGCTTTTGGAGTACCATAATCATTCCCAAGCAGGACCGCACCAAGGGCCAGCATCTCACAGTTGTTACTGCCAAACCATTGACAAAGACTGTGAGCAGTGTAGCGACGAGCTGAGATGTAGCGTTGGGAAGGATTTCCATTAAGATTGGCCCACTGGAAATTTTGGAATGGCAAATAACCACCTGGGTTGAAAACAAACACAAAGGAAAGCAGCTGTGAGAATTTTGTGAAAAATAAATAAGAAATCCAATTTATTAAACACTGTGAGAGCAAAGACAAATATGAAGTTACTACCCACACCTGGAAGGTCAAAAATGTAAAAGTCACTGTCACTGGTGAGGACTGGGCATTTCCACTGGTGTGCCAAGCATGCAATATCCCAGTCGGCCTCAGCTGGACACTGCACAAGTGGAACTCCTCTCTGGGTGAGGACCTGGATGAAGACATGTCTCACGAGGATAGGGAGAACGCTTCCACTGCGCCCATGAGCGAGTGTGTCCGCCTCCCTTATCTTGGACTGGATTCGCTGCTTAAGAGTACCAAACTTCTTCTCACTGGGGTCCATACCTTCAAAAAAAAAAACACAAGAAAAAATAGATAATCTTGATTTTCATGATTCATACTTGTATCTGATAGTACAGCAGGAGATGCAGACAAAAGATGAACATGCATGCAAAGTAGTGCTGCAATCTGGTGTTGTTTTTTTATGAAACGTAGCCCCCAGGACTATAGGTACATTTCCGGAGTTTTTCTACATAAGCGCAATGTGCCTGTGTTTATCACTGCTAATATAGGTTTCGTTAACGTTGGTTCGAATCCCACATTTGGCACATTTTTTTCATTTTAACATATTTAACACGGCAAATTCCACCTTTAAAAATAAACATTTTAGGTTTACGGTTACGGTTAGGTTTAGGGTTAGGGATAGAGTTACAGTTAGGGATAGGTCTAAAATAAAAGGGTGAGTGGAGTAGCTAAAAACAAATATGAGCTAAAATACAAATTACGGAACTTCAAGTCACGTGACCTAAACTGGCCAATGATGGGCGCTGCGTATCCATTGAGTTGCAGTTTACGGATACGTTTAACGTGCCCGTAGCTACGGCCTTTTTTTTTAATACCAAATTTAAAAAAGTGACAATATTCAAGACACATTTAATCAACTAGAACAAGGGTTCTGAACTGGTCTCACCCTGGGACCCAAGTTTTGCCACGGTCATTAAATCGCGTCCAAATTATTTTTTTTAGAATTCAAAAAACCAAATTTAGGTTTTCAAAAATAGCTGTTGAAAACACACACATATATACTAAATCTATATATTTTCCTGTGCAACATGCATTTCACAACATGCCTATCAAAAAAAAAAAAAGTTTCTTTCAAAATTAAAGACAAGTCCAACATGAGAGACATTGAGTATTTATTTATTCATTTTAGACCAGCTGGCCGCGACCCACCCAGTACAGATCCGTGACCCACTTTTGGGTCCCGACCCACCAGTTGAGAATCACTGAACTAGAAAATGAGAATCAAACAGACCTCCATCCAGTACCACATATGGCTGGATCCTACAGGCTTCCAGGGCAGAGATGAACTGGTGAAGCAGAGCAGCAAAAGCATCGTAGTCCCCTCCACGCTGTTGATCCAATCCAGAGGTAAAGTAGAGACGATAATAAAGACCACAGCCATCAATGACCAGCCGACTGTCACGGAACTTAACATTCTGTAGAAGATTTCTGTGGTTTTCTACGAAGGTGGTCAGACCGTGGACACCCATGAGATCTCAGATCCTGAGAGACAGAAAAGTACAGTGTTGGTAAATAAATGCACCACATGGGATATACTGTATCTGTAAATAACAGTGCAATGTAGACAAGCCTATGTGGGTAAACAACAGAAATGTGAAGCTTTAACCAAAGCATGTGGCAAATATGACGAGGTCAACACTTTATCAGCTTTAAGATGACTTTATAATAGTTTTCTTTGCTTTTAAAGCTTAATTTGTAAAACACAATCAAGAAAAATGTTAGAAAATGTAAACGAACCCCGTAAAGAGGAACTAGGATTCCTGTTGACGTTTGGAAACGCGGTAGTGGTCCTTTACTCTTTAACTTCAGAGTAAAATCATTACTTTAATATAGTGACACGATTAATTGGTGTTTTCTATTACTTTATATCCACTGTATCTTAACTTTGAAGTATAAATGTTTTTATTACTTTAAATGTTTTATGAAGATGAATTGCGAAATAATATATTGTCAAATTACTCTTGTTTTGAAAGGCAACTTACCGGTAAGATCTCGCGAGATGACGCAAACGTTAGCAGAGCCGCTAGCCAGTTTGGGTTTGGATTCACACATCGTAATGGCAACAATGTCTGGCGGAACAAACCCCGGGGGTCCCGGGATGAAACAGTGCGGGTCGGGACCGTTTGCACACTTTAAGAAAGAAAGTATCCCGTCCACCTGGTTCTGGGAGAGCCCGGACTCTTTAGCCCAGCTGGAGGTGGTGCGACAGTGGATCGGAAAGCACTACAAAAAGGTAATTAGCTTCAAGGCGCTAACCGCCCCCTGCTAACACACCCAAGCGACTGACAATGTAAACAAACGTGACACGTCTGTCAACATTTGCAGGTTTAATTAGGAGCTATTGTGTCTCATTTGGGATACAATAGAAATCATCACAGTTATTATCTTGTCTGTAGGCCATCTCTTGCAGCAGCTGAGTGAGGTATAAAAGGTTTTAAATCTCAAACTATTCTCAATCTAATCTCTCTCATTCGCTCTCTCTCTCTCTCTGTGTATGTGTGCGTGTGTGTGTGTGTGTGTCAGTACCTGTTAGTAGATGCTCCATCGTGCCAGGCTCTGTCTGCAGTTATTCTGCAGCTTCTGCAGTTCCAAGAGGATGTTTTTGGACGACAGGCCACCAGTCCTGTTCTCACCAAGATACCAGTAAGATAGTGTTGGTCTTTATGTACCTCTGTTTTGTTGTAACATTACCAATGCATGCAAGGGGTGGTGGGGGAAAAAAAACAAAACAAGTGTTGATTTGTTGCAATTACAATATTGACAATTATGAATAAATAGATTATTTAAGTTGATCAAATTGTAATGCAAACCAGGTGAGTCCTCCTGATCTGGATATTTCAATTACACTGTGCAATATTGTAGGTGCTGTGAGGTGTTAGTCAAAGGAGAAGTCAAATAATTCAGCAGCTTACGGATGTTAAATAGAAGATCAATAATCAGCAATGTTTAAAGGTTTGAGCTCAAATTGATAATCGGATCCAGACTTCAGTCATTGGAATCGAATCGTGAAATCGGGCTGATTAAAACCGGCCCGTGTGTTGTGAATAGATGTTAGTGTCTTACCTTTGCTATTCACTTACTAACGTTCTGTTAATGCATTTTCAGTGTATCATAGGTTTATTGGAGTCTCTAACTTGACTAGTAGTGGAGGTGTGTTTGTATTGCCCAGTGATTAACTCCAGTGCCCTGCAGCAATGGTTAGGATAAGCAGATAGAACAAATGAATGGCTGGTTAATGGTAAAAGCATTCTGAATAAATGGGTTCAACCTGGATGATAAGATGCATCAGAAAGAATCAGCGTAGTATCTCTCTGCAGGCACAATGCTTCCTGGACATGCGACCTGGTGGTGGTCTTTGCTACATTCTTGGAACTGCCTACAAGTTCAAGGTTGAACAAGGATGGTGGGTATCAAGTCTTACATGTCTTATTGTTTCACATCTAAATGCTGAGCAGTATTATAAATTGTTTTTCCTTATTTGTATATAGGCGTAGGTTTGACTTACAGAATCCCTCAAGAACTGAGAGGAATGTTGATATGTTTGTCACAATCGAGAAAGCATTGATTCAGGTGGGTAACTATGCCACAATAGAAATGAAGCATTCATAGGGGAATGTTTTCTGATAGACTGACACCATTGTGTTTTTTTCTTCTTTTTTCAACAGAATAATTGCATGTCTCTGCCTTTGGTATATCTGGACCCCACGTTGGATCCTGAGCTGACCAGCAGAGTGACTGGTATCATTGCCAAACACCAGGTAAATGGCTTTGGTTAAGGTGGTAGGGAAAAAACGACTACAGCAGACTTTTTAAGATTCTGTTTTCCCTCCACAGGGCACGCTCACAGACGACAGAACGGTTGCCAGTCATCACATCTGTACATCACTTGTTCCTGCAGAGGAGGGTGTGTTAAAGTGTTTTTATGTGTGTCTGCTAAGGTTAAAATGTTTCATACTAACACGTTCTGTATACTTGTTTTCATTCAGATGATTGGTTGCGTCCTGTCATGCGCAGAGACAAGCACGTCTTGGTGCACTGGGGCTTGCACCCTGACAGGTAATGCCAAACACATATGAAAATACAGATGCTCAGTGATGGAGCTTAAAGTTTTTAATGATGACCTGTTTAATCGTATTCTTAGTTATGACAGCTGGCTGCCCTCTGGTGAAGTTGAAGGTGAAGTCGAGGAGCTCCCACATGTGGAAAAGCCGTGGAGGGTCAGTACAGAGACACAATTGTTTAACAACCAAACTCGGTCTCTTATGTGATTAATTTCTCAGCAGTTTTCCTTCTCATTCTGGCACAAAGTAGTGTGGAAAATAGATTTAGTACGTGGAAGAATTTGAACTTGTTTGAAACAGGACATATTGTGATTATTCAGTCTGAGCATTTTCAACACTTTAAAAGGTGGTTGTGACTGATTGAATATTTGTCTCCTGTGCATGTCCATTGGCGTGCACAGCTCATTGATATTTATTTGTATTTGACTACTGAACTCTAATGGAGCTCCACTATTGTTCTTTTACTCTATTTATTCTTTAAGGGCTAAACAGGGAACTTGGGAATGTTATTTTGTTATGTATTGTACGTACATTATATGCACACAAAGACAATCAAAAATCCTTGTATTTCAGGTTCATGCTGGTTGGGTTTTGGACTCGGATATTTTCAATGAGTGGATGAATGAGGAAGACTATTGCGTAACTGAGAGAAACGTAACTGTCATGCTCCGACGGCGTATTTATTCCCAGGAAAAGCAGGTTTGTCGGAGAAATTACTTTTTTCTGTCGTTACGGTTGTGTTATTTATTGTTACATCTAAGAAGTCTCCCATTAGGATGGACAATAAAGGTTAATCTGAAAATTGCACACTTCAAGCCATTTAGTTTTTTTTCCCCCATTGGATTTGAATCTTTCTTACAGGACCAAAAGTCCACACCCCTGAAAAAAAGAAGACGCTCCCCCTCTCCTCCGTCATCTGACAGCAGAAAGAAAGGAAAAAAGGGGTGAGGTGGAAAAAAAAGCTACTCTTTTTAATTGGCCGCACTTCAACGTGTCTAAAACAGTTGTTTTTTCTCCCAGGAGAAGGCGCGGCCAACAAGATGAAGAGCTTGAAGAGGACCTGACCAAAGACATGGAGGAGCCTACTCCTGTGCCCAACATGGAGGAGGTTATACTACCTAAGAATGGTAAAGCATTAATAGGCAGCATGTATGACACTCTGATCCTGTGTAACAGTTGTATAGGGATGTTAAAGTGTGTTTTATAGTTTTTAAGTACAGTCTTTTATCTTTATTTTTAAGTAAACCTGAAGAAAGACAGTGAGAATACTCCTGTAAAAGGAGGGATCATGGCTGACCTTGGTAAGAGGAACTTTGAAACACTATATTCTGTCTTTTTGTCATGTAAGTAGTATTTTTCTCAATATTTTTCATTGTTTCTCAGACGATCAAGATGATGACTTTCCTGGGAGAGTAAGACTTTTTTTTCCTTTTTTTTTTTTAGCTCAATCATGTTCTTTCTTGCTGCTAGATAGTTGTCTTCATATTTTTGTGTTTTAAAAGGAATAATACAATCCTTCTGTATGTGCAGGAAGATGAAGAAGGAAGAGGTGATATCCCACGCTTTTCAGAAGGAGAGGAAAATATCACAGAACAAACCCATCATATCATAATACCAAGCTACACGTCTTGGTTCAACAACAACAGGTAGATTAATGCACATTTTTCTGCTTAGTCTGACATGGATGTTGAACCTTTTCTTGTTTTTTGCTTGTTATCAGCATTCACTCCATAGAGAAACGCTCCCTGCCAGAGTTCTTTAATGGGAAGAATAAATCAAAGTCCCCTGAAATGTGAGTAGGGCTTCATGTGTACGTTTCCTTACACAAGGAACAATAACAGATTATGACTTTGCCTGTACGTTCTAGCTACCTGGCGTATCGTAACTTCATGATTGACACGTACCGGCTCAACCCTCAGGAGTATCTCAGCTCTACGTCCTGCAGACGCAACCTTACCGGAGATGTCTGTGCAGTCATAAGGTATAATAGTGACAAAATGCAAATGCTTGATTTCCTAATGCAGGATGGGGGGGGGACAACCCTAGGGCCACATTATTAACATTTAAGTCAGCATGTAGAATAATGACCAATCTGAGCATTAATACAGGAGAGAACAAAGGGTTTTGTCTGTTTCCATTTTGTGTGTTTTGGAGTCCTTTTGTGTATTTTTGTCATTTTGAGAATTTTTGTTTTCATTTTAAATGTTTATTCGAGTCTTTGTGTTTTTGTTGTCATTTTGTTTTTGTTTTTCTGATTTTTTCTTTTTCTGTGTAATTTTGTACATATGTTGTACGTCCTTGGAGTCATTTTGCATTTGCGTTGTTGTTTTGTGTGTCTTTGTTTTCATTTTGTGAGTTTTTTTGGTGAAATTTTGTGTGTGTTTGTGTACATTTGTGTACATTTGTTGACATTTTCACATTTAGCGGTAGTTTTGTGTTTTTGTTGGTTTCTTTTTTTTTTTTTTTGTATTATGTTGGGCTTCATTCCTTCCAACTTCTTGAGGATCTGTTTTGGAGGCCGCACAAAATGATACCAAGAGTCACATGTAGCCCCCTGGGCCACCATTTGCCCGTGTCTGCCCTAATGTGTGTTTCAAAAAGGCAGTTTTGCATTCATTTGTAAAATGTCGATTTGTCTAATGTGAAAGCAGTTTTGCCATTAATCGATGATTATATATGAAATAACTACTACGTTGTGATTGTGTTTAGGGTTCATGCGTTTTTGGAGCAGTGGGGTTTGATTAACTACCAGGTGGATGCAGAGAGCAGACCTCTCCCAATGGGACCCCCACCCACACCACATTTCAACGTGCTGGCAGACACGCCCTCTGGGTTGGCCCCACTACAGCATAAACCCCTACAGGTTAGAGCTACTGAGTTTACTACATCAGTTGCTTCATTCATTCATTAGTTTACTACAATATACCCCACGATCTGGGCTGTAACTTGCTGGAGCTCATTTTGTTCATCTAAGGCACAAGACAAGTGTCGAATCACTGGATCACTATTTTTGTTTGTCATGCTTCGAATCTTGATTTATTCTGGTCCTTTCCCTCATTCTTTTCAGGTATCAGCCTCGCAGCATATGTTGTACTTCCCAGAAAGAGGTCGAGAGAAGCCATCGGACTGCCAGAACTTTGGTCTACGCAGTGACATCTACGCCAGGAAACACCCAAAGGTCTCACTCACTTTAAAACACGATGGAAATGTCTTTATTTTAGCTATTTAAACTGGTATTATCCAAAAAGTCTAATAATAGGCTTTGTGTCTTGCTTAGGTTGTAGGTGTTTTTTCTCCACTAGTTGCTTGTTATAGGGAGTTGATTGCATTTTCTCTGATTATTTGTTTAATATCTCATATTTCTCTTCCTGTTACCTTTGTATCAGACCAAAGGGGCAAGTGCAGGAAGGGAATGGACTGAGCAGGAGACACTGTTGCTTTTGGAGGTGAGGATAACCTTCATATTTTTGCCTTTCAAAGTGACACATTATGGCAAGAAAAAAGGTTTGATTCTGGAGTTTATTTGTACTGTTTTTTGTGCCTTTTATGACTCGTACCTTTTTTGTTTCTTTTTATCTGTCCCGGTCAGGCCTTGGAGGTCTACAGAGATGACTGGAATAAAGTATCGGAGCACGTTGGCTCCAGAACACAAGACGAATGCATCCTCCACTTTCTGCGGCTGCCAATAGAAGACCCTTACCTGGAAGACTCATCGGCTTCTCTGGGTCCGTTGGCGTATCAGCCTGTGCCCTTCAGCCAATCAGAAAACCCCGTGATGAGCACAGTGGCCTTCCTAGCATCTGTGGTAGATCCACGTGTGGCATCGGCTGCAGCCAAAGCAGCGCTAGGTGAAATAAAAAGACAGACTTACTGTGTATTGATTTAGACGTTAAATAAATAATTATGTATTACTGTCTCCAGAGGAGTTTTCCCAAGCACAAGAGGAATTTGTGGATAAACCTTCTGATTCATCAAACATGTTAGAAAAAACAGGTGTGATATTGGTTGTTTCCTACATTATTGTGTGGTATATACTGTAGTTTGAAACCTTCTTCATCCATTCAACAGAACTGATGGATGTGGGAAAACTGGACACGATATCCACACCACATCAGGTTATAGATCACCTCAGATAGTGTTTCTACTGGGACTGTTTGTTTACTTGACATAATCTCATCTGTGTTTGTGTCTGCTGGTTATTATTTCAGCTTTCTTTGAGAGCAGATGGGCTTAAAGTGGAGGGCGATGGCGTCAAAAGAGAACAACCAGATAGTATTCTTGCAGAGGAGAAAGAAGGTATGTAAAGATGGTGTCTGTTAAAGTAGATATGTTCACCACCTGTGTATATTTCTCTTTTTTATTTTTTCTTCCTGTCACAGGAAGGGGAGATGACGATGATGATGGCACAGGCCAGCGTGAGGGAGACGGGGACGAGGGAAGGAGGGTAATGGAGCTTGACCTGGTGGAGAGCAGCGTTTCCACGGCAGCAGCTGCTGCTCTGGCCTCGGCTGCCACAAAGGCAAAGGTAGAGCATGAAAAACTGTCCAATCAGATCAACACACAGTCAAGTGGTTCTTAGTACTCAGGTCAGGGTTGGGGCCAATTAGAATTCTAATTGTAATCACGTAATTGATAATTAATTACAATTATGGCATAATTGTGATTGTAACTAATTGAAAACATCTGTTGTTACTGTAATAATAATTGAATTGTAATTGAGTTTAGATCATTCACTTTGTAATTGTAATTGGCATGGAAATTCTAGAAAAACTGTAACTGAATTAAAACGCAAAACTGGGCAACCATGTGAGAGTTCTATGGCTTACACGTATGTAGTTAACATTTATTAAAATATGTTTCATATCAACTTTTCCCATATTTTACCATTTAAAAAACTTTAAATCTAGGGGTATACTGACACAAAAAAGGCTCAGACGCCCATATCAAAGACCTTAATACCTATATTATCATTTATAAGGAAACGTAACAAGGTTACTAAAAGATGAAAAACAGATTGGATGAAAGATAATATTTTTTAGTGTATTTTAAAACATGGGTCAAAACCAACCACTAATCATAAAAGATGCAAACAGAAAGCTTAGACAAGAGGAAGGTTAAGTTTTATGGTGTTATTTATTATAAGCTCAGTAATTGAGATTAATTGAATTTGAACTTTAGTAATTGAGATTGTAATTGACTTTCAGTGGACAAATAATAATTATAATTTTAATTGTAATTGGAAAAAATGCTGGCCACCGGAATCATAATTGAGATGTATTTGAACATGGATAATTGAAGACGTCATTGTAATTGAAAAATGTAATTGACCCTGACTCAACGTTAAAGCTTTCTCCGACCTGCAAACACACCAGGAACTCAAATGTACTTTACATATAAATATAAATAATTAAATCTCCAAAAAGATTAAATGGGAGCAGTACTTCAGATTTTTATGTAATAGTGGATTTATTTTATTTTTTAAATTAGTGAACAGTTAGTGACAACAAACTGTTACATAACAATTTAGCTTCTCTTCTTTTTCACCTGCTGGTATGGAGAATCATCACAGCCATTACCATCTACCCCGTACGACTTTGATCTAGCAACTACATTTACATAGTGGTTTGTTTAATTAAAATATGTTTTAGGATTTTCCCTTTTTACAGTTTTAAAACAAAATAAAAACACATGAGCACCTTTTTTTCCCATTAAGTTTTATTTATTGTTTTGATTTTTTACCCAAATACATCCAAAGAAGACAATTGCAGACAAATGTGATTTCAGCAAAAAGTAACATAAGGCAAAAAGCCTTAAAAGGCATTAAATTCATAAATCTGGAAGAAAAAAAAAGGCCTTAATTGTTGTAATAACATCTTAAATCAATGTTTCAAAAGGCTTACATTTGAACACATAAGTATGATTTTATGATTGTAATTTATCTCACATTTCAAAATATGGTAGCATTCATTTAAATATATATTTATATATCTTGTAATTTACCTTAATATTGCACAATCACAACAGTGGAACAAACTACAAAACAGTGACGTGTTTGCAGCGAGACTCTGTGCAGATGCGCATCATAATTGTGGCAACTTTCAGCAACATGGGGAAATGTAGCTTTAATAAAACTGCCTGTCCAATTAAGATTTGTTTTAATGGCTTTTGTTAATGGTTTTGTTTTTTGTATTTTTGTTGTTGTTTCATAGATTTCTGGCTATTTTTGTCATCATCTTGTGTGTTTTGAGTGATTTTGATTATTTTTGTCTGTTTTTTTTGTGTGTATTTTACTGTAATTTTGTGTTTACTTTGGGGACAGCCAGTTGCACGTCTGCACGAGACACTGAAAAAAATTGTATTCTACCCATATGTAATTGATGTGGCATTTTTTTGTCCATAATTCTGTTAACTTTGAATTTAATTTCAAATGGCTTTAAAAAATCTTAAAAAGTCTTGAATTTAATTTGACTGAAGCTGTAGGAACCCTGCTTGTATAACTTTAGTTTTCTCCCCCCTCATTCAACCTGATTTTACCCACATAGACTCAAAAGACCGTTGAGTTCCAGTGGAACTCACAAACAAGGATTATAATAACAGTGCTTGTAATTTCAGCACTTGGCAGCAGTAGAAGAAAGGAAGATCAAGTCCTTGGTGGCTCTGCTGGTGGAGACACAAATGAAGAAATTGGAGATCAAACTGAGACACTTTGAAGAGCTGGAGACTATTATGGACAGAGAAAAAGAGGCTGTGAGTGGATATTTTCTGCTTTTTCTCTGTAGTGAAGCTACAGTAGAAGTTTAAGTGTAGCTGTAGTGTTTGATAATCCTTCATTGATGTTTTGCTGTGTTGTGCAGTTGGAGCAGCAGAGGCAACAGCTTCTGACTGAGAGACAGACTTTCCACACGGAGCAGTTGAAACAGGCTGAGATGAAGGTTCGCCAGCAGAGGGAGCAACAGGGCCAGCCTGGGTTTACACCGCAGCATTCAGGTGTGAGCACCAGCACCAGCACCAGCAAACCCCAATGATATCCCACAGGCATAAAAACAACATGTTTGTCATCAGCACAGGCAGTGTGATTAAACCATAAACACGTTTCCTTCGTTCCATGAAATTCCGGCCTTCTTCTGCAGGTCAGGCTGTGACCAATCGAATGACGCCTAGTGGTGGAAACACCCCGACAGTGGCTAATAGGCACCCTGGAGCTCCCAATGGCATGTGTGCGTACACTTTACTTTTTAACAAGTTTAATATTAAGTTGTTTTTTTTCTTTTTTGTTTTTGTTTGTACTGACATTATCTTTTTGTCTCAGACCCGTCCTCCCAGTCTGATGGAATAGCAGCCCCCCAGACCGCCCCCCCATCATCCAGTCACAGCTAAACTCATCAGGAAGAAAAAGAGCCACCGACACCAGAGCCACTTCTCTCATCCACCATGCAATGTCAAATTAGAAAGTAAATATATAGAATCAGTTGCCAATGTGTTGTCTTTATAATCTTCCAACAGTAGATTATATAAACTTGTCACAAAACAATAAGCTCTGTGTTTAGTCAGTTGTTACGTCTGCCTTCTGTACAACGTTGTTACTGTTATTAAGTTGTCAATGCAGCTTAATACATTGTTTTACACAAATGGTTGTTTTGCTTTCATTTTGTTTGTGCATTTTTCAAAGTTCACATGAACTGTGGATTTTCCGTACTGAACCAGAAGAACGTGTTTTACAAAAGCACTGATGCAGGTATTTACTTTCACTTTGAGGTTTCGGTATATTTATCAAAAGAGGCAAACAGTAATTTTATATTTTTTTGAATATTTCCTTTGGGAACACTTTACTTGAAGTTTTATACATAAAGGCTGTCATTATTATAATGTGACACCTGTCATTAGCATGAATAAGGTGTCAGGAAGGCTGTCATTAAGTGTCGTTTGTTACCCTAACCCCTAACCTTAATCCTAACCCCACTAGATCCCTCCATATAATCCAAAAAATGCCAACATAGCTGTCATAAGGTGTCATAATTTAGTGAACAACACTTCAAAGACAGCCTTCATGACACCGTTTTCATGCTAATGACAGCGTAATGTCAGCCTTATGTATAAAACTTAAAGTAAAGTGTTGCCTTAACTTTTATGTTGTAGCCCAAAGACCACCCAACTGAAAGCATCGTTGCAGATAAGCTCCATCAGTGACTCTGGGGGGTAAAAAAAATAATAATAAAGAAATAATTGGATTTAAAAACCAGACTATACATGTATTTGATTAAAAAGGGTGCAGGGTGGTATAGTGGTTGGCATATCCACCTCACAGTGCAAAGGTTCTGGGTTAAAGCCCTGGGTTGGACACTTGGGTCCTTTCTGTGTGGGGTTTGCATGTTCTCCACATGCTTGCATAGGTTTTCTCTGGGTTCCTTCCACAATCCTGACACATGACAGTTAGATTGGAGACTCTAGATTACCCAAAGGTTTGAACAGGAGTGGTTGTCTGTGTGTGTGTTGCCCTGTGATGGACTGGCACCCTGTCCAGGGTGTACCCCCACCTAATGCCCAATGAGAGCTGGAGATAGTAGAACAACGCGACTCTAAAAAAAAAAAAGCCAGCGGGTTGCTAAATGGATCGATGGATATTAAATACATTTGTACAGCAGGATAGAAAGGTAGAAGAAAATAATATTACAAAACAGGAAGGGAAGAAAAGAAAATATGCAGGTTTTAATATGTGTGTTTTGTTAGAATATTAGTCCTCTGCCTTTAGCAATGCACTCAGTGAGAAATAGAAAAAAAAGATGAACTCAGTCTAAGGTTATGGAGCGCTGTTGTAAAAGAGAAAAATTAGCAGTGGAAAAATGGACAGAATTAGAAAATGACATTTATGCTGAGCTAGTGTCAGAGGGTACAGACTGAATGGATGGATAGGGATGCCCGTGTAATTGTTGCATCACAATGCAGCGTACTGCATAAAAACTATAACTTCTGCCTATAAGTGTGATTCCTGCCAGCGACACTGATTTATGGACTGTCAGTGAAAAACTCACCTGATTGTCATTGTGCAGTAAGTTAATAGGTTACTTCTAGTTGTGATGCTTGGACTGGGATCCTAAAAGCATAAAATACAGAAAATTGTATTCAGTGAAAGTATTAAAATAACTTTAAGTGATTTTTGATTTGGAATGCATAATAATAGTTATTGAAAAGCAAACATCTTTTCACAATCTTTCTTTTTAGAAGTGTTGTATCTTGGTAATGATTCAGGGGCCACATGCAGAACTTGGTTCATTTGTCTTTACTGAACTCTCATACAATGGTCAACTTTTGAATGGTCAACATTTCTATCAGTGTCATGTTGGTCCATCCTCTGCTAGACTCCTACATTACGTACTGCAGGGAATATCAATCATAAGCAAGAAAATACTGTATTAACACAAATGATAATCTGCTATACTACCAATAAGGAAGAGGTGTTAAAAAAAGATTTGACAAACAAATAAACTTAGCCTTCACAGTTTGTAAATACATTTATTTTAGTTAATTTTCAAAAAAAATCTTGGTTTTAAGCTTGTATTTAGGCTCAAAAGTTGTTTTGTGCTAAAAATATTTTCTATAGGCACTTTTCAGGATAAAAAAAAAGCTTCATGAGGCTTACTAGTGATTATATTTAATAGATTATTGATTCAAAGAATTATTGTTATGGTAGGCTGTTGTATAGGGGCGGGACGATACACTGAGTTCACGATATAATTTGATAAATGATAATACTGGATTGTGATAACGGTACGATACGGCATATTCGGAAAGGAAAAAAGACCCAGAAAAATTGCAGTTGAAAAAACAACCATGCTTTTATTTTTACTTTAACTCTGTACATATTTATATACTAAATTTGGGTATGACTTTTCATCTCAATAGGTGTATAAATACCACTTGTACCCTTGATGTTACATTTTGTGAGGTTTTGATATTGCTATATCTTGTCCCTATACTTTACTGTGGTAATCGTAATCATAAGGGATGATCGTATAGGAGAGTCAGAATTTGAAACCCTTTTTTTTCAATTTTTTTTTTTAACCCTTACCATTTTGGCTCATTCCATAGGCAACAGCTCCTGTTACTGCAATGGTAGCCAAAGCTACAGTGGTTGACACTGACAAATCCTTCATACCCACATTCACTACAGGTGTAGATATATTCACCTCTCTCCTGAAATAAAGATATCACAAACACAAAGGTAAAGTCATCATAGAGCCTACGACAAAAACCTGTTTTGTAGAACACCTCAAAAACAAAATGAAAATACAAATGAGAAAATTTAAATGTAACACTTACACATGCACACCCCAATTTGAAGTAACATTCCTTTCTGGTGTAGATATACCCCTGGTTTGGAGGCTTTTACTTTTTCTAATTTCAAAATGTGTTACACACACGCACACACACACACACACACACACACACACACACACACACACACACACACACACACACACACACACACACACACACACACACACACACACACACACACACACACACACACACACACACACACACACACACACACACACAATTGTTAACATCTCCTATTTTAATGCTATTATTTGTATTATTATAAATGAGGTCAACCCACCAGCAATTTAACTTACCCTGTCTCCATGTCTGAGATGATATGTTTCCTGGAATACTAGTCTTCTGGTTTTGTTGAACTTATTTGTTTAAGGCAGTGCACACACACCCAGATGTGACCTAATGGAGGAAGTGACCTTATTCCTGAAAGTGACCCCCATTTATTGTAAGTGGACATCATATTTTACCTTTAGATACGTTTGATCTTAAACTTTGGATTTGTAAGAATTGAATTGAACCCAGACTGGTGGTTTTCTAGAAGGTTAATAAAACATATCTAACATTACAATAACATATGTTTTAAAATGAAATGTTTCCTGGACATGAAAATAAACTATGCAGCTCTCAACAGTGGTTACTCAATTTTATATAAACCAAGTAAATTAATTAAATTAAAGGCAGCACATACCAAGTGCTTGGGCTTGTTAAAGCTAATGTACATTTTACATTTTAGATTTGGAAAAGTACAGTTTTTCTGGCTGTTTCTCACTCAAAAAAAAAGAAAAGAAGCATAGTAACAGGACAGGTTTGTCTGCATATCTTTCATTTACTTCTGTTTTGTCATTCATGATGTTTTGTTATTGCTACAGTTTTGTTTCTGTGTGCACTGCTGGCATCACTACTATGGCCATTATGTCCTATTTCTGTTTATTTGACAAGTCTACACCATCACTCAGGCTGAGGAAGATAAAGGAGTTCCATGTTCCTGTCTGATATTAATTCACTATATTTGTATAGCCTACATTCAGTCTTCATCAAAGTTATTATAGCAAACGTGCACATGCATTAAAATTGGTGCAAATTGAGTTGGTGACCTTGGCAGACTTAAAAAAGATTTTATATTTAATTAGCTGTTAAGTCTACATTCTTGTACAATGTCAATGTTATTAAGCTGAGAACTTTTCTTAATAAAACTTTTTAAATACATTTTGTGCAGTTGCTTTCAGTTTCAATATTACTATTATAAAAGCATGATTGGAATGTGGAGTGACCACATTGAACAACAACACAATCAAGTGTATAAGGCTTATAAGGTCATGATATAAAACATTATCTTCAGAAATACAAATATTAATTTCCTATCTTCTTTTTGAAAACTCTCCTGTAAATCCTCATCTAGACAACATAACTGCACTTTAGTCAGTTAAAAATATGGTAAAAAGGGTGTTGTTTACACAACATTTACTACCTAAAGTTACTATGGGCTGAAATTCAGTTTGACCTCTTAACACAATAGTAATAACAACAGCTATAGCAACAGTAATACCAACACATTTTGTAATAACTTGACAAAATACAATATGTTGTCCTTCATGGTGTTTTAACACACATTTTATAATATGTGTATTTTATAAACTCTGCCATATGCTAATACATGTAGTGCATTTAGATTTTTTTTTCTTCAAAAAAATTATTTGTAGTCATTAGAAAACAAATGTAAGGGATACTTGAAATAAAAGAGTATTGATTGTTTTTTAATCTGTAATCACCCCAATTTGTCAGACAAAATGTGTGAAAATGTATTACACATTGTGTTCAGGATATCCATTATTATAGAAGTTGTTAAAAAAATCATGTAAAAAAACATAATAATAATAATTAGGTAGCACTTTATAATACAGCCCATGTCTTACAGGATAACTCCCTTACATGATGGAAAGTTGTTATATAATTACAGACCAAAGTGGTTTTCAAAGCCTCAATGAAAATATCCAGCAGAAAAGTCTTTGGTAAGTATTTTCTTTATGTTTGGGCTAAAAACAAAAAGAATATTAAATGTTATCAGCTCTTAATATATTACTTTAATACACTCTCATGGCTTGTTTTCTTATAACAAAACACTTTTGGTTTCATTTTTACCCATGAATGAAATGAACCTATAATTAAGTAAGTTTTAGCTGATGGGGGAAGGATTCTATTGTGTTCATGCACGTATGCATAGTCAGGGTTTAGCAATTTAAGAGATCCAACTTAGTCCTCATAATTCTCCTTCTGTATTAATGGATAAGACGTCACTGTTTTTATCTTGTTAATGAAATCTGTGCTAAAAAGCAGTTCCTGGTAAAAGCAATGAGCAAGATGATCTTTAGGTATCAGAACTAAGGTGAACTAAAATGTATTCCTGCAAATATTTAATCACTTTTAGAGCACACTGGATGAGACAAACTGAAACACTGTGTTACTCCTCCCCATGTTACTAAATGTAGTTTTAAACGTATGTGTTGCATTAAACAAAAACACTTGTTCTATTAGAAAGACAATAAAAACACATTTTCCATGATTTTTATTTAATCAGTACCAAACATGGTTTCAATCATAGAGGAACACCTTTGAAAAAAGTGATAGAATTTTTGCAATATTTTCTTGATTATTCTACTTTTTGGGGATTTATGATTATGAAAGAAAAAATCCACATATTATGACTGCAGTAAATCAGAGAATAATAAAACGTGTGGCATTAATAAACTTAAGAGCTAGAAACAAGATTGACCACAAGCAAGGCAAGACAAATGTATTTGTACAGCACATTTCATAGGCAATTCAATGTGCTTTACATGATTAAAAAGTACAACAGAAAACATTTAACAGTTTATAAATCAGCAGTAAAAACATTAAATCATCAATAATATGATTAAAAATCTCCCTCTCAGTCATACAGAGAAAAAGAGAGCCTTTAACTTGGATTTAAAAATGTTCATAGTTTTTTTTTTTTTTTTTTTTTCAATATCAGATGTACACATAACGCTTCAATAGTAGAACGTTCCCTTTTGGTGGAGTAGGCTAACAGCATCATAATCAATACACCACACCATAGATCTTGCTTTTGCCACGTCGTGCAGGGACCAGGACACACAGGGCGTCTAATCCTGGTGGATTTTTGACCACAACCCTGGTGGAATACAGGTGATTTATTAAATGTATTATAATCAGTAAATTGGGTATGTTTTATTAAGCGTATCATTAGACTAGGATGACTTTACTATGGTGAAACTGATAGCTATATATGTGGGAAGTTAGGACATGCCATTTTAATGATATAGCAGCAGCATATAGCAGTAGTATATTCATGATATGGAGTGTGTTTTATGTCTATGCTTTTTAATCGTCACAGAAAATGTTTTACTAAAACTCTTCATCATCCTGTAGATACAGTATATGTTATGTTGGATTCTTCCATATAACCAGCCTTTGAATTAATATGCACAGTGTTCTAATCCAACAACTTTAAAAAGACGTTCCATGTCATAATGTTTGATGAGGTTGTTCAAATACTTACAGCTGACGAAGCTTGTGATACCAGAGACGATCCAACCAATTGCAGCTGTCAACCAATTAAATAGGAAGCAAAAGCCAGTCATAATGCCATCCCAAACCTTTTGAATAAAGGCTATAAAACCAAAGGATTTAGTAGTTCCTTCATAGTAATGCAAAGCACTTCTCCTGAAACAAAAAAGGGGAGACAATTTACAAATGTACTTAGTGTATACCATATCATAGGTAAATAAAGCTCACAGTCCTTAATGATACATAACATTCACAGGAAAGATATATTTCCTTTGTAAAATGTACCTCAGTCACATGCACCATGACTGATTTCACTCAATAATTATCAACCATTGTCTTCTTTCATAATTCATACACCTGAAATCTATTTTATAGAACAGAGCAATCAATGTAAAGTCACTTACATTGCTGTCTTTATTTCCTCTCCCTTATTGACATCAATACCACGGGATGCAGTATACTCCTCACAGAAATCGAACATTTTTTTCCTGAAACAAAAAAGGGGAGACAATTTACAAATGTACTTAGTGTATACCATATCATAGGTAAATAAAGCTCACAGTCCTTAATGATACATAACATTCACAGGAAACATACATTTCCCTTATAAAATGTACCTCAGTCACATGGACCATGACTGATTTCACTCAATAATAATCAACCTTTGTCTTCTTTCATAATTCATACACCTGAAATCTATTTTGTAGAACAGAGCAATTAATGTAAAGTCACTTACGTTGTAGTCTCCATCATGTCTTCAGAAATCTGTACCACCTGCTGTCACTGATGCCACTGCTGATGTTTAAGCTTGTGTTCTCACGACACAATTTAATACAATAGTTTATCGGGGCGGATGATTCTTTTGCTTTTGTTTTCATACACACACACACACACACACACACACACACACACACACACACACACACACACACACACACACACACACACACACACACACACACACACACACACACGCACGCACACGCACACGCACACGCACACACACACACACAGAGCCCAAGTTTTGAATCTGTGTTGACTGCTGGCATCACTACTATGGCCATTATGTCCTAAGTCTACACCATCACTCAGGCTGAGGAAGATAAAGGAGTTCCATGTTCCTGTCTGATATTATTTCACTATTTTTGTATTGCCTACATTTAGTCTTTATCAAAGTTATTATAGCAAACGTGCACAGGCGTTAATATTGGTGCAAATTGAGTTAACAATTGTGAGATGGTGACCTTGACAGACTTTAAAAAGTATTGATATTTAATTAAACATAGTCCTACATTATATACAGTGACATGAGAAAGAGGGGGGAAGCTTAGGATGAAAAACATACTCTGTTGTGTTCATTCATTCATTCATTCATCTTCTGATGCAGGGGGGGCTGGTGCCCATCTCCAGCTCTCATTGGGCGTTAGGCTACAGATGTTCATTGCTCAGTGGGTTCTGTTATTGGTCAGCTGTTAAGTCTACATTCTTGTACAATGTCAATGTTATTAAGCTGAGAACTTTTCTTAATAAAACTTTTTAAATACATTTTGTGCAGTTGCTTTCAGTTTCAATATTACTATTATAAAAGCATGATTGAAATGTGGAGTGACCACATTGAACAACAACACAATCAGGTGTATAAGGCTTATAAGGTCATGATATAAAACATTATCTACAGAAATACAAATATTTATTTCATATCTTCTTTTTGGAAACTCTCCTGTAAAGCCTGAGCTGTAAATCCTCATCTAGACAACATAACTGCACTTTAGTCAGTTAAAAATATGGTAAAAAGGGTGTTGTTTACACAACATTTACTACCTAAAGTTACTATGGGCTGAAATTCAGTTTGACCTCTTAACACAATAGTAATAACAACAGCTATAGCAACAGTAATACCAACACATTTTGTAATAACTTGACAAAATACAATATTTTGTCCTTCATGGTGTTTTAAAACACACATTTTATAATATGTGTATTTTATTAACTCTGCAATTTGCTAATACATGTAGTGCATTTAGATTTTTTTCTTCAAAAAAATTATTTGTAGTCATTAGAAAACAAATGTAAGGGATACTTGAAATAAAAGAGTATTGATTGTTTTTTATTCTGTAATCACCCCAATTTGTCAGACAAAATGTGTGAAAATGTATTACACATTGTGTTCAGGATATCCATTATTATAGAAGTTGTTAAAAAATCATGTAAAAAAACTTTATAATACAGCCCATGTCTTACGTGATAACTCCCTTACATGATGGAAAGTTGTTATATAATTACGGACCAAAGTGGTTTTCAAAGCCTCAATGAAAATATCCAGCAGAAAAGTCTCTGGTAAGTATTTTTTTATGTTTGGGCTAAAAACAAAAAGAATATTAAATGTTATCAGCTCTTAATATATTACAATAATACACTCTCATGGCTTGTTTTCTTATAACAAAACACTTTTGGTTTCATTTTTACCCATTAATTAAATAAACCTATAATTAAGTAAGTAAACTTTCCTGTTTTAGCTGATGGGGGGGAATGATTCTATTGTGTTCATGCACGTATGCATAGTCAGGGTTTAGCATAACAACTCGATTATCAGATTAGGTGCATTTATTCTCAAAATAGATAGGCCGCACGTCTGATCATCATTGATCATCAGATCATTTCAATGGACGTCAGAGTTCCCAATCCCTAAAGTAGTATGTGTAAGTGATATTACTGTATACTAAAGAAAACTGGAGAGAAAAAAAGCAGAATTCTCAGAGATGTGGATAAACTTTCAGTACTAGATCAAACTCTGTAGCAATTTTAAGAGATCCAACGTAGTCCTCATAATTCTCCTTCTGTATTAATGGATAAGACTTCACTGTTTTTATCTTGTTAATGAAATCTGTGCTAAAAAGCAGTTTCTTGTAAAAGCAATGAGCAAGATGATCTTTAGGTATCAGAACTAAGGCAAACTAAAATGTATTCCTGCAAATATTTAATTACTTTTAGAGCACACTGGATGAGACAAACTGAAACACTGTGTTACTCCTCCCCATGTTAGTAAATGTAGTTTTAAACGTATGTGTTGCATTAAACAAAAACACTTGTTCTAGACAATAATAACACATTTTCTATGATTTTATTTAATCAGTAGCCATCATGGTATAAATTAAACTATAAAATAAACTATGCAGCTCTCAACAGTGGGTTTTCAATTTTATATAAACCAAGTAAATTAATGAAATTAAAGGCAGCACATACCAAGTGCTTGGGCTTGTTAAAGCTAATGTACATCTTACGTTTTAGATTTAGAAAGGTACAGTTTTTCTGGCTGTTTCTCACTCAAAATAAAGTTTAGTAACAGGACAGGTTTGTCTGCATATCTTTAATTTACATCTGTTTTATCATTCATGATGATTTGTTTTTGCTACTGTAAGGTTTTTATTACTTCTACCTTTCCAGTTATTTAATGATCAGCTTCAATGACGGATGACAGGATTATTTCTATTTATCTTGTATTCTAAGTTAGTCACAAGTAAAGTCTTACAACCAACCAGTCCCTACACACACACAGGCAGTAGGAAGCTGGGAGGATTCTGGGCCGAGGACAGAATGCTACTCTCCATGCTACCAGTTAACAGGCTGTAGGAAGACTCAATACCAACTTCAAGCAGTACAAATAACTTCTTGGGTTTTTCACCTCCAAACCCCAGCATGTTGCTGGTGATTGGCTGACTGATGTTTACTCATGCCCTTTGGCTTATCATCATGTAACTCAAGGTGTCAATACAGGGGAACGATGGAATATCACATTTCTCATGTGATACTCAGGAGTCAGGACTGGGACCTAATGTCCCTAAAAATCCCTCACTACAGTTTGGCTCTGTGTTGACTGCTGGCATCACTACTATGGCCATTATGTCCTAAGTCTACACCATCACTCAGGCTGAGGAAGATAAAGGAGTTCCATGTTCCTGCCTGATATTATTTCACTATTTTTGTATTGCCTACATTTAGTCTTTATCAAAGTTATTATAGCAAACGTGCACAGGCGTTAATATTGGTGCAAATTGAGTTAACAATTGTGAGATGGTGACCTTGGCAGACTTAAAAAAGTATTCATTTTTAATTAAACATAGGCCTACTTGATAATACAGTGCCATGAGAGAGAGAGAGAGAGAAGCTTAGGATGAAAAACATACTCTGTTGTGTTCATTCATTCATTTATTCATCTTCTGATGCAGGGGGGGCTGGTGCCCATCTCCAGCTCTCATTGGGCGTTAGGCTACAGATGTTCATTGCTCAGTGGGTTCTGTTATTGGTCAGCTGTTAAGTCTACATTCTTGTACAATGTCAATGTTATTAAGCTGAGAACTTTTCTTAATAAAACTTTTTAAATACATTTTGTGCAGTTGCTTTCAGTTTCAATATTACTATTATAAAAGCATGATTGAAATGTGGAGTGACCACATTGAACAACAACACAATCAGGTGTATAAGGCTTATAAGGTCATGATATAAAACATTATCTACAGAAATACAAATATTTATTTCATATCTTCTTTTTGGAAACTCTCCTGTAAAGCCTGAGCTGTAAATCCTCATCTAGACAACATAACTGCACTTTAGTCAGTTAAAAATATGGTAAAAAGGGTGTTGTTTACACAACATTTACTACCTAAAGTTACTATGGGCTGAAATTCAGTTTGACCTCTTAACACAATAGTAATAACAACAGCTATAGCAACAGTAATACCAACACATTTTGTAATAACTTGACAAAATACAATATTTTGTCCTTCATGGTGTTTTAAAACACACATTTTATAATATGTGTATTTTATTAACTCTGCAATTTGCTAATACATGTAGTGCATTTAGATTTTTTTTTTCTTCAAAAAAATTATTTGTAGTCATTAGAAAACAAATGTAAGAGATACTTGAAATAAAAGAGTATTGATTGTTTTTTATTCTGTAATCACCCCAATTTGTCAGACAAAATGTGTGAAAATGTATTACACATTGTGTTCAGGATATCCATTATTATACAAGTTGTTAAAAAATCATGTAAAAAAAAAAAAAAAATTAGGTAGCACTTTATAATACAGCCCATGTCTTACAGGATAACTCCCTTACATGATGGAAAGTTGTTATATAATTACGGACCAAAGTGGTTTTCAAAGCCTCAATGAAAATATCCAGCAGAAAAGTCTCTGGTAAGTATTTTCTTTATGTTTGGGCTAAAAACAAAAATAATATTAAATGTTATCAGCTCTTAATATATTACTATAATACACTCTCATGGCTTGTTTTCTTATAACAAAACACTTTTGGTTTCATTTTTACCCATGAATTAAATGAACCTATAATTAAGTAAGTTTTAGCTGATGGGGGAAGGATTCTATTGTGTTCATGCACGTATGCATAGTCAGGGTTTAGCAATTTAAGAGATCCAACTTAGTCCTCATAATTCTCCTTCTGTATTAATGGATAAGACGTCACTGTTTTTATCTTGTTAATGAAATCTGTGCTAAAAAGCAGTTCCTGGTAAAAGCAATGAGCAAGATGATCTTTAGGTATCAGAACTAAGGCAAACTAAAATGTGTTCCTGCAAATATTTAATTACTTTTAGAGCACACTGGATGAGACAAACTGAAACACTGTGTTACTCCTCCCCATGTTAGTAAATGTAGTTTTAAATGTATGTGTTGCATTAAACAAAAACACTTGTTCTATTAGAAAGACAATAATAACACATTTTCCATGATTTTTATTTAATCAGTAGCCAACATGGTTTCAATCATAGAGGAACAACTTTGAAAAAAGTGATACATTTTTGCAATATTTTCTTGATTATTCTACTTTTTGGGGATTTATGATTATGAAAGAAAAAATCCACATATTATGACTGCAGTAAATCAGAGAATAATAAAACGTGTATGGTAGCATTCATAAACTTAATAGCACATTTCATAGGCAATTCAATATGCTTTACATGATTAAAAAGTACAACAGAAAACATTTAACAGTTTATAAATCAGCATTAAAAACATTAAATCATCAATAATATGATTAAAAATCATATTATTATAATAATCATACAGAGAAAAAGAGGGCCTTTAACTTGGATTTAAAAATGTTCACATGGGGGTATTTCCACAGTTTTTAGTTTTTTTTTTTTTCAATATCAGATGTACACATAACGCTTCAATAGTAGAACGTTCCCTTTTGGTGGAGTAGGCTAACAGCATCATAATCAATACACCACACCATAGATCTTGCTTTTGCCACGTCGTGCAGGAACCAGGACACACAGGGCGTCTAATCCTGGTGGATATTTGGCCTCCACCCTGGTGTAATACAGATGATTTATTAAATGTATTATAATCAGTAAATTGGGTATGTTTTATTAAGCGTATCATTAGACTAGGATGACTTTACTATGATGAAACTGATAGCTATATATGTGGGAAGTTAGGACATGTCATTTTAATGATATAGCAGCAGTAGTATAATGAGACAAATTTTAATATCAGAGTCGTCAGGAACTAGAAAAAAAACTAAAATGATTCTGATGATTGAAATATAACTTGAACTAAATTAAATCTTAAAAGAAAATAAGAATAAAAATAACACTAAATTGAACAAGTGTAAATAATAAGTAGTAGGTTATGTATTTCTTAAGTCAAGTTTTTAAAAATCTATTATTCAATTGATAAACTTCAGTTTTGAATATGATCTGGGGTGTGTTTTATGTCTATGCTTTTTAATTGTCACAGAAAATGATTTACTAAAACTCTTGTAGATATACAGTATGTTATGTTGGATTCTTCCATATAACCAACCTTTGAATTAATATGCACAGTGTTCTAATCCAACAACTTTAAAAAGACGTTCCATGTCATAATGTTTGATGAGGTTGTTCAAATACTTACAGCTGAAGAGGCTTGTGATACCAGAGAAGATCTTGCGTAAGCCAGTCTTTATGCCATCCCAAACCGTTTTAATAAAGGCTTTAAAACTGAAGGATATAGTAGTTTCTTCACAACTAAGCAAAGGCTCTTTCCTGAAAAAAAAGGGGAGACAATTTACAATTTGTACTTAGTGTATACCATATCATAGGTAAATAAAGCTCAAAAGCCTTAATGATACATAACACTCACAGGAAAGATACATTTCCTTTGTAAAATGTACCTCAGTCACATGGACCATGACTGATTTCACTCAATATTTATCAACCATTGTCTTCTTTCATAATTCATACACCTGAAATCTATTTTATAGAACAGAGTAATCAATGTAAAGTCACTTACATAGTCATCTTTTTTTCCTCTCCGTTAGGGACATCAGAACCAAGTTTTACAGTGATTTTTTCAGAACTAAATTGAACATTTTTCCTGTAACAAAAAAGGGGAGACAATTTACAAATGTACTTAGTGTATACCATATCATAGGTAAACATAGCTCACAGTCCTTAATGATACATAACATTCACAGGAAAGATACATTTCCCTTATAAAATGTACCTCAGTCACATGGACCATGACTGATTTCAAGCAATAATTATCAACCTTTGTCTTATTTCATAATTCATACACCTGAAATCTATTTTGTAGAACAGAGCAATCAATGTAAAGTGACTTACAGTATAATCTCTATCATGTCTTCAGAAATCTGTACCACCTGCTGTCACTGATGCCACTGCTGATGTTTAAGCTTGTGTTCTCACAACACAATTTAAGACAATAGTTTATAGGGGCGGAAGATTCTTTTGCTTTTGTTTTCATACATACACACACACACACACACACACACACACACACACACACACACACACACACACACACACAATTGTTAAAACCACCTATTTTAATGCTATTATTTCAGAATCAGAATCAGAATCATCTTTATTGTGTTCTCACGACACAATTTAAAACAATAGTTTTTAAGGGCGAATGATTCTTTTGCTTTTTTTTTTCACACACGCACACACACAGCCAAAGTTTTGAATCTGTGTGCACTGCAGGCATCACCATGTATGCCATTAGGCGGTCGGATTGAGGGCGGACGTGGTAACCATGCTGTCGTGTTCCTATATTTGTAAATCTGATTATGAAAAAGTCCCTCATTACTGCAAGTCTTTTGACTGTGGAAAACCCCTAGTGTAAAATAGCCATTGGATGGAAAAGAGCAACTCTCCTGTTGTCAGACTATGGCACCAATCAATCACATGTTGATTTTGTATATTCAAAAGATTTCAGGTTATTCACCTATATCTGCCCTGGTGCTGCATAGTTTCAGTTTCACCTTAATTTACATAGACACATATTATTCTCCTACCAGCAGAGAACCAACAATATAGTTACTCAAACAATGGCTACAATATAAACATTATATGACAATAATTTATCATTTATGATGGCAGGGACCTTAAGTTTCTCTCTTCTAACACAGGAGTTATAAACAAAGTTCCTGGAGTTGTCCATCACAGGCAGATGTGCTCTTCACACACACCTGATGGCAACTAATCAGCAATCCAAGGTGCTAGTTTATTTAGTATATTTATCACTTGTCCAAGGCCTTAAGACAAAAAAAGTTTTATTCAAAGTTGGTTGTATTCAAATCCATTTTACTGCTGCCCCCAGTTATGCTGCATGTTTTTAACAATGGTGAACATATATGTTATATATACGCAAGTTCCTTTTGCTTATGTTAAAGCACTAAGAAAAAACGTTTTTTATTTTTTGTTCAAGACAAAATTCAAATATATATAGGATAACATTATATAATAATTACATAATTTTGACAGTTTCATTCACTAAAGGGATCATGGACCTACGAGGCACCTTCTAGTTATTATATTGTCTAGTCACTTCCTCCCTGCAGTGTTCAACACAAAAATGCTGTAAAAAAAAAAAAACGTGACTTTAGCACAACATGCACAATCACATGCACAATCACATGCACACGCACAGCTTGGCCTGGACCAAGGTCTGCTTTCCTTTCATTCTGCTCCTCGCTAAGAACCATCTGTTCACCCTGCAGGGAATATCTTGTACATCCTAGTGTCCAGTTTTCATGTAACTTGGGTTTTCTGTAGAGATTCACATAGTAGAAATAACACAGATCTATGAAAGTAGGAGATGGAATTAATGATATGATATAAGGTGTGTTTGTGTGATGGTGCGGACAAATTTGAATCCTGCCTGGTTTGGCAATGATCTCCAACAATCTCCAGCTCCCTCCCTTCATCTCCAATCATCCACACCCATCCTTTTCCTCTCAATTACCCTCTGTCTTACTGCAGCATCAGTGTCTCTGTGTGCCAAATCTCATTCTCTGGTTGTTGACAGCAGGATTTGAGATACAGACTTTAGCGAGACATTATAGGGCTTTGTAGGATAATTGATGAGGAGCAGTGGGAGGCTGCTCACAGCAGGAGCCTGGGTCAATTCACTCTGGATTCAGTGACTAATGAGTAAATGCTCATTTGTTCACTGGAAAGGAAGCTTTAGCCCTAAATGACTTCACAATGTATTTAAAAAAATCCCATTTAGGACATGAGTGGGTAGTTAGTCAGTCCTCTGCATGCCATTTCCTCACCTTTTTGGGGCAAAACCACTAGTGACTTCTAGTGACTGCCCTCACGTTTGTGTGTTCCAAAATTTAAAACTATAAGAATTTAATATTTGCTTCTACAAGATGTTGGGCAACTCTATATAACATTTGCATGATGGGAACACCCATGAGAGCTGCAATGAAAACGGTGTGTGGAGTGTACTGTGTAGATGTGGGGGTGTAAGATTCAAATGAGTAAGAAAGACATATTGCATGGACATCAAGCTTATTTTAGTTCAACGCCCAAATATGGAGCAGTTATATCTCATGGGCCACAGATTTTAGACGGGAAAGGTGTCATTTTAACATTATTGTGCCCTTGTTTGCCCTTCCACATATACGTACATGATATAGCAGTATATAGCAAGCATCAAGTGCAGGATCTTTACTGTAAATTCCTTGATTTTGTGACCAGTTTTTATTTAAAGGGGCACTATTATACATCCCTTTAGCCTCATTCAGAGGGCCAAAGTTGAGAACGTTCTGTTTCCTCCCTCCCTTGTTATTCCACATTTTGTAAAAAGTCAGCTCCAAATGGGGGAGTTGGTTTTTTCTCGCCAGGTGACGTCATGTATCGGAAATTGCTATGATGATAAATCTGTTGTGTGGAGTCAGCGTCTATATTCACTCCCACTCATGCATATTTATGAAGGCCCCCAAACAGCCCGTTTTTAGAAGCGTCATTAAAGGAGCATAGGGCAGGATTTGAGAAACAATGAACATTCATTTTGAGTTTTTTTTTATGCTAATGGGTGTTGAAACGCTCTTAACCAAAGAGAATGAGTCAACACATATTTATACCTGTTGCTTTGAAAAGATTGTGTGATACATTTTGTACTGCTGTTCCGGGTCCGATTTCCCCGCATGGTTCTATGGACGTGAAGTTAAATGGCTGATCGCTACTGGAAATAAAAAAGGATGAGAAGAAGACAACTTGGAACTGAAGACAAGCACGGTGGACTAAACTACTGTTTGGTTCCACTGATGCATGTGCACAGGTCTTGCATTAAACAGTCACATGCAGGGCCGGCCTTCCCGACAGGCAACACAGGCGGCCCCTAGGCGCCATCTGCTGGAGGGACAGCAAGGGCTAAAGCCAGCTCCTGTTGTTGAGATGTTCCATTTGTTATTTGAAAACATTTTTTCTTTAAATGTTTTTTTCATATTATACTGTTTTGATGTTCCAGATAAGTATTTATTGCTTGAAAATATATATTTTTTAACTTTAAATATTCTTCATACTACACAGTTTTTATGTTCCAGATTAGTATTTATTACTTGAAAACCTTGATATTTTTTTTTTTTATTATTTGAATATTATTCTTATTACACAGCTTGTTCCAGATTTATTCTATTCCATTTGTTTTTACGTATTCTTTTTTTTTTTCCGTACGTATTAAACTGTTGTGATTGTTTTACACAGCCTTGGATTTCCCGGGGGGGGGTTAATTAATTAAGTAATTTTGCCTAGGGCACCAAAAATGCTAGGGTCGGCCCTGCTCACATGAACGGCGAGAAAATAAATAACCATGTCACAGTTGGAATGTGGATCGAGCCATATTTTCTCGTCCGAGTCCGACAGTTAAAACCTCATTTTTTTCTCAAAGAAATGACATAATTACATTTGTTTTAGTGGTAAGCACTGATTTTCTTCATTTCCTGCACTCTGCAGCAGCCACAGCTGATGTAGCTGCTGCAGAATGCACTCACTGTATAGAGCAGGGGTATTCAACTCTAGTCCTTGAGGGCCGGATTCCTGAGACTTTGAGATGTGTCCCTGCTCCAACACACCTGAATCAAATGAATGACTCGTTATCATGCTTCTGCAGAGCTTGATGAGAACACATTAGTTTCAACCAGGTGTGTTGGAGCAGGGAGTTGAATACCCCTGCTCTATACAATGAGTGCACTCTGCAGCAGCCACAGCTGATGCAGCTGCTGCAGAGTGCAGGAAAGGAAGAACGCTGCACGCAAACAACACTATGTGACCCAACACGACCACCAGTTCTAAATATCTGTCCGAACCCGACCCGTCGGGTCCCGTCAGGGTTTGGTCGGGTATCCATCCTCTAGTATCAGCCGTAAACAGTTGATGCGTGCCCCCGGGGCAGCTTGGCTTATGGCTGCAGTTACCCTAACCACCATGGTGGTTAGGCTGATTTCTAGATCCTGCCATATGCTCCTTTAACTCACCCACTGCCACTGACGTAAATATACATAATTTCATGCTAGGAGACTCTGTTACGGACCTCTCCAAAGAATACCAGCCTTGTACTATGATGTAGTGACCAACTGGTGCAGTGTAGGTGGTAGCAGTGCACCTTTGGATGAAAGATTAGCCGTGATGTGCACCATCAGCGGTTAGGGAGAAACCATGGATGAGGGATAAAATGGCGCTACGAGAGAAGAAGGTGAAGCTCCCAGCAGCTCACAGCAGCGCACACTCAAGCAGAGCATGTGTTGACCTAAGTCCACTATTGAGAGTGTTGCGAGCGTGAGGGAGAACGTTCAACAACCTGGGCCAAACGGGTCGACTCGGCATGTCGAGGAGGAGGAGGAAGTTGCGTGTGTGGCGAAAGAAGGTCAAAATACGGTAAGGGAACCATACAACTCTGACCCAGATAAAAAAATTCTAATAATTTTGCCATCAAAAGCCTGATCCCACTGTTGTTTTAAGGAAGGAAAGCAATGTTGAGGTGTCACTAAATGAAAAAAAAAAAAAAAAAAATTGGCCTAAAAGTCACTGACAGTTTTTTTCAGAAAAAGCCTTTCGCGTGAAACCTCAAATACTATGTTTTTAGGGTTCTTAGAACAAATGAAAATGAGTGAAAAATAGCATAACACTGGCCTTTAATTTTGTGGGATAATTTGGGGCAAATTGTAGAATTTGGGAAAAATTAGGTTATAAAAATTTGAGATTTAAAATGGCTGCCAGAATGGGGTATTTGAATGGAAAAACTGTAAGCCCTGTATTAAGAGGTTCTATTGAATTTATGTATTTAGAGGGGCAGAGATTATATACAACTGGATTATTGGTATTTTACACAATGATTTATTTATGTTTCCCCTGTCATCTTTAATTTCTCCTGTGGACCAAATTGGAAGCTCTTAATGGCCGAATTTGGCCCCCGAGCCTGGAGTTGTACACTTTTGTAATGATTGGGTGTAACAATATTATCCAGTTAACAAACATACAAGTTCATCTGACCAAAAGCAGACATAGACTCTCTGACATGGATTAAATGGGTGGGGTGGGGGTGTTTACGCAGACCCTCAGACATATTGTTCACGCACAACATGCACACCCACCCTGGATGTGGTGTAAAATGGAGCATATTGATATCCAGTGACAACAAACGCTGTTTAAATCCCCCACTCGCCCTCTTTCTACACACGCTGACTGCAGCAGTGCCGGTCAGCGCGCGCGCGCGCTTGGTTGTGTGTGCGCGTGCATGTGTACCGGCACTTTGACGTCCAGCAGCGTCTGTGCCGTATCTGCGCACTGTGCAGCTCCGGAGCCAATGAGAATAAAGACTTAACAGATCTGCATGTGCAGGCTGCAGGCACCGTCTGCAGACCCTCCACGTCTCCACTCCTGCGCTGTCCACGGACACCGTGCGTAAAAGGTGTGGATGCGAGGACCCCCCGCCTGGGAGAGAAAAAAAAAAAAAAAATGGAGCCCACTCACACACACTGCAGCTGTTGAGAGGGAAATAATGACAACGGCAGGAAAGCTCTGAACTTTGAAGGATCTGCTGTGAGGATTTATTCTTGAATCCACTGCTTAAGCGGTGAGAAGAAGAGGATCAGAGCGCGTCTCCGGGTCTGAGATACACAGTAACCACACGATTATGGCGCGCATGGGAACCTGGCAAGTGATCCTGACCATCCTTATGGTCATCCTCCCCTTGTGTGCTCAAGGTAAGACCATTTACTGTGTGCACCCACCCTGTGTGCACTGCAAGCCAAAAAAAAAAAAAAAAAAAGCTGTTTGTGCTGATGGAGCACTTGTGTATCAAATTACACCTGCAGTGATTTAACATGAGAAAGTGACACATGTTCACCCGTGAATGACAGAGATGAATATGCTGCAAGAGTCTAATGATGGGCTCCTGTAAATGCATTGATTTATATTTTCACGTGTGGTCAATTTATTTTCATCAATAATGAGCTTCTTGGTGCAGCTTTAGAATACAACTTATCTCAAAATCTAAATAAATACAATATAATAAAAATGAAAATCACTGTTTTCTTGTACGTATTGTTGGAATTGAGTGATCATTTTTGGCAGTTGGCCGTAGGTTTTGTGCAAAATAAGGTTTCCATGTCAAGCTGCTGTGTGCACATCATTATATATAGTGGAATAAATGATAGGCCTGCATGTGTGTGTGTGTTATATGAGCGATCAGATCCTTGGAGTCGTTTGACAGCTCAGTCCCGCAGCGCCGGTGCGCATCCCCAGACAAAAGCAGGATTAAACGCACCGCGGCCGGGCTACAGCAGCTCCAAACGACCGCACTGCAAATCTCTCCTCCTCACCCTCCTGTTTTCATGTAAAAACAGCCATTATGTCAATTAAATCATGTATGAATATTTGTCAGAAATCCTTCTTTTTGTTCGGATTCGTGGAAGACAAAAAGAAGAAGAGAGAGCTATACCCAGCAACAGGGTGGGTCACTGGGGTTCACTTGGGTACGCGCAGCCACAGTGCCACCCCCACCAACCCCTCCCCTCCCGTCTCCCTGCATCCCTCGCCCTCTATGTGTAACCAGGCGTTAACACTGACATATTGACCAGATAATATATAGCATCCCCTTCAGAGTGTTTTAAATCCCAGACATCACGTGATTTCATTTGTGGGGTTAATTTTAGGCCAGCAGATGATTATTAATTAGTGCTTTTAGTCATAATATGGATGGTTTGAAATATTGATATCACGCCTGTGCTGTTCATGAAATCCTCGTGAGCCTTTGATCACCTGAATGTAAAGGAAACCAGTCTAAGAGAGCTGATCTTTACCCCTTTGTGGGAGGTTTGCATTTTCCATAGTAATGGATCTGTCAGACTGCTTCAGGAAATCTGTGGCTACAGCTGTAGCTGACCTCCACCAGGATGACTAAGGTGTGAAGTGGTTTAAATTGATCAAATATAAGAGTCTATTGTAGGTTATCCACATTCTTAGCTCGAATGACCACTCGTCTGTTTGATCTTATATTAGAACATAATTCATGCTCAACCATTGTTGTATTAAAATGAACCTTTTCATCCCGAACATTCAATAACGCACTTGCCTTTACAAAGGACACGGATCAGGTTTGGAATAAGGTGCTATCCTATCTGACAGCTATCCTGACCTTTGGTAGATCTACCATGCAGCCACAGAATTATCGTGATATGTCAAAAGTGGTCAGATCATCAGCAGCTCCAAGAATCTCATTGTTGCACCGACAGAGAACAGTTCATATATAGATTATATATATCTGAATATCCTACATGTGGAAGGATGAAAGGCAGCAAATCCAAAACATGGCTATACACCTGATCAGTTCATTTAATTAATGAAGGTGTACGTAACAGATTACAAGTACTCACTTTACTGTGCTTGAGCTGCTTTTATGGGTACTTGTACTTTTTTGAGTACATTTCTAAATCAGTCATTTTACTTGCACTGAAGTACATTTTAAAAGAGGTAAAGTCATTTGTCACATTTCTACACCCGACCGTTACTGATTTTTTATTTTTTGTTTTAAAATTATCAACAGACATTGTGAAACTACAAAAAAAAAAATTAAAAAAAAATGAAATGACCAGACAACAATCAAATGCATCACATTTTAGTCGACCAACCAGATTAAACATAATGCACCGCGCCAGAACAGCTTTGAATGGAGGTTATTTTACCAGTTTTAGAGTTCATAAATGTAGCTTTACTTGGAGCCTGTGAATTTTTTGGTATTTTGAATTTAATTCATTGGTATATATGCCTTTGTGGAAAATAAATCAAGTTCCAATTGTGCAAGATCTCGTCTCTTCCTTTTTAAGTTTATACATGAGATGTTTACTGTATGCAAGGAAACCGTGGCAAGATCTATTACCAACAATAAACGTGGGGGGTGAAAGTAACTATTAACTTTTACTTTGAGTACTTTTTACTTGTACTTGAGTATTTTATATATGACTTACTTGTACTCGAGTACAATTTCAATCAAGTAGCAGTTTACTTGAATAGGAAATACTTCTAAATGCATGTATCATATTAAGTACCCTTCATAATAATCTGTTAGGTCTACACCACTCCCAGTGTCGCCAAAGCTGCTATAATTTTGCAGTCCATCAATGACCTCAGGTGAAATTTGTTACCATGGTGACACACTCAATGAGGAGAAGGAGGTTAAGATGTGAGCAGCAGCAAAAAGCCACAGATCACAGTTTCTTTAAGACTGAAGTCAGATTGCCTTGTGCGCGCTTGTGAGTTCGGCTTGATCGTCGTTCTCTTGTAATCTCCACATGTTCTCTTTTGCTCTCGTAAACACCACCGAGCCTGCCAACTGCTATGCTACAACTAAGACTCAACACAGAACAAACTGGCAGATTGACCCTTTAGAATGAAAAGTGGATGCTCGTAATCAGCTTCAGTCGGTGGAGCAATTCTCTTGGACTAACGGTGAATCATTTGAGTTCATTCAACAACAGTTTTTTTTTTTTTTTTCCCAGAGATTGAAGCTGCCATTCAACACCTAAACACTGCTAGACTGATTGATTTAAAAAGCAAGCAGGAGAGAGGACTAACACTGGATGCTCTGTTTCTTCCTGTGCTCAGTTCCTCCTTTCAACATGGCACTTCTTTATATCTCACCATGGCAACGGTGCTCTGTATGTGTGCGCGTGTGTGAGTGTGTGCATGGTTCTCTAGCCACCGTCAGTCTTTGTGACTCGAGGCACGTTCGGATGGTTTTTATAATAGCACTGAATGCAGACACAGACACTGAAAGCAGGGATTTCAGAGAAGCAGCAGAAGATAAGTGTTTGGATGGGTTTGGCTATTTGCGTGGATGTTCTTGGCCAGTGGGAAAATGTTCAGACATGGCATCTTAAAGCGTAGTCAACTGTGGGAATGTGACCATGCAGAAACAGCAGCAGCAGGTTTTTCTCTTTCCTTTGTGAGTGCAAAAAGGATTTTACACATCTCTCACCAACATGACTCTTTAGAACGCACAAATCAAGGTACTTGAGGACAACTGACCTCACATTGGGGATGTACCAATGAAGCCTTCTCACGCAATACATTTTCCTGGCCACTCAAAAAACAATCAAATACTGGTTTAAAATCAATCCCAGAACAAGTTGAATGTTTACACCTTATTAAAACCCAGAATTGAAACATATTGTGCTGCATCTGTAAATAGAATATGTGATAAATGGGGATTTTTTTAGGTGCTTCTTTTTTTAATTTTTTTTATCACTGATGTTAAGCAGATAATGAATGCTATATGGAAATTAAGAGGACCAGCATTATAAGCTTTTGAATTATTGATTCATAAAAGGGGGAAAAGGTCTACATATATATATATATATATACACCCTTGTTTTTTGCCAGATATTTAGCAGTATCACCATAAACTTTAAAATAATTTGTTGTTGCTGACCGTCTCTAATCAATTCTAACTGTTTTATGAACTAGGTAAAACTTTGAGTCTATATAGAGTTCATCATGTTGAAAAATGTCTTCTGTGCCTCTTTAATATTCTATTCAAACAAATGGAAACTTGAAAAAACAGCAGACAAAGTTGGGTTCAGCTGCATCTGGCTGCACTGCAGGTGACGTAATGCAGCACCAGTTGATGTTTCTACGTCTGCATAATAATTCCAGTAACACTATTTCGTCTTCCAGTCTTCCACCTCTGAGGAAGACTGGCAGTTGACGATCGAAACATGTCAGGAGATAGAATTTTCTCAAAAACCTTGTCTGAATAAATGAAACCTTAACACATATTTCTACATCTGTATTTTGTATGTGAGCGTTGTTCTCTGTTTGAACCACACAAAATGCCACAGGCAGTCAGACTCTAACCTTTAGCCTTAAATCCTACTCTAATCCTAACTTTGTCTCGGTCACTAGAGCACATTCGTCAGTCACTCCCTGTGCTTAATCCTAAATCACTGCGCTCTGATTACACACTTAGGACATGAGTCTTCAGAGCCTGTTTGAGGTTGTTTGTTCTTAGCCTGTTAAAAGAGCCAGTGGTGGATTATGCTGAGGGTGATGCATCATTTTGAGGTAGTGCCTCTCGTGAAAAGATTCTGTGTTAATGCAAAAAGAGTAACTCAACCCCTGCTTTCTCCTGACTTGCGACAAGGAGGAAAATGTAAAAAAAAAAATGCCTTGATTATGGGCGGGCCTCTGAGAGCAGTTAAGACACGCCCATTCTATACTATAAAATCTCAAATGAACAATCTTTGCTGTGCTAACTTGCTACTCATTACACAATATACCTCTCTATTCACGCTAACGGTGCTTGTTTGTGACGCAAGATGGTCCCAAAATGTCACATGATCTTGTTCTCAGCCAATAGGAAAAATCTATTGTAATAGCCAGGTTTCAACCCATAGAGGGCAGTCACTCTGATATTTTACAACTAAATACACCAAATTGAAATACTTTGACTAAAATGTTGAGAGTAGGACCAGGATCAATCAACAGCATGACTTTATACCCAAATATATTTGTAATCAGCAGAAAAAAGTGGGCTTGGGGTTTAGTTACTCTTTAAGTGTAAGGTGGAGAAAGAAAAGTAATATCATATTTCTGCCTTTTATCAAATAATTTGTAAATGTTTGTCTTTGAAACAATGTCATTTCTGTGTAAACAGCTGGTATCTTTAATGCTAATTGTCCATGTCTCTATGACAGGGAGACATTCACTGGGTAGGCGCCACCACCACCGCAACCACTCTTCAGTCAACAAAGAGGCCTTGAACAACAGGATGGGCCTCAGTGAGGACTCAGCAGAGAGAGAAAACCTGATTGGAGCAGGCCTTAGTTTTGGCGCCCAACTTCCGCACAGTTCCAGCAAACATCACCATTCTCATAGACACGCCCACCACCTTGATGTTGTGGAGGAAGACCCTCCTCTGGGGGAGGAGCTAACTGCTGGAGGGGCTGGTCCTGACCATCCTGGAAACCCTTTGTCAGAAGATGCCATCAAAGTTGAGTTCCACAGATCAAGCTCAGATATTGTGCCCTCGGATGTTTCTCTGAATCGGCCCAAAACACCCAAACACCAAGCACAAAAAAGTGGTTCTCCTACGCCATGGACACTCTCTGACTTTTACGACTACCTATCCCCTGATGATGACCTCTCAGCATTGGACACCACCCCCGAACCCGAGCCCACCCCTTCCCCTCCCGCGGATATGGAAGATGAAAACCCTCTCCTGTTGGGTTCTCCAGCTCTTCCCGTTGACAACAAGAATCCAAAGTCTGATGATACACCATCATTTGCAGCTCCTCCGATGCCAGGGCCAGAGAGGGGGGATGACTTGGACTTAGGTGGTGCCATGGGGCTGGATGGATGCAGGCTGGGCTTTGTGCAGTCAGGGCCTGGCATGTGCGTGTCTCAATGTGACCTCAAACCCAATTTCTGCTTCAATGGAGGAGTGTGCACGGTGGTGGCTGGAGTGGGAGCCTTCTGCAGGTAAGAGCCTCAAACTGCAGCAGTGCATTCATTAACAATGGGTAGTTTTTATTTTCTCACAGTAAGCAGGAACTTTTTCCACAGGAATATGAACTCCAGACAAAATTTTCATTTAAATTGGTGGTGGTTGAAATCAGATTCCATGTATGATGACAATTTGCTGTCAGACATAAGATACACACAAAAATTAACTTACCTAACACGATTGTTATAGATTTTCTTGTTTAAATCTAATTGATGAGCATTGGTAACAGTCAAATATTACTTGTACAGCTGTATGCCACTCTGGGGATTAAAGACTGAAATTATCTTCAAGATTTATGCTTTTGAGACGATAAAATTTCCATCACTGTGAGGTAATGAGGGCAACAAAACCCTGTCAGGTTTGTTCTATTAAAAGTAGTAATAAATACTGAAAAAGAGGTGTCCAACGTGTTTGTTCAATTTGGTAAACATTTGCAAAAAAGTAAGAAGACAATATGTTAATGTCAGGGCATAAGAAACACTTGGAGGACATTTATAATGACACCCTACATCGCACGCACACGCAGACACACAAACACAAACTACTAGATAGTACCATCTGTTGTGCTAAGGGTACTCGTCTAACATGCTGAGTAATCACACACGCACACACACGCACAGAGAGATAGAGGGGCTGCAGATACGATCTTCGATGTGGAAACGATGCTCACGTGCACTGATCCTTTGATCTCATTAAGTGTTGGGCTGCAGGCCGAATCCCAGCTTTGCTGGACAGACCTCAGGACACCAGCTTTAAGTACCATTTTACACTGTTCATTCAGCTTGAAATGCTGTAGCAACACATGAATACATAAAAGAGCCACACATTGATGGGAAACCTCTATTTTCTAACAAGTACACAAGAGAGGGGGGAAAAAAAACCTGTTAACCCTGAAACCAAACTGTCATGTCCCATTTCAATCTCTTGCTATCCAGGTGCAATGTGCAGGACTATATCTGGAACAAAGGCTTACGCTGCGATTGGGCGGTCACAGAGTTCCAGGTGTTGTGTGTTGTGGTGAGCGTGACCTCCTTTGTGGTCCTTCTGCTCTTCATGATCATCGTCTGCTTCGCTAAGAAGCTGTACCGTCTCAAGAACGAGAACAGACGCCTTCGGAAACGCAGGTTTGTAGCGTTAGCGCGTGTGTGTAAAAAATTTGAGGCGTAAGATTTACTGTTTGGTTGGTTACGTAAACACAATAAAAAAGATTATAGTCATAAAAATGAAGCTGGTAAATCTGGAATGTGTGTCCCTCTGTTTGCAGTAAATACCACCCCCAAAGCAGTGAGCCACAGGTGGATGGCCTCTCCATGTCCACGACTGCAGACGGCTCACAGCCTAATGTAAGGAAACTGTGTGACACCCCCCCGCCTGTTCCCCAGGCTCATACTCACAACATGGCGTACTATGACAACATTATCTGTCAGGTATGCCCCAACTTTCCTCGTGTTTGCTCTCCTGTCTCTATTGGTCTTGTTTTGTCTGTTTATGATTCCCTCCTCACTCTGTTCTTGCCTGAGTTGCCCCCCCTTTGGCTTATAATTAAACCTGTTTTATGCATGTGCCCTAAATACTGTCTACACCGGACATGGGCAACTGGCGGGCCGGGGGCCACATGTGACCCTCGGTTTAATTGTGTGCAGCAAATGCAAAAAAATGACTTCACACAAACATGACAAGACAAATGCACAAAGTGAGTCCAAAAACCCACAGAAGGACAAGAAAAATACACAAAATTAATTCAAAAATAGAAAACAACATTAAACGCACACAAAATGACAAAAAATACACACAAACCATTTGTTAATTCCTGTATTAATGCTCAGATTGGTCATTGAAAAGTTGATATGAATGTTGATAATGTTTTCCTCACATTTCTGTGGCCCCTGCTGTGATACAAGTTGCCCATCTCTGGTCTACACGTATTTGGATAATTTAGAAAACAGAGTCAATCCTTTTTAGGACTAAAATAGAATACAATCTATTTTTTAAAAAAGAGAAAAAAATCATCCACATCCACTTTTGACCTACAATATGCAGGTTAAATAAAACATTAGTTTATTCACGTCAAGGTTTTGTTAGGATATGGTATTTTCTTTATTATAATATACTTTAGTTCAACATCATTTTCTATTTTAATGCATATTAAGGAAAAGAAAGATTAATGACACAGATCTTGCAGTTACTGTAAATATTTTAACTCACTATCATCCGCATAAAAACTGTTTTCAGAAACGTGTTTCCACGGTTTAATGTGTGTCTGCTTAGCCACCTTTACCACTCAAATTACAGCTTAAATTTATTTAATTTTTTTAGTTCTCTATGCTGTTGAGAATGTACAGTGTGTCTGCATTTTGTCACTATTCACACTGACCATATACGCCCTTCACCAGAGGCCTTGCCCAGCCAGCTATACCTGGGAATATAAACCCAGAAATCCTTATAACCACTTCCAGGTAAGCACAATGGAGACATTCCCGTTGCCTGCAGCAGACTCCCTCCCTGGCTTTGCTTACCCAGTGTGCAGCCATTAAATACAACGTTCTGGCTCTCCATTTGCAGCAGAACTCTCTCTTGCACAACCCCCCCCCGCATTATATTGTGCACACCTTCGGTGAAGTGATTAATTGCCTCCTTCCGCCAGTTGTTGTGCGGTTTTGTTGTAGTCAGTGGGAATAAACAGCATGTTCTCACATTCACTTCAATTGCAGCAGCTTCCTGAGAAGCTGCGAGAATGCTGAACCTCCATTTTTAGCTCCGCTCTCGTACCCATGCAGCTCAAACTGCCATTTTAGGTCCCCGAGGTGCAGCAGATTTGTCTCTGTAAAGGTTTCTTGTGCAGGCTGTGCATGTCACGCTGCTCTATTGTCGACAGCATCTTGTAGCTGCTCGTGTGTGTGTGTGTGTGTGTGTATGCAAACAGAATCATCTGTGTCCATGTTCACATTCATTACTCGCATTCTTCTTTTGTCTTACTAACCCATTAAATCACAATAACCTACAGTTATCAAAAAAGAAAAGTTTTTTTTTTTTTTTTAAATAGATTTAAAAAAAAAAAAAACATGTCAATTAAGCTTTTGTTCTTTTCACTTGTGAGAGGGCATTTCATTCTAGCTGACAATAGTGAGGTCTACTAATCAATGGTGTCCTACTTCCTGTGTCCATGACCTTCAGATGTCTGTGACACACCAATCAATAGATGGTTCCAACATTTTGACCCACTGACACAGTTTTTACAACATGTGTCTTTCTTGTTGATAATGGCCTGCATTTACTGCCTTTAAACACAAATACTTAGACACATGCAAATACACTGATGGATTTTTTCAATCACACACTAACCCAGTCTATTACCACGCAGTTTAACAAATTAGATCAATGATGGGTTTTTTTTTTTTTGCTTACTTTCGGATACTTAAATGTCAGGTCCAGAGGCTAAAAAGCTCCTGCTGCAACACACTCTCCTCCAGAGCTTTTTAAATGACAAAGGTCCTGAAGGTTTTGCTGATGCAGAGATAGTTGGCCAGACAAAGGTCAGAGCATAACACTTTAATGTAGTGTCCACAAAAAGGATTGCTTTAGATAAAGTATAGATTTTTGGGTTATTCTGGAATTGGGTAGCCAGCTGAACCTCTGTGTGTCTCCTCCTCTTGTGTATATCAAGATTGTTGCTTGGGTTGGATCCACACGAGATCTTTCCACAGGCCATGTCCATTGTCCTCACCAGCTTTTACTTTGTACTTAAGTGTCCCTGAAGTCCATGGACATGGATTACACGATGGTGCCTCATGCCATTGTGGTTCAGCAAAGCAACCAAATTGCCTCCATGTTTGGCAACGCCAGATGTTAGAAGAAGGAACACCTTCTAAAACATTTCAGTTTTCAAATATGAGACTGGCAGCAGGGGCTCTTGGTTGGTTGGAAGTCTCGTGTCATCTCTTTCTTGTAGTTGTGTCACTAACTCTATTCAGCCAATCGCTGTAGATAAAATCCTAATACCTTAGAAATAGCTGAGTAAAGCTTTCAGCTATAGTGAAAGTCAATGAATATATTCCATATGGGCTACATTGGTTTCAATGTGGGTTTCCCCTAAAAGATATACAATGAAATATCAAAGAACTGCATTTTGTATTTACTATTGTTCTGACAGTGATGTTTGGTGATGTGAAAGTGTGATAATAAAGGTGTGCAATGTTTACAGCACTCGGCATACATTTTTAAAGCTAGTGTATATATTACAATATGTTAAATGCACAATTGATTAATCTATCAAGATATAATGAATTGTAGTAGATTAACCCACAATTGCAATAACTATTTCCACCAACAGGATGAACCACAGAAGCAGGACGACCCAAACAAGTCCCTGCAACCCAAGGAAGAAGGCTCCATGAACATCCTCAACTCTCATTCCCCAAAGCACGAGAACAACCGGCCACACTCTGCCATCAACACAGAGGAGAACGCCGAGGTAAACATGCTTCAGAACAACCTGGTATAATGTGGCCATCGGTTGAAGGATCAGACCAAAACATCCAAAACAAGCACATACAACAAATGTACGATAGGCTATCATGGTTCATGCAGTACTCAGTGCATACTGTCTCCTAAAACCTGACAGGAAAATTAAGCACAACATATGTTGCTACAATAACTTCAGAAGCACAAAGTCTTATTTCCAAGGCTGCCATGCCAACACTGATCTCATAGTGGCACCTCTGCCTCCTGTCTGTATTCTGTCCTCCTCTTGATAGTGGACTAAAGCCTTCGTTTTGGACCACGTACTGACTTTCTTCTTTACTAATACTTGCCTTGGTCTTTGGCCAATGAAGCCCTTCATCGTCTCTTTCTCCCGTTTTCCCAGTTTACTCCTCTCTTTGCTTTTGCCTGCCCCGCCTTACTGCCTCTCTCCTTATCTTTCCGCCCGCATGCGTTGGTGTTATCGATGATAAAGTGTCTGAAAATATTTGCAAAAGAAAAATGTGGAAACTAAGTGAACCTGTACGTGATGTGTTCATGTGTGACATTGCTAAAAGTGGATATGTCTAGATTACAAAAGGTTGAAGTAATGCTTGGAGTTGGTATTGAAATCTCTATATATATATATATATAATATACACACGCTGTGTCTTGATTTTCAATGTGATTTATAATACTTTCATGTACTTGAGCTTCTTTTGTACTTTTTTGGGAATAAATGGATGATTACAGTTCAAAGTTGTTGGAATAAATCTTTTTCATTTTATCCAGTCTGGCCCTGTGTGTGTGTGTTGCTATGAGCAATGCTCTCCCTCCAGTCTCTGTCTGTCTCCCTGTTTTCTCTCAGCTTTCCTTCTTTGCATGGCTGTTGAAGCTAACTGTTGCTAATGCTAACAGCTTCTCTCCTTCCTAATAACGAATGATCAACTTTTCCTGCCATGTGCTGCTCCCAAACGCACACGTACGCACACACACCACTGACAATTCATTGATATTAACTTCTACTTTTTTGTAAGGTTTATTACATTTGATTACTATGCAGACCAAATGCTAATTAAGTATTAGAAATCCAAATTATTAATACTTACTGATATGAGTTTAAATGAGTTTTGATCAAATTGACTTAATTAACCATCTGTAGTGCTTTACATTACAAGTAAATTATAAAACATACAGGAAATAATATGCACCGGTTTACCAGTATTTTCTGGCTCTGCTGGCTCACTGTAGTAGTATCACATGGTCTTATTCTTTTATAAAGTATGTTTCAGACACAAACTGATAATAATGTCCTCACCATTGATTAAAAACCATGGACAAAGCCCATTTTAGAAATACATTTACTTTACTGCATCTACCTCGAATTACCAACCAAAGAGCGAAAAATAATAATCCAATCTGGCAAAGTTAATTACAAGGCATAGACCGCCACTGTGAATCAATTTGCCTTCTTGTGATTCAAATTGTTATTTTAGGATTGTGTATTATACAGGTTTTTTTATTCATCTTATTTTATTTTATTTTTTTATAGAAAAATATGACAAAGTATTAAAAAGCATAAAATGAATCTCTGACTGATGCCAACAAGAATGGCATTTGTTCCAGAAACAATGAGCACTGGAACATTTTGGTGCCAGTAACCACTAGAAAAGTCACTGGGAAGCAAAAGAGAGACAAAATATAAAAACAGAAGGCAGGTCCTTGGTGTCTCATATGTCATTTCTTTATTTTTGATTTGTATCTCTCTACTGGCTTTGTTTTTGTTTAACTTCATTCATGCACTCTCCCTACATTGTTGCATCCTTGCATGTTTCTACATCAGGATGGAGTCACTATTGGACTGGAGGTGCTCCTTCCCAAGGAAGCCAAGCTCCACCCGGAGACCAGCGCACCTCTTCAGTACGACGTCTTCCTCTACAAGGTTGCCAACAATGGAGACACCACCACCCATTGCCTTCCCCATCACTCCCCCAACTCACAAACAAACAGCCAGCGCATTCAACGCACACCCAAGTCGCCCAAGGTGTCTAAATCACCCAAGTCCCCCAAACACTCCAAGGAGCATTCCCAAAGGGGGCGTGAGCCTTTTTGCGTGAGGCACTCCATGCCCGGTCGTCACCACTCCCCTGGTCGCCATCCCTCACCAAGCCGTCACTCTGCACCAGGGTGTTATTCCCCTTATGTCTGCCATCCATCCTCCCACCACACATGCACACCCATATGTTCTTCCAGCTCACCTCAGCTGCACAGGCCCAGAGGCTGTTCTCATGACCGTGGCCCACAGCACTCAGGAGATGGGAGAGTGCATCATGGAGGTGAGATGAGACCTTCTCCTTCATCGCCTCATCTCACACAGCCTCCTCCATCACCATCCAGGGTGAAGTACAGCCCTGTCAGCACCCGCTCCCTACCGCCTCTGTCCTGACGAGGCCTTTAAGCAGGACGGAGTCCACACTTTAACACGCAAAAACATCTGCCATGTTCTAATTTGTCCTGTGATTCATCCAATCATCCTACTCAAGCATCCATCTTTTCTCTCATTTCACCTAGACCAGCTAGTGGTTCTCAACGTTTTTCAGCCTGCGATCCCCAAAATAAAGGTGCCAGAGACCGGGGACCCCCACTGTACATGAAGGTGGTTGAACACAGACGTGAACATTGAAGAACAGTTGTCATGTGGAGATAGGGCCATCTATAAGGGGAAATAAAGGGGAGAGCTTTAGGGACCCCTCCATAGTCAGCAAAATAATAGTCCATTGTTCTATGAATCTGTGATAACCACATTTATTTATTGATCTGAATAATATCCACTGTTATCCAGAAAGTTTATTATTTTTAGCGCCATAGGATATAGTTATCTTAAAGATGTAAATCTTTGTTTTAATCAGAAATAAAATGGTTTAAAAGTGACTAAAAATGGTGGAAAAGGTGGTGAAATGGGATTTTAAAAACCACAGAAATTGGTGAAAAGTTGCAAACGAGAGTGGCCAAAATAGACTGAAAAAGCGGTAAAAAAAAAAAAAAAAAAAAGAGTTCAAAGTGTCAATATTGGAACAATTAGTTTAAACAGGCAAATAATGCCCGACAAATTGTGAATGTGGTTAAATTGGCAAAAATGATTATGAGATATGGTGAAAAGAGGTTAAAAGTGACAATGGTTCAACATATATGCAACATAACATAAGTGGTGGAAAGGGTTTATAAGTGCCAAATCTGTCTTGAAAGTGGAAAAAAAAAAAAAAATGTGCAGAAAAGGCATTGTAATTTGATGGAGAAGTGGCAGGAATGGGAGTAATAGAGCAAAAATAAATTAAAAGGAGCAAAAAATAAAGCAAGAAAAAGTGATGAAAACAGCTTAAAATATGGCAAGTTTGGTGTATACAAGCAGAGATGGACTCAAAGTGTCCAAAAAAAATATTCTTAGTTTCTCGAAGGTGTATCGCAACCCCAAGGTTGAGAACCCCTGACCGGATGAGGACGGCACCTAGTCCTTCACCAAAGTGTGTGTGTGTGTGTGTGTGTGTGTGTGTGTGTGGTGTGTGTGTGTCACTCATGTAAATAAGTTCCTCACAAAGCTCAGGACCCTGCACACAGGAACAAAGCAAAAAAAAAATAAAATAAATACGGTGCCAGATTCAGCAACTGCTGAGATTGTTCCTCGAGGTGTCAGTTTTAGTCTCAGCAGTGATTTACAGTATGTGACACTTTTGTTAATGAATGTGCATAATGGTCTTGTGTTTTCATGCAATGTGAGGTGTGCTTTTCATGTTTCTAACCCTTAATAATAAAAAATCAACACAAATCAACAAGCACCATTTTGTTTGGAAGATGATAAAACTTCAGATCAGATTACAATAGAGGGAAGAGAAAGTACAGATTACAAAAGGTAATGGAAGAAAAATGTGAATTTAATTATTATTTCAGATGAGATGACCAGTAACAAGAATGAGTTTGACTCTGTGCTGACTGCTAACAATTTCAGGGTTTCTCTTTATGACCTCAATAACTTTTTTCTTGGTTTCCTACTGTGTATAGTTTATTAGTTCACTATAATAATTAATATACTCCAGCTTGTCATCATTTTATTACTTTGAGAACATTAATATTCTTTTTTTTAATACATCTAAATCCAAACATTAAAAACACTAACTCTATAAACACTATGATAACAAGCCATGAGTACAAAGTGTGTATGAAATGTTTATTTATCTCGTTCTATTTAATTTTTTTTTATCTAAATATTGTTGGAATCAGATCAAGGCCATTACCATATAATAACCATATTTTTTTTATTTTACTATATATGCTCAGGAATAAATATAAATTAGATCAGCGATTCTCAACTGGTAGGCCAGGACCCAAAAGTGGGTCGCAGACATGTACTTGGTGGGTCGCGGACAGCTGGTCAAAAAATTAACAAATACTTAATGTCTCTCATGTTGGACTTGTCTTTTATTTTGAAAGCAACTTTTCTTGTGACAGGCATGCTGCAAAATGCATGTTGCGAGGAAAAATATATAGATTTATGTTTAAAGAAAATATTATATGAATGTGTATGTTTTCAACAGGTATTTTTGAAAAACTGAATTTGGTTGGTTGAATTCTAAAAAAAAAAATAGGGTCATGATTTAATGAAAGTGGAAAAATGTGGGTCCCAGGGTGAGAACAGTTGAGAACCCCTGAATTAAATTATCCACTACTGTATACTTAGTGAAAATGAATCGGATGAAGAAGATGGATAAACAGGTACAAGCAAAAAAATGCACTGTATTAACTACTTATTGGAGTTTTTCCTAAACCTTTGAACCAAATATGCTCACAAGGTCTGAACAGTCTGTAAACTGCATGTCAATGGATCTGCTGCCATCTTGTGGACAGAAGGAGCAGCACATGATGAAAAGACATGTCCATTACAAAAGGTACTTAGTTGATGGATGATAGACAGAGTTTACTATACAATCGGATACTTTAGACATCACAATAACGATATATGATATTTTGGAAAGTAAAAAAACACCAAAAAAAAAAGAAAAGAAAATGCTGTTGGAAAAGAACCATGCTTTTACATGACTTTAACTCTGGACAAGCTTACATACTTACTTACTTACTCTGGGTATGTCATTTTCAATTCAATATTAATTAAAAAACACAAGAACAAAACATACCATAAATAGGACACATTTTTCCTATTTAAAGTGGTTAAAGAAACACTCAGAATAAAAAATCTTACCTGTATAGAATATAGAATATAGAATGTAATACAAAGGCTGTTAAATTGTTGTTAAATAAATCTACAATTGGTTAAAAATAAGTATTTATACATCATTTTAGACTAGTATTATAATTTATGAATATCCCACAGTGGAATGGAACCAATGACCCTCCGGTTATAAGCCTGCTTCCTTAACAATCAGGACCCTCCATTCATCCACTTCCATTCTTTTGAAGTGGAAGAATGTTTTTTATATATATATATATATATTAAAACATTTTATATTTCTACAGAGGACATAAATCTTAGGAGGTAGACTTGCTTTGTGTGAACAGGGGGGAAGCCCAGTTTGTCAAATATTATTACATTTTCATTAAAATACAGAACAATAAACAAGCCATAAATTGTATTTTTTGTTTTCTTTACTGCAGGACAACTGATTTTATAATGAATGAGATATATTTGTATTACATATTGCAGTTCTATGTGCAGAAACACACAACTGATGATAACCATCAGGATTCCTTTGATCCATATACAAAGGAAAAGCAGTCAAGTGTCACCTGCAACCCTTCGTCTATTTTTAAGCTACAGTATCTCCTATGGTGATGAATCTTTCCTGCTCAGGGCGTAAATTCGCTAAACAGGAACTATTGTTTCCTCGGGCCCTGCTTCATATTAAACATCTGACATAGTTCTCTCAATGTGACCCCTTCATCAGTGATGAGCACAGCTGGGGGCTGCAGCCAATCACTTCCTCTCATCTCTGACTTTCTCTCGCTCTCTCTCTCGCTCTCTTCCTCAATTTAAAAAAGCATCAACTGGATGCAGATGGATATACAGTGAAGGTGAAGTTCTCCTTCCTGTTCTTCTCATTTATCATGAATGCAGCTCCAGTGACAGGAGTGGAGTAATAGAGCTCTCCTGTGCTGCTGTGTGTCCTCTGGTTGTCCCCACATTGGAGAATATGCAGTGTTAAAGCAGCCGGAACGCCTTTTTAATGACGTTAAACTTTCTCTGCACTTTGATTTTTTTTTTTTTTGCAGTTCTTTCTGAGATAAATCTTAATGACATTATCTTCTCATGCAGAGTAATGCAGAAGAAAGAAAGAGCCTACTGCTGGACAATTGTCCATTAACTTTATCTGATCACACCAGTCCACAAACCAACCAAGAACAACAACAACAGCAACAATTTGATAAAAGCTCCACAGGAAATGACTCTTTCCTTTGTCACAGGGTTTTATGGACATGAGGAAACCCTACGTAAGCCTACAGTCAGATGATGATAGTAATACTGCTGGTTAGGTGGCTGCATCACATATACTCAAGATCTATGCTGAATCCATTACTAACTAAAAGTCTGTTTTAGTAAGGTGCCATCTTTAGGTTCAGCCTGGTGATGGTTCACCAAATACAGCTTTAATGTCCCAATAACAGGAGACATTATGACTGTTGCAGGAGCATGGGGGGTGCCGGAGGTAAAAACTTAGTCACTGTTTCATAATAGCCCATACATATTTTGAACATTTAGCTCATTTTTCTTTCATTTGAGACAAATTCATGTAAAACAGCAGGTTCTGCTGTATATCATTGGTAAAAATGTGTAAACATGACAAATTAATCTAAATGTTAAATGTAAATGTTAAATGTAAATGTAAATGTTAAATGTAAATGTTAAATGTAAATGTTAAATGTTAAATCTAAATCTAAATGTTAAATCGGTCACCAAGTATAAAGCTAAATGTTTAGAAATTATACATGGGGGGGTCCTGACTTTGACAATAACTAAGGCTCATTGCGCTGGCGGCATCGATAAAGGGTGATCTGGGGTGCTCTGGGGGAGTCGGCCGATGGGCGACTTGTAGCGTCCCCTTGGTGTCCCTGGCGGCCGGGGATGCGACCTTCATCATTGGGCGGGTTGCTGCAGGTGCTGCTTCTTTTACAATTCCTTCTGACCTGGGGTCCGGTCTCTGCTGCCTCTGGGCTCGCCGGTGGGCGCCCACTGGCTGCCTGTTCGGCGTGGCTCTGCCGGCTACTGGGCGTGGGCCTTTGCTCCTCCGCTAGGTTCTTGGGCAGGGGGCTCTCTCTCTTTCTGCCACGTGATTGACAGATGCTGACCTGCCAACTTTACATAATTTCTAAACATTTAGCTTTACACATAGTGACTGATTTACCATTTAGATACACATTAAACATTTAGATTTGCATTCAACATTCACCATTTAACATTTAGATTTAGCATTGACATTTAGATTCAGCATTTACATTTATATCTATATTTACACATAGATTTATTTTTTATGTCTACACATTTTTAACAACGATATAGAATATGCTGTTTACATGAATTTCTGTCTCAAATCTACCTATAAAAGCAAAGGACGTCTGTGTGGATGGATGTGTTGATGTGTGTGTGTGTGGAGCAAATATCTTCCCGACGCGGTGCGAGTTCGACCTGAAACTCGGTCAACAGGTTCCAAATACCCTGAGTGTGTGTATCTGTTTTTTTGGAGTAATTTGGTCATTTCAAAACGTTTATTTTAATTTTATTTCACTTCTGGACTGCCACGAAATGAAACCTATTCAGCTTTTGACCTCAGGGTGTGAGGGGGCGCTAGCGCACATCTATATCTATTTCACTGCACAGCTCCTCACACGAGCAAGAGTCACGTGTGCAGCCAGAGCCAATCGCTGCGCACACAGCCAAGCAGACACGGACTGTAAACACTGGAGTGAGAGACAAGAAGATAGTTTTATACCGGAGAGGGGAGAGGAGCGTCTAAGCAGCCGTGCTTGCTCTGATAAACTAGCAAAGCTCTGAAGTCTCACTTATTGGGCCTGATGTTAGTCACTGATGTTCGTGTGTGTGAGCCACGGCAGACGCCACATCCTACCATGCCATGCTATTGTTAGCGTCTCAGACACGGGAGCTCTCTGAAAAGATCCTTTGAAACCGTCAGCCACTGGTGAGTGTTTTGCAGATACGTTTCCCATTGTTTAAACCATATAACTGTTGTTCAGTAACGCGCTGTTTCACTAGAGTCGGTTTTGACCTCAACCCATTCAATACTCCATCTGGAAAACTGCGGATTCTGTGTCATGCCGTACATGGAAGCCAAGCTCTGACCACTCGGTTCGAAGGTAAAAAATGATTTTTGTTTTTTAAAAAAAGACAGCCGAATTGTACATAATACTTTAATTTACTTACTCACTCATGTAGTTTGGAGCTTTACGTTTTGTTTTGCGCAGTTTTGTTACTTTTCTGATTGGCGCTACAATGTCTATGGAGTGTGGTTATAAGCGTCTCAAACATGTCACGGAACACACACACGGTATTTATTTAAATATACTAAATGAGTAAAATAAAACACAAAAAATGTACAAAAAGACAACTGTACGAATTAAAAATACACATGACTCCAAAAAACATACATTACAGAAAAATACAACAAAAATATGAAAATGACTCAAAATACACTAAATTAAATATTTATACTAAAAATACATAAAACTAAATATTTACACAAAAATACAAAAAATGACTCCTGAATCACACTACAATGGCAACAAAACAATAATTATACAAAAAATGCACAAAAACACAACAGAAAGATACAAAAATACACATGACCCCAAAAAACATACATTACAAAAAAAATTTAAATAAAAAAAAAACAGCAAACATTTATGCACAAAAAGACCACAGAAAGATACATAAATACACACGACTCCAAAAACATATGTTACAGAAAAATACACCAAACAAAAAATATAAAAGTGATGAAGTTATGCACATGTCCCATAGAATTAAACCAGGACAATTGGACCCGCAAATATACCCCTTAGGCAAGGCAAGACAAATTTATTTGTATAGCACATTTCATACTCAAGGCAACTCAATGTGATTTACATGATAAAACATTCAATTGTTTAAAATCAATAAGAACATTTAAAATCATCAGTAAAATCAATTAAAATCATCAGTAAAATCAATTAAAATCATCAGTCATCAACAACATGACTAAAAATCTCTCTCTCAATCATACGCAGTAGAGAAAAAAAGTGCCTTTAACTTTGATTTAAAAATGTTCACATTGGATGCTGACTTCAGCTCTGCTGGCAGTTTGTTCCACTTCTTTGCAGCATAACAACTAAAAGCAGCATCACCATGTCTACTGTGAGCTCTGGGCTCCACTATCTGACCTGTGTCCATAGATCTGAGAGACCTGCTGGGTTCATACCTGACTAACATGTCACTGATGTATTCTGGACCAAACCCATTCACAGATTTATACACCAGCAGCAGAACTTTAAAGTCTATTCTGAGGCTGACTGGGAGCCAGTGTAAAGACTTTAAAACTGGAGTAATGTGTTCTGACCTCTTTGTTCTGGTTAAGACCCGAGCTGCAGCATTCTGAACCAGCTGTTGCTGTTTGATGCTCTTTTGGGGGGATTCCTGTCAGAAGACCATTACAATAGTCCAGTCAGCTGGAGATAAAAGCATGGACCAGTTTCTCCTGATCTTTCTGAGCCATTAAACCTTTCACTCTGGAGATGTTTTTAGGTGGTAGAAGGCTGTTTTTGTGATAGATTTGATCTGACTGCTGAATGTAAGATCTGAGTCAATCAGAACACCAAGGTTTTTGACTTGGTCTTTAGCTTTTAAAGATCGAGACTCAAGATAATTGCTGACAGCTGTCCTCTTTTCCTTGTTACCAAAGACAATCACCTCCATCTTGTCATGGTTTAGTTGAAGGAAGTTTTCACTCATCCAGCAGTTTACTTTTTCTAAACAGTCACACAACACCTCAATGGGACCATAGTCATCTGGGTTCAGTGATAGATAAAGTTGTGTGTCATCTGCGTAACTCTGATAATCAACCTTATAGTTCTGTAAAATTTGTCCTAAAGGAAGCATATAAAGGCTAAACAGAAGAGGTCCAAGAACAGATCCCTGAGGAACCCCACAGGACATTGGTAATCTGTCAGATTCAAAGTTTCCAATGCTTACAATGCTTATGCTCCCACATGAATGCATACTTCAGACGGGCACGGTACTAGTGAGCTAAATGCGAGGAAAGTGAGCTAAATATTCAAAATATGTCGGCAATGAAAAAGTGACCGAGTTTTTACATTCGGCACCCCATACAGGAGCACCATGGTCTCCTTAGAAAAAAAAAAATCTTAAAACTGTGTTTTAGCTACTAAGAGGAAAAATCAAATATCTATTGTGCAGCTGTTCATATAAACCCTTTTTTTTTTGTAGAAACCACATAGACCAGAGAAGTTTTTTTATTTATTTGATTCTATCTTTTTTTTTAAACTAATACTGACTTTATGTACATTTTATGTTGAAGTAAACATTTTCTGACTATTTAAGCCCTCTGCTTGTACAACCATCCCCTGCCCTGCTTTACTTCTGTTTGTGGTTGTAGTTTCTCTTATGGCCGCTAAGAGGCAGTGTTGATCCATATTTTCGCCTGCACATTTACAGTAGACAGTGTTGCCAGATTGGAGGAGTTTCTCGGAATTTTGTGTGATTTAAAACTATGTCTAAGACATTTTTTTTTAATCAAACAGTTAAAGAGATAAACTATATTTCTATAGTGATAACCATTAAAATGGTTTCTGGCCATTTTGAACAATTCCTAATCAGTTTTTGTGTGGGGAATCATTATATGGCAACACAACACTGACTGTAGACACGAATCAGACCCTTTGGCAATTTCTTCATTATCAGCACTGTGTGTCTCTGATTGTACATCATCATGATGTTATGTTGTGGTAATTGATTTCCTTTTTTGATGGTGCAGATATCTATATGTGTATCTCATGCGTACTTATTATTTGATGTGCTGTAGGCCATGAGGGCCGATGAGAGAACACACACACACACAATGTATTATTTTGTTCATCTCAACAGGTGATAATTGAATCCTAAATTTTGTATAACACACCAAGTTGGTTGTGGTGGCACTGCAAGCTGGTCTTATTCTGGTCGGTATGGGTTCGAACCCAAGGCTGTGCCTGCTTATGTGTCCTTTGGCAAGGCACTGAACCCTAAATTTCTCCCAGTTGTACCAATTGTAGATCAGCACTTTTCATAAAGTGAATTTTCACAAATTTGGTGGTAATTCGGGAAGTCTGGCTTATGTCACAATTGACGGAAGCGGTCGTAAATAAACGGGTGCCATCAAAAAAATAAAAAAATAAACCACCGCCATCTTGAAATGGGGGAAAACAACTCGTCCTCCTCTTGTTTGTCCAATGACAAAAATGTCTTTATTTGATTACAGAAGTGATTTATATCTCGGTATGGCATACAACTATCAACAAACACTACCAGAAGAGGCCAGGGGACGATAAAAAGCTAAGTTAACAGTGCTAAGGACATCTGAGTGTTCATACATAGTCTCAGCCAACACTTGGATGAACAATACCTTCACCGACCCAGATCTTTACAGTTACCTAATAAATGAACCCTGGGAGTAAACCGCACTGTAAAATCCTCACAAGCCATTCATCACAGTGTACTCGGGGGAGCTACAACGGATATAAATACAACATAATATTACCATCTAGAATGAAAACTAAAGCCACAGAGATGCCCTTAAAATAATTTTAGATCTTAACTGTTCACTTACTGGTTATGAAATGTAGAGAGCACAGGTAGGAATATAATGTGTTTGGAGACAGTTTTTACCCATTTCCACCCTACCAGACTCCAGTATTTTCGACCATCCTATGAAGGAAAGCCAGCGTTTTGTTTTTGGATGATATAAAAAATTATGTCAACCTTTTCTGTTACGTCAGTCAACGGGACTGGCATTGCTATAGGCAGAAACGTCCCAATTTACCCAGATGCCAGACTCCCCAGATTACCATTAAAGGGCAAAATAAATCAAGTCCATTTACTTTTTAATAGCAACTGAGAATTAAAGCTACTGGAGACAATAATTTATTCATCAGATTGGTGTGGTGATGGACCCAAATGCAGAGAGAGATGGAGGAAGCAGGCAGGTGTAGTGTAGGAAGCTTGATTGGGAACAGGCCACACCTGGGTGGAAACATGAGGGAGCTAATCAGTCACAAACCAAGCACACAGACATCACTGGGAGGTGGAGCCACCAGCAGGAATACCTGAAACACAAAGACAAGAGTTAAACACAGACACAGAGCGGAAACTTAAAGAGGAACATAAGGGCTAAATAACAAAACCAAACCTGACAATAGGGACATAGTGTAGGCCTCATAGATCTTTGCTTCAAAGATCATTTGCTCAAAAAAAAGATGATAAAGGTTGAAATTGCCGCTCAAAAGTTTGTTTTGATCTCCACTATAAACACTTTCATTGACATTGTCGGAAAAGTTTCACCCATTGCACTGTGGAATGTGGAGTCCTGTAGATGACTGCATAGAAGTGTTTTTACTTCCTTCTTACCATGATTTCTTGTGTTTAAACATTGCCAAAAAGACTCTCCAACACATTATGGACTGAAAGCCATGGCAAAACAATGGCGGATGTTTATTTCAACGCTTACACGGAAATATCCAAATATGGCCGAAATTGAATGTCTCGCAGTGTGAGGTGACATCACGGGGGGGTACCGAGAACAAACTAGAACAAAGTGGAATCAAGCGAATCAAAGTCCTCCTCGTCTGGCTAAGAAACACAAGGAATAATGATAAGAATGAGATATAGACACTTCCATGCAATTGTCTACGGGACTCCACATCCCACAATGCAATGTGTGACACTTTTCTGACAATATCAATAAGAGAACGTTTACAGTTGTGATAAAAACAAACTTTCAAGCGGCAACAGTAACCTTTTTACGTCTTGTTTTTTCGAGCAAATGATCTTCAATTTATTGATTTATCAGACCTATATTTTCTTTATCAAATTAAAAAAATTATTATTATATATATATATATATATATATATATATATATATATATATAGGGTCTAGCGGCTTTAAATGTGTTATGTTATCTTGTCTTACCTTATCTTATCCATCACCCGCCATCAGGGCCACGGGAAGTGGGGGTGCTAGGGGTGCCTAGTGGCGAGAGGGATATTTAAAAAAAATATGCAGCTTATTTTTTAATTTTAATTTTTTAACTGGCATATTTTACTATACAACATGAACTACTGCACACTAATTATACTTCGTGCACTGCTGATTAATCAGTAATTCTTTTTCTTCTTCTTCTGTTTTACTTTCAAGAGACAATTACAGAAAAAAAGGCCCATAGACCATAGACAATATCTACCACCATCCACCTGCTATCTCGTCATTATGAAACCTTTTGTGTGGCCTCGTCTGGTAGAGTCAGGCCAAATGCTTTTCTATTGCGGAGTGGAAAATGTCATCACTGTGTGAGCACCGCAAAAGAGTGAGAACAGTCTTAGAAATGACAACCCAAGGGGTAATTTCACCTAAACCACACAGAAATCCTTAGATTCTCATTCAAACATTTACCTGTTTGGTAAATGGTGATACAGAACATTTCGGGTGCTGTGAAATCATTTCTAGACCCCCGCTGTTTTTGAGAATGACAAAGGTCTCAGCAAGACATACTGCAGAATACACACTATTGTGTGTGTGTGTGTGTTTTTCACACATATACCTTAGCTTTGTCAGTTCAGTCAGAATGCAAGGAAACACATAAAGAATATGGACTGCTGGAATTAAATGTCGTGAAAAAAAAACCTCCCTTAAACATCTGATATTTTTTTTGGAGTAAAATAAAATCGAGGAGTACACACATGTACGCGCACACACACAAATATAATGCCACAGATTAACCTCCTCCCCAAGTGTCAAAGTCAGACAGGAAGCTAAATTAACTCCACTCTTCCTCTCTTTTTCCTCACCCTCTTCTGCTTCTCCTCTTATTGCAGCTGTCATTTTACCTGCAGTTAAAAAAAAAAAAAAAAAAACTGCCTTCGACTCTTTAAGCCCAACTCCCTTGGCTTCCATATTGATTTACTCAATATCCTGCGGTCATATTCTTGTGGTGAAGGTTTCCGGCTGAAAACAGCTGACATTTACCACTCAGTCACAACACGGATCATTTAAACCCCCACAAAACGGAGCACGCTTTGATGGTGCAGGGGCAGAGGAGGAGTCAATTCTCTGTGTAACTCTAATGAATAATTTTGCTGTCTGCCTGCGACAGAACTTTAGAGGGGGGGAAGAAAATCTAAAAAATCTTGGTTGACTTTTGAATCCAAAGTTCATCTTTATATATAGTAACTGATTCCCAAAATATTCACTCCATGGAGATGTTGGCATTATGGAGGGTAATGGAGGGCTTGTGCTCTGCAAAGTGCCTGAAATGAGCCTTGAACCCATTTCCTCCATGCACTGTGAGGTAATGCCAACTGCCGTTACCTTTGCACCATCTTTACCATCTTATCATTCTCATCTTTGTTATTGTGCAGAAATTTAGAAAGTAGAATTAAGGGAAAACAATAGCTTCCTTCTTGTATTCTCCATGTTGGTTCAGCATGTTCTCATCATCCAAAGTTATGTAACACATACTATGTCATTGGGAATGCCAGGATATTGTAAGAAACATTTTAGGACATAGTAGGTAGGTGTTTAAAGACCAAAAAATGATGACCAATACACCACAGAAGAAATAAATAGGCTGGTTCTCAGGTCAACATGAATCCAGATACAAAACGCATGATGCATCGTGCGCAAAACCCTCACACGTTCAATGGCCATGAGCGTCAAACTGGGAGGATAAAAGGTACTAAGTACCCAGGACCAAAGGCAGGGGGCCCCTCAGAAATCTGTTTTATACATATGTACAAAAATGCATTTAAAATATTTATAGATCATTTGTATTGGAATGAAAAGGGCCCCGTGTGAAAATAAGCTGGTTGTTAAGCACAGTTTTGCACTAAAAGCAATTATTCATGCTGCATTGGGTCCCTAGCTACCACCCCCTTTAAAACAGTGCAAACAGTGGTACGACCCACATGTGCTTCTGTTGCGCTGTGGCAGGTAGTCTGAACTGTGGATGTGACAAGATAGACAGCGGCAGGAAACCATGTCTTTCCTCGAGAAAGGAAAACCAGGCCAAAAACACAAGGAAATGAAGGAGAGGGAAAGAAAGTGGAAATTGAAATTAACTATGTGCACTCTCGCACATTTAAATGCTGGAACATTCCTTTTGCATGTCAAATCTTAGTAGGAAATACAATAATTAAATTACTACATTTTGCTGCCGCCAAGCGTTAAGTAGGTGGCCAGAGTGATCCCATGATTCTAATCATTCTATATTTACCTTTTTATTAACCAGATACAATTAAGTGGCTAAAAAATATTTTAGCCACTTAATTGTAGCAAAAGTATGTCACAAACACAATTTTCAATAAACCACTAAAATATAGTAGAACAGATCTATAAAATACAAGGATTGGATATGGAGTCATTCGGTTATTATGAACATAAAAGGAAAGCTTATATAATAATGCAGAATACTAGTATAGTTTCTGAGCAAAAATGAATAAATAAATAAAATAAATTAGTGTACATAGCTTACAGTAGGGGCCCAACAACATGGTTGTACCCAGGGCCTAAAATGTGATGCTATACACGCCCCTGTTCATGGCTCTATCTTTGAAGCACATCATTGACTCACCCACCCACCACCTGCTCCGACCTCACCCCTAATAACCCTAACAGTTCTCATTTGCATATTCAGCTCTTAAAACAATATTTCAACTCCATAATACTTGGAAATTGTTGTCAGACTCTGAAAATCTTAGCTACGGTATGTAGAAACCACAGGGATGATTGCTATAAGTCCTCTCAAAGTGGTGATATTAGAGTAACACACACACACACACACACACACGCAGGATAGGGACACCTGCGGAGAAGCAGGCAGGAGCCCAAAGGCTGCACCCTGCTCTCACCCAGTGGTGCTGGAAGGAAGGAACCCAAATTTGCTCACACCAGTGGGGGGCATTGCATGGAAACACACATTCACTCACACACACACACACATGCAGGTGTGCACAATTGGGAGGGGCTCAACACAGCGGGACCCCCAGCAGAGTGGCTTAGAGGGATGTGCAGTGGTACGTGTGGATGTGAAGTTAGTGGCAGGTGTTTAGCCCTCATTTCTAATTGGATGGAATGAGAATGGATGGCATTTGCATTACAATTATATAAAACAATCTTATAAAATAGTGTTTTTATGGGAATAACATTATGTAAGAGCTTAAGTAAGAATAATAACTTTAATAATATAGTGCAGATATGGGTAATGGCATGCGGCTCTCAGTCTAATTTTGTTAAGTCCCTAAAATGAACAGACAAAATTGCTCCAAAACATCATCACAAAATACTGTAACAACAGCAATAGACAGACTAACACCAAAAACCCACAAAAAGACTACAAGAGCACCAAAAAAATGACTCAACACAAAAACACAAAAAAAACCCCAAAATGACAACAAAAAGAAAAATGATTCCAAAAACACAGGAAATAAGAGAAAAATATTCGAAATAACGACAAAAAAATGCACAAAAACGCACACAAAAAAACAACAAACCCCAAAACATGAACACTAATATCCAAAGAACATATGCATAATAACACTAAAAACCCTTGTTCTTTCTTGACTAAATATCCAAACTGGTTATTATTCTAGATACTGACATGAATTTTAATAAAGTGACGCTCAGATTGGACCATCACATTTTTGTGGCTCCTCCATTGCTGATATATTTTCAGACTAATTCATCCTCGGGCTGATTAAAGACAACTTCATGTTTTGATTTCATACAAAGAAATGTTCTCTTTCTCTCCCCCCCCACAGACTAATTAGCTTATATAAACTCTGATATAATAGCATGCTGATATGACGGGGTGTGAGTGCAACAACATCTCCTCTGTGCTGTGTCGTCTATCGCACAGACTGAGTTAAATGTGTCCAAGAGGCAGCTGTCCCTCAAATAACACGCTCAATAATTCATATCACACACACACACACACACACACACACACACACACACACACACACACACACACACACACACACACACACACACACACACACACACACACACACACACACAGAGTGATCTATGTTGTTGAGATGCAGGCCAAGTGAGTGAACTCAGCAAGAAAGAAGCAGTGGAACGGCTGACTATGAAGACAAAATATATAGTTGCTAAATAAGCAACGATCAGTTAATTTCACATAAATGCTTCGATTGAATAAATTCCTGCCAGTTCCCAATTTGTAAATTAGTTTTTAAGGATTTGATAGCGGACAGACAGGAAGCGGTTGGTTAGAGTGTCAGTGGCTGATTTTACTGTAAATGCAGTGACAACTTCAGCAGCATTCCTGCAACTTTTGCAAATATACACAACCCACCCACAAAGAACAAATAAGCAAAATGGCACCAAAAACAAAGCAAACCATGACAAGTCTTTTGTCTGTAGGCCTTGGAATTAACATTGTTCTCTGGTTTGGTTTGATTTTGCTTTCTCTCTGCTGCTTGATGATAATAAACATAATAAATCCACTGCTCTTTTGCCATTTTCAGGTGCATGTACTGTATGGTTTTAGACTTGTTGTGACTACTTCACCTTTCACTTGATTTATATACGAATTACTGAATGAAGTGGTACTAAATATCATTTAAAAAGTCTGCTTTTCCAGCTCATCGCCACTGTTGCATTTCAAATCCCTCACAGGGGACATTAAAATTGTGTTTTTTCGCTGTATTCACATGAGAGTTGTTTGCGAGTTGTTGTTATGAAACCTTAAGCGAAGTTATTGCTTAGGGGTAAAAAACTATCAAGGGAAAGTTTGCATCTAATGTTATTTTTCCAATACCTTTGTAGTATCTGGATTTTTCCCTCTTCAGCAAGTATTATTCAATATTTAATATTCAAATATGAAATGACACAGGCAGATGAGCAATAGCTGCTTATTTGTGTTATTTTTAAATATAATTTTATAACAGTAGAAAAAGCAGATTATAGTGATATCACACCATCAATAGTGTAAGAATTTGACCAATCAAATGTGTCCCTTGTCCCTGGTTACAGCGGGCTCATGTGGTGATGCCGTAGCTGCATGATGTGAACTCTGACCTTAAACACACAATAATTTCAGTGTGTGTGTTTTCGGTAGAATGGCGTGCTCTTGGTCAGATAGAAATGGCCTTCGTACAGATTTATTTTAGACTAGAATTTCTTCATCTTAACAGTGCAGAGTGAGGACCAATGCTTTATTCTTTTTTCTTTAAAAAAAAGAAAAATATGCCACAGTGAGAGGAATGAGCCTGATTAGACATTATGAGTCATTTGTGTGAGCACATATTTTAGGTGTTGATTTCTAAATGAGGTTTTTATTTGGTGTATTTGTCAGCACAGTGCTGCTGCTTTTAGACGAGCATAATAAGTGTTTGTAAAAGGTCGCCCCTTCAAAGTGCTCATAGGCGGTCGAAAGCACATAATCAAAGGGCAAGTATGCGTGCAGCAAGGCTTGAATCTTAATCCCTCAATTGTTTACATAACGAGTCTCGTCACATTTGAGTTGTTTTCTAAAAACCAAAAGAAAAATGTATTATAATGAAGTACATAAATGTGTGTGTGTGCGTGCGTGGAAGGCCAATGAATAGGTTGTCCTACTGTCAGCGTAGAACTTCCAATGCTGGCGTTTCAAATGACTTGCTGCGGACAACAGTCAATTTCTTTCCTTCATCACCCAGATGACTAGATTTATTAACATAATCAATAAGCCTGATACATGTAAAGCCACAAGCTCGATCGAGGTTCTCTGCTTCCTTCACAGCAGATCCTATCTGACTCCCTTGTTTTTCTGGTGCTTTTCATGACTTCAACATGACGTTCTCTTCTGATTCCTGTTCCTAGAATCATTGTCTTCACCTCTCGTCGACTCCTTTTACGTCGCTGTCTGTGTTTACACATTACACATTGACTATGTCTAGTTCCCCCAATAATGACTCAACAAAAGCATTCAGGTGTACAGAATCGGACACTACCCAAATGCTTAGGGGTAACGGCTGATCAGCTGTCATATTTGGTGAGCCAGCTTCGTACCAGCTGGACCTACTGTGGGCATTATGCAGAACAAAGCATCCACTTATAGTATTCCCATACACTTCCCCAACTCCTTGACCATGTTTCTAGTATGTCATGTTACCATCATGCATCTGTTCTAGAAGAAGCGATGAAATATAAACAGAGAAATCATTGCAGTCTCTCTAGTGCAGGGGTCACCAACATGGTGCCCACAGTCATCAGGTAGCCCTCATGGACCATGTGAGGGGCCTTCAGGAGCTCTACTCACCAATGAGATGGTACTTAGTAGAGTTAAATACTGTTTTAAATTACACATTTTAAATGCTTATTTTCACTGAAACATTGTGATAAATGCTTTTAAGTGTTGCAGATCTGGTGTATGGTCAGTGGTATTTTATATATAATATGATATACAGTATATAAGGTATATTTTTTTGATTTTCTATACACTTTAATGAAAAAATTGCCTTAATTGGGTGAAATAAAGTGTTTCATGTTGAAACCTCCACATTTCGTACCTTTTTAAATTACTGCTAGCCTTCCTTATTATCTGACCCTTTAATTAAAGTGAAACTATGAAAATGTAGTACTGTATTTAAAAGTTATTTCCTAACTGGCAGCCCTTCGGACTATACAGTACCTATGAAGAAGCTCACGGTTTCAGAAAGGTTGGTGACCCCTGATCTAGTGTAACAACCGATTACATCAGCCACACTTTTTCCTTATATTTGCAAATAAAAGATATCATTGGTTCATACACTCGGATTCAGCACAGAGCTGATCCCTTGTTCCATGGTTACAGTGGTCCCATCTGGTGGTGTTGCTGGCTGCATGACATACAGTATAACCTCAGACCTTGAACACAACAATCTGGATTCCTGTGAATCCTTTTGCTACCCATGAGGTAAACCTATACAAGTTCTGTACATAAAGGTGTGTGTTTTCTCCTCGTGGACTATTGTGATAAAAGCACAGATTGTAAAATCACATCTTTCCCTCAGATCCAGTGTGACTAATCAGCAGAGAACCTGGTGGAGTGCATGATCTCCACTTTTAGTTCTGCTGCCTTATAAAAGGCAGTAATACCCCCCCCAGACTCACCCTGCCCCACCCACACTCCTTAACTCGTCCACCCCCACAGAAGCCTGCGTACATGCAGCAGAGCTGGACTTTCAAACAATATCATTACCATTTCAAAGACCCTGCTGCTGCCTACAGACCAACAAGCTGTGGCATGTTACAGTGCAGTGTTTGATGTAAAAACTATATGAGTGCCACATTAAACTGTGATGATGACGGCTTTCTGTGGGGTTTTCTACACATCGCTGCTTTGTGGCTTCATGATAAGAGTGAAAAGGATAGACGCTGAGTGCATCTGCTGTTGTTGCTGGGGATCCTGTGAGGCATCATCGCTGCTTGTTAGTGTAACAGACAAAGGCTTGGTTTTTTCTGCTGTCAATTAAGCAGCAGACAGAGAGGGGAAGACGAGCAGAGAGGGACTGAATCACACAAGAGGATTGATCCCCTTTAATCAGCACTCCAACAGTTTGGGGCACTCGGTTGTCATTTGATTGTTTTTCATCATCCCTGTTTAAAAGTAAGGCAGAGTCCACACAGAGGTGGGGGGTCTTTGAGCCTCTCGAGCGGGTCTCATTTGAATACTGACAGGGTTTACTACACTACGACCAATACAGGCACACATGACTGCAGACTTAAGCGCTCAGCAGTTCCTACTGAACATTAATGCCCTCATTATCCTCTTATGCACAAATGTCAGCCTTTGTCAGGCAGCATTCTGCCTCTCTCCTGCGTGTATGTGCTTCCCCATTACAAGTCCACTTCCTCTCCTCTCCGTCTGTATTCCTCTCACACTTTCCTGCTGTATTTCATCTATCTCACCAATGTCCTGCATAGTTATTGCATATTTCTGCAGCTCTTCCTTAGTTTCATTGTCTTTTTCCCCTTCTCTGTGTGCTTGGGGATCCTCTCGTGACATCATTTAATCAGTTACCATGGTTTCAAGGGAAAGAGAATGTAATAACAGATGGGATCAAACAGACTTGGTGCCATTGATTCTCCCTCTCTCTGACACACACACACAACAAAAATCAAGCTTGGTGTATCAAATTATCGTTTATTATAACGTCAAGAAACAGTTTGAGGGTTCAGGTGTGAGGGTTGAGTTCTGTGGTTAGGTCAGCGTTATTGAAGGGTCTGTGTGGACAAACAAGCTTTCATCATACAAGTCTTCTTCAATGTCTTCCTCCAAGTTGGTGAAGTATGTGGGAAAAGGAGGATTAAGAATGGTGGAGCTCCTAGTGGGCAGCACGGTGTCTCTTATCTGAAATAAACACAAACACCGGTTAAGCACAGATCTGATAGTAAAAACATTACGATGTTAAGAAGAGAAAACGGTGAATAAATGGGTGTGATGATAGATGACACATGAAAGATTCAGGCCATGAAATTAAATGAGAGGAATAGAATGAGGGCGAGAGACCGATCTGTTTTAGATGAGTTATTGATCCTAAAAAAAATGGCATCATATTTATAAAAAAAACCCGGGATGATCCAACATTTTGGCTCAAGGGCAACACTTTTAAAAGTGAACCATCAGTCGACCGGGTGAAATAAAAGAAACAGTTTTTTTTCTCATACATTAAATTCCCTTAAAAGTTGTTGATGTTTCACTCCCAACAGGGTAAATAGATCCAATCCTATGGTGAACACTGTGACTTTCTGTTCTTCACCACCATGTCAACACCTAAAGTCTCACTGTATGATTTGGGCTGCCAATGCTAAGGATGCAGGGTGAAGAAAACAAACTGACAGATAGATTTTGATGAAATCAGCAGTTGTACAACAAACTTTGAGTAGAGTGCTGATCCCTGCTGATTCGGCCATTTCTGTTGCTTACACAAACCCACAACTCAATTTGGTTGGTGTGGAGGAGAGGTCAGGGTTTTCACACAAATACAACCCAACCCTTAAACCCCATAGTAGCTCAAATCTCACTGCACATCACTATAGTAACCATTTTCAACTAATCATAACAAACTGACATCCATACTCCCTGTGGAGCCAACAAACAAAAGCTCCACAAAATCCTTTTAAAAAGATAAAAACTCTATTTTGAGTAAAGTTCATGAATCATTATTGAAATATAATGATGTTTTAGCTTCATTTGACTGCAAATAAGGACAACTAATTTAGCACATTTGTTGCAGGTTGTAACAAATCAAAATCAAACAAGAAACCTCAGCCAAGTGCCAAATCTCCTCTTTGTCAGATATTTGCAAAGGCTTGGAACAAATTTATATCCTCATTAATAACAATACACTTGGTTCAACTGAATGGATTTCTCAAAAAAAAAAAAAAAAAAAAATCAAATGGAATCTTGCACGATCTAAGGTCCACCTTTGGTTACAAATTTTGTCAAAATGCATTAAGTATCTTTAAAATAATCCTGCTAACAAACAAACAAATAAATAAACACTAGTAAAAATATGACCTCATTGGTGGCGGTGATAACTTGTTGTACACAACTTATATATATATATATATATATATCTGCACACTTTAAGTGGTTTGCTTTTCTTGTTAAGCTAAACATTTTCCTAAAACAGTAAACCTCCAAACAAGAAGCAGTAAATAATAAATCTGTCTCTCTAAAATAAACAAAAAAGGTGCATATTGGATACAACATTACCTTTTAGCCAAATCAATAGAAAACAGATTGTTCTCATTTACATTTTAGAGATGTTTGGGTGCAAAGAGAAAACCATAATGAACAAACACTATTTATCTGAATGTGCCTCATTTGGGAGCCACAGAATCAGTAAGTAGCCATGCCCCGTGTGTGTGTGTGTGTGTGTGTGTGCACGTGCTTAGCTAGGGGAAGTGCAAAGCACATTTGTAATCATTATCCCTTGTCTCCGAAAAACAAATGAAAGCATGTTTGTGCAGAACACATGGGCGAGCGCACAGACATGCGCTGAGCTCAATGTGCTGAGTAAGGAGTCGGATGCTGTGGATATTATCAACATCATTAAATGCATCTTCCTCACACTAACACAGAAACACACTTAGGCAAGCAGCTGCAGGCACGCAAACTGCTGATCCTGCACATTGTTAATGAAGATGGATCGCACCTTTTTGAGGGCGTGTCTTTGTTTCACAGGTGCAAGGTCACTTGTCTAATTCAGAGTGTTAGGCTAACAGCGGTTAACCTTCCACTTTACAACTACTGTAAGTTTGAACCCAAGTGTGTGTGTGTGAGTTTGTCTTGTAGTAAATTATTTTTACCTTCAGAACACAATTCCTGTGACCGGGGACAGAGCCGTTAACATATAGCACGTTATACTTTGTATTGACTCTCCACACCTGGAACACAGAGTATTAAAGTAGGTTGAACAGGATTTAAAACTTTCCTAAAAACTTTGGTGTGTGTGTGTGTGTGTGTGTGTGTGTGTTGTGTGTGTGGGTGTGTGTGTGGTGTGCGTGTGTGTGTGTGTGCGTGTGTGTGTGTGGTGTACCTTCAGTCCGTAAGCTGTGACAAAGCGTTACCCAGTTGCCTGGCATCATTTTTCCCTTTGAAACTTTGCCAGGATCCTGAATGAGGAGGATTAAAAAGTGCAGTCTGTCATATTCCCGTCAACTGTTTAAGATCAGCCACTGAGGGATGCGTGCGTCTCACCCCGCCTGGGTCCTGATGCTCCGGCCTGCGTTAGGTTTAGTTTGCCCGTGAGTGGCTGGTTGACCTTTGAAGCCCATTCCCCGCTTCATTACGCCCTAAAACCTTTTCCAATTGCTTCACACAGAGAGATAACAGTGTCTACTAGTTTCATTCACACAAGTAAATTACTGCTTTTTGTCTTGTTGTTAGTGGAAGGTTAAGAATTATTTAAAAATGTGATTCTGAGGACTGTCAAAAAAATTACACAGCTGTAGACCACTTACACTTTGGCTGTGACGTCCACGAACTGGCCTGGACGAAAATGTGCTGCGTACAGAGGAGTGCCTGAGAGACAAATAAAACAGGACTGTAACAAGAAAGTATCATATATTCTATTAAAAAAAAACTTTTCCTTTCATTTATTTTGATACATGGCACCAGAAAACAAAGAAACACTGGAAGATCACTTTTTTTCTACAGTCAAAGCTTGGCTCACAGTCTTAGCCCATGTGACAATATCACATTTCTGTATCTCAATGCTTTTAATATTGGTGTTGCCCCCACAGGGGACCATACGTCAATACGAAGACGCTCTAACCTCCAGAGCCATAACCAGGAGAAACATTGGTGTCGTATTGCAAAGGGTTTCAGGTAAGTGTTATGTTACATGGTTTCCTCAGACTTTCCGGAAGTATTAAAGGACCCATGTTTCGCTAATCACGTTTCTGTGCTTTAAAACATCATAAAGAATGGCTATATGGGCTTCATACAACATGCCCAAAGTGGTTTTTTCATGCCATTCCCTCAATCGTTAGAGGGTGATTTGCTCCTTTCTTACTGCAGGGTGAGCCCAAACATCTCACTCCAAAGTATGAATTTGACGCGACACTGAGCTGGAGAGCCACGCCTCCAGGAAGCTCTCTGCCGTGATTGCCATGTAAACAGACACCCCACAAAGATGAGCACTTCAGGGTCCTTCACACGTGCTATGTATGTATTTTCTAGCGATCTATGTATGTACCAGTGAACGCCCCGCCCCACCCCTCTGTACTCGTGTTTATAAAGCAGCATGAAGCTCAGCTACGGAGGTGGGTGGGAGGAGGGCGGGCCGTCCTCTGGCCCTACGTCACCATGCAGGGAGGAGGAAGTCAGTGTCCCGTCTATAGACATAACCCAGTCATGAATATGCCGTAAGTAGGATGCAAATCAGCCTGTTTTGTGTAGAGTTGCTCAGAAAGTGACTTTTCAGAGGCTAAAACTCTGGAAAACAGGCGAGTTTGGGAAAATAAACCTCAACTACTATGTTTTTAGAGTTCTTTTTCAAACCACATCAAATAAAAATGACAGAGGACTATTTATCAAGTGAGAACATTTTCAAAGGTACCTGGCTTGATGATGGCATTGTCAGAAACCTTTGAAGGTGGTAACTTTCTGTTTAGGCGGCACTCCTGCATCTCTGAACACTTAATGCTCTCCTCGGTTCTCTGTCAGGTCAGAAAGAGAGAGAGACGTGAAAAGGTGGGTGTCAAGCAGCAGGACGTTGGCATTTTAAAAGTAACCATGAGCCTGTTGGGATTTTTACGTTAGCCAACTTCACACTCTGAGCCAAACGCACGCAGACTTGGCTCTGAGCTCTTCTGACATTTGCTTTCACTCTGCTCACGCTCATCTCAGCGCCTTCACTCACTCCTCTCTTTTCTTTTTCTCTCCTCCCTTCTGCTGAATGGAGAAAAAAAAAAATCTGCCTGCCAAAGCCTCTCACTGACAAACTCTGACTAAAAGAGTGATGCGGCTGTGAAAGGATAGTTCAGAACAGCTTTGCATTTTAAAATCCTGACAACAGTCCAGCACACATTAGTGGAGATTGATTAATAGCCACATGCACACTGCATACTATAGTCACTAATTATCAACCACATTAGGAGTTTTCATTTTTATTTTATGATAAAGATTGAGGGAAAAATCCTAATGCACATCAAAGGAAATTCTTCTAAATGCCGTCTTTCTTTGATGGAATTAATAGTTCAGGCGCAGCTGTTGTCGTTTGTCAATTCGCACTTTAATCTAAAAGCTCTGCTAAGCAGCGTGAGGCAGTAAGGGGAGCTTTGGTTCTATTTGTCAAACAAAGCATACCGTCACTGTTAGCAGGAGGTAGCTGCAATAATATCTATTCATTCCATTTATCTAAACATCTACAAACACTGATAGTGCGTGGGGACTGGTGTTTTCTCAGTGTTTACACAAAGAAAAGAAGAAAAAGAAATGACAAAAATTCAATCGTGCAAGCACGAAGCCGTCGTGCTAATTAGATTTTTGCAGCATTCCAGTGAAATGTAGCGGGAAATAACAGGAGGGAAAATGTGTTTGGTATGAGCGCCGCATTGATTACAGCCATGAATCGGACGTGTGTGGCACATGTTTGTGCGTAGGACGCCAGGACGTGATAAAGGGTTTGATAAGCAGCGGTGAGGGCTGTGCCAACATGACGATAGACAGCAGGATGAGGCCGTGCGTGTGCATCCTCTCAGCCTTCATGTAACCATGTGTCAGTATACTGTAGATCTGTGGTTGTCAAACGTTTTAGGCGGAACTCCCCACTTTCTCTTCTTTTTAAGTACTCTCTTTGTCCGACTTACAACAGTTTGCTTAGAAAACTATTTACAAACAACTATAGAGCATAATGATTGTATAGCGACCCCAAAGATGTTTTTTTTCTAGAATTAGTTTTTGATCATGTTTGAGCTCAGATATATACTGTATATATCTATATTTTTTACTTTTGTTGAACTAGATTTATATTTTACAAAGCGAAAGTATAGAAATACAGTTATTTAAGATTGTTTTAATTATATTTTTTAAAAAAAGAATAATTCAAAAATCTGTTTAAAATTTTCAGAAATTTCAGGCAACCCCATTTCAACGCCAAGGTTGAAAACCCCAGATTTAGTGGCTCCTGAATAGATTTATTTCTTTAGTTTTTATCCTTTCCAGTCGGGTGGTGGGACCAAGACTGACACTTTATTTAATCATCTTCCACTCTTTCTCTCTCCAGTACCCTCTGTAGTGCCATCGCGTACTCACATTTGAGGAACACTGCTGTAAATTGACAAAACACAAGCATGTGGTCAATGGACTGCTTTAGATCATCTGTACATACTGTATTGATAATTGTTATCACATTAAACTTGTGTACCAGCTTACAGTGAGTCCTAAATCACTAGAAAACATCTTAAAGGTAAAGGCTATAAAGACGTTGTTGTATTCCCCGTACGTGAACTGTATAAAGTTGCTCTGTGCATAAGGCCAATCATAGGCATACTTTGGTAATGTGTCGTTCACGCTGCATCGGGATCGTTTGCATGGAGTTAGTAATGTGTGAAAAATCGGAGTGCACATGAACACATCGCAGACTTTCTGCAAAGCACTGGCAGAGACGAGAGACCGTAGTTAAGATTTTTACGAGGATATATAGAAAATCACAATATCGCCTATATCAATATTTTTTATTTTAGAGCTCATTTTGTATTAAAACATTGGTTTTAAGAGCTGCTGCTTTTAGCTCAGGTTGGGACAACAGATAGAAATTAGCCACAGGCTACAATCTGGCTTGTTTACATTCATGTATTTTTTATTCATTTATGTCCATTAACATGCACTGTCACAATCAAATAAATTAAAAAAAAAGATGGATCACTGTGTGCGTCCTAAACCAGTTATTTCCCTAAACTACAGAACTCACTCACACGTGCTGTCCCTTACAGGAGAAAAAGCCAAAATATTGTGCAGGCATTTTTTGCACAAACAAATTTAATCCAGAATTGTCTTTCGGGTAAGACTATATCGAGTTAAAAATATCAACATTTGTATTGTATATCGCACACAAAAGAACGGATTTCTCCTAAGAATCCCAAGTGTGCATGAGGACCTGCTGTCTAAATATAGCCTGAGAGACGGCCATGTTTAGCTGTAGTTACACAGACCGTAAACTTTCATCTCCCTGTCATTACATTGTATTTACAGTGTAATCAAACCAACGTTCACCATCTAAGAAAACAAGCTTTCGTTGTATGAAATTATCCAAACACGCCATTAAAAAAGCAGAAGTTGTGAGACACAACCTGCAGCAGCATATCTTAGAAAACAATTAGCTAAGTTCAGCCCTCAAATTTGTCCCTGCTGTAAGAAAAACAGGCATTTGTTAGCGTTCATGTGTCTTACATGGAATGGTGAAACATTTTTCCCTCCCACAAGAAGTGCTGCAGTGTTTCCGTCGTACTCTTCTTTAGACAGACACTTTACGACATGGCAGTCCTGCACCTGGAGCAAGAACAATGATGCAATAACAGTGATGAGTGCTGAATGACCATGTTTATTTAAACAGGAGGAGGTAGAATTTGACAGAAAAACACTCACAAACAAAAAAATAACGGCCTTACAAATAGATTAGAGACTGTTTTTGATAAGTTTTCGTGAGAGGGTGAGAAGATAAATATAAAAATATTCAATATAAACTGAATCCGTAAAATACTACAGGTAGTTATATGATAAACTCCACAAAAAAAAACAACTAAGAAATGTATGAATGCAGCTTTAAAAATCTTTTCAAGTTCTAGATTACTCTACAAATAATACTTCTGTTTTGTTTTTTTTCCCCCTTTTGTTTTAAATTCTGAGTCATATCCCGTTTTCTCAGCTTTAGTTGCTTTTTCATCTTCCTGTGCATGCAACATATTAATACATTTCTGTGTTTGACATATGAAACTTCTGTCTGTGCTTCTTTAGTTTTAATGTTGCAAAGGAAAGCAGAAATTAAAAAGAATAATTAATGGGGGATTTGTTTTTAATTAAAAAAAAAAAAAAAAAAAAAATGGAAAAAAAAACTATACAAATACAAAGACTTGAGAGAACCTTTTAAAAACATTAACAAAGAAATTGACAAGGACAGAAAAGCTAAGAATTCACAGCGAATTCCAACTACCAAAAAACACCTCAGTTGTATGAAAGTCACAACAACTTCAGTGCCAAAGACGTCACTACTTGTACTATTTGCTACAATAAACATACAGCAACACTTCAGCCAAAGAACACTCAATCTGAGTTGTAATACCTTCTTTGTTCTCAAAATGCTCTTTAGACAAGAAGGAAAAACCAATTACGACAAAAAGCGACACAAGAAAGGCCTCGGATCTGACATCAAATGCAGTCGTGACTCAATAAAAACACATACTACATTCTGACTCTTACGCTGACATTTCATTGGTGGCAAATTATTCAAGCTGTCAAGCCTCCCACTACAGTGCGTCATATTTAACAAGAAGCAGAGTGAACAAGCAGGGCCAGGGTCAGGCTTGAATTTCTACTTAAATGACAGATCAGTCAATAAGATTGAATGGAAATTTATATGAGCCTGGCATCACAAGTCTGCAGTTCACTCTTTGGTATGAAGAATGAAAAGCATGCTGAAGAACACATTGCAAATTTGAGTGCAAGATCAAACAATGTCGAAGAGAGGTTGCTGACAAATTATATTCTATTTGGCTGCTTTATTGACCTGCTGGTCTTCTAATTCGAGACTGCAAACACAGCCATCCATTGTTATTCCTGTAGAAAGAACTGCAGCGGTTTGATGCCAGGATCACACACAACACAAATGTGCAAGTCTTGCTCTATTTTTGATACCTGTAACATGGTGACCACGTGTCTCTCGCCTGTTTTTGTCCAGATCGGTGCCATCCCCAGCTTGATGGCGACCAAGCCCACTCTTCGACTCCCTAGGGTGCAGACATGATTAAACTGTGAGCAGCAAACAGAGAGAGAGAGAGAAAGAGAGAGCGGTCCCTCATCAGGACACCACCTACCCTCTGTCCACTCATGTCGCTCCCATGGTTCGTCTTTCAGTGGGTTGAGATTTTCTGCTGTCTGTTTATCGTACTCCTGTGCAATACTTTTCTTCATAAACTTCTGGTTGTCTTCCGTCAGGTGCTCATCAAACCATGTTGTGGTCTTTACAGTCCGGATACAACCCACCAGTGGGGCAGGACTAAAAAAGACAACAAATCAGAGATGCACATAGTGTCCTTTATGTTGCAGATATACCAACTCCAACTGTAAATATAAATACACTTGTATCGCAAAACATAAGGAGAAGAAATCTGAGTTCACATGTATAATAATGGTAATGACAGTCTATTCCTATTTAAGAATGGTTTCCAAGATTTATGAGTTGATTAAATACTTTTACAGTTCTTACAGGAACACACTTTTGAACATCAGTCAATCCGATTAAACAACAAATCAATCTCTTTTTGCTAGGGGTGTATCCGATCCGATATCGGTCCGATATTAGCCTGAAAACAAATATCGGATTCAAATTTCCAGATTGTCTGATTTATTTATTTATTTTTTTAAATTCATTTATTTATATTCAATTGTAAAAGACTGTAGATATTATGTTGAAGGTTAAAATGTATGTAACCAATTGGTTAATAACAAATGGGTCAGTTTTTCTCACACCTACTGTTGCTGACTATTGTTCTCTGTTTGAGTGACATCACTAGATCAAGCCTTTTCTAAAATTCCACACTGTAAAATAAATATTTTTTTTATTAAAGAAAACAAAAAGAGAAAAAAAAAAAGTATGTATGATTCATGCTGATATCGGATCAATATCAGTATCGGCCGATACGCAAGGCTGCATAATCGGTATCATATCGGAAATGAAAAAGTTGTATCGGGACATCCTTACTTTTTGCTTTAATATTTGATTTTTTATAATTTTTTTAAAAAATGTACGACTATTATTATTTTCTCATTGTGGTAAATCCACTGCTCTGTGTTCATGTTCGAAATAAAAAATTTCATCAAATCAAATCAGATTTACTCATCATCTTATTAGCTTTTAAAACGTGTGGACCTGACATTACTTTTAGGCAGTGGCTATCTGTACGTAGCCGTATCAATAGACCGACATTCTGTCCGTACGTAGCGCCCCTCATTGGCCAGTTTAGGTGACGTGATAGGTCAAGTGATTAAGACGCTGTGTACTTGTACTTCCTATTAGTACATAGATTCCTAAACTACGTTACGGACATGCTACGTATTCATTAATTGTTGTGATATTCATAAGTAGCACCACTCATTGGCCAGTACTTCTGTACTTCTATTAATATGTAGATTCCTAAATTACATTACGGACTAACTAACCCTAACCATAACCCAACTATGTTACGGACTAACCAACCCTGACCGTAACTGTAACCTGGGGTTGGGCGGTATACCGGTTCATACCGAATACCAGTATATATTTTTGTTATGATATTAATTTTTAATATACCACTGTACCGGTGTATTTGATTACACAACTTTCGGAACACTACGCTGCGCCGCCTTTCAGACCGGACCCTTTTCAACTTGGCGCTTCTAAATATGAAGGTAAACAGTAGCGTTCTGATGTTAGTTGCGGTGTAAATCATATGTGTAAATGGATCAGAAAGACACAGTTGAAAGCTCTGAAGCTGCATGTGAGCATATGCCTGCGTGCGCACGCCTCTGCTACAGGAGAACAACACTCACAGACATGGAGGCATGATTAGCTTAGCATGTAATTCACAAAAAAAGAGAGCAAAGGATCGCAATTTGTAATTTCTATACGAGGAAATAAGTCCTGATGGAGCTGCAAACTAAAAGCTACCTTATTCACCATAAGAAACCACCACACCGCTGAGTATGCAGCATTCAAAGCTAGAAATCAAGCTAATGCTAAAGCTAAGCTAGCGCAGCAAAGAGCCATCGGACTGCTGTTGCAAACTTGTATTATTACTAGTGTGGAATTATTCTACAATATTCACTCATCATGACGGTAAAATAGACTATCCTAAGTCAATCTACAGTAATTCCTTTCTCAACCAGTAGAAAATGCTGTGAACACCTGATTTTGCATGAAAAAAAATAAAATAAAATAAATACCGTCATATACCGTGAAACCGAATTTTGAAAAATACCGTGATATACATTTTTGGTCATACCGCCCAGCCCTACCGTAGCCCTAACCCTAAACTACGTTACGGACGGACTAACTTTAACGTTCTGAAGTGGATTTTGAATTTCTTGCCACCATGAATTTGTACGTGTATTGCTTGTTCAGCCATCTGATTTGAATGTACAGAATGGTCACATGACTTACAGTAGCATCACAGGCCACGTACGGATAGCCAGTCCGTAAATCTTTAGGTAGGAAATACGTATCTATATACCAGCATTCTATCCTTACGAAAGATGATTGTTACCGGAAGTCACGTGACCATTCCGTGCAGTTAGGGTTAGTTAGTCCTGGGCTATTCATACAAACGGAAGTACAAGTGCGTAGCGTCTCATTGGCCAGTTTAGGTCATGTGGTGCATTTATCACGTTACCTAAACTGGCCAATGAGGGGCGTTGCGTATATTGATACGTGTTACGTATTGATAGCCATTGCCTTTAAACAATGCAGACATTCACTGAATTATTTACATTTTTATATATATATTTATAAACATTTTATTACATATAAATCATTCAAGCAATATAGTGTATAACAGTCCTTCCATGAGAGGGTATACGTGAGCATGTTTTTGCTCAAAACAATCTTTTTTAGGGCTTACAGCAAATCCGTGTGAGCGATGAATAAAGTAAAATCTCTGATAATATCATTAAAAACCTTAGATATCTGTGATTATTTTTTTTAATGAGACTATAACTCTATAACCCATGTTTAACGCACAAGGTGACTGAACAAAGCAGTAGAAGTTGACGCCACGAACTAGCAGCAGTTAGCATTGTTACCTTTCAGCTCCTGTCCGAAAAGAAACGAGTCGACTTCCTCGCTGAAGAAGAAAACGGCAACCACGAGACACCATCACTCTCTTGAGAATTCAAACCGACAACCTAAACATTTATCATCTACAAACTATTGCTCAGCTGTCTGCTGGCACGTTTTTTTACAGTCTGATTCTGCTCTAAATGTCACCCTGAGTGTTTCCGGTGTTCAGCCAAAATAATTCCGCCACGTTACTGTGACAAGGTTCCACATTCGACTCAATATATAAAATAATAATAATAATGACATTATTATTATTATACACTTTTTGTTATCCATATTTTTTCCACAAGTACATATAAACATAATAATACTGAATACATACAGTATATACATATATAAGTCATATATATATTACAAACAAACGCACACACGCTCAGAAAAATCAAACAGAGCTTTTTAGGTTGGGATGTGTGTTTACCTTTTACATACATTTGAACAGAGAAAGCTCATTTTTCAATGCAGGCCATGATTTGGTGATTTTTGCCGTGAAAAGATTTATGTATATAAAATTTGGATATGATGTAATTCACCAAAAACATGAATTTGTTTGTTCTCCAGGAAAATTACAATCTTGAAAATAAAAGATGTTCAATCAGCCATTGGTGCATCAATGTCCACAAGTTTTAGAGTGTAGTACATTCAGAATTGCGTGCTCTGTTGTTGCCTTATTGTCTTCACATAGGTTGCATTATCTACATCAAATATAAATATTTTTCACTAAACTCATTTGAAGGGTATTTCCTTTATATTTTGAATTTATGTGAATTTTAAGGAGTTTAGTTATAAAAAAAAAACCAAGATCTATTTTGGTTACAACCTTTGAATCTTGAAAAAGATAAGGAATGAAGTATTTAATCCTTTGTGTAAGCAATCTACATTGTTGATGTTTAAATGTGTTAACTTTGGCAATTGGCACAAAACAAATTAATAAACTCTTAGAATTTTGTGTGTGTCTTTTTTCTATATTCTTCATAAGGGCAATTTAGATTATATTAATCAATATTTTTTTCCAATTTGAGTTTGTCAGCATTTTCATCCAACAGATGTACAACACCCAGTCCTCCATGAACATACTTCATTTGAAATAACATGACTCTAATGTTCCAGAAAGTTATGTTGTGGAGCTGAAGTTGTGTTTATTTGTGCAATATGACAAAACCTGTTAGTAAAAGATACAACATTTAGCCGCTAATTTAGACATTAAACAGTGAAATTGTAATAACATAATGTCACCAATTGTTTTTTTAAAGACAAGCGAAGGTATCAATAACTTTATCTGTTCAAAATGCATCAGAAATGCTAAAAGCCTTAGGACACCATCCCAATTTTTAAAATGCGCCGTAATAAAGCTTAACTTTTCTAAATAAAGGATCATGTAGGAAAGACAAGCTGAGATATAACTTCCATTTGTCATCTAAACAACAGTCTTTGCAACCAGTTCTTCAGAGAAATAAAGAGTCAATTGTCAACAGTTTTTTTTATTTATTTTTTAACTTAATTTCTTTCTCTCACTTCAAAACATATATACAATAGCCTATATAGTGGCCCTGTACTTTACTTCTTCTTTTTTCTCTGTATTTGGCCTCTGTGGTAAAAGTCTGGACACCCCTGGGTTTTCTGCACTGGGCTGTGCCTGATAGTGGATGAAGTCGGTGCGTTGAGTGGAATACTGATCTGGCTGTCAGAAACAGAGGCACGTTCAGAGTATACTCTCTGGACTACTCAACTTTGGCTTGACTCGACTGTCTGGATGAGATTAGAGGAATAATTTTCTAATGTCTAAGGTACAATTGAATGATGTATACAGCAAAGGAAGGCTTCTGACACTATGAAGGCTAGAAAATGTTGAATTCAAGACCTCCTGCTGCTATAACGAAGAAAAGCAGACAAAAAAAGGCACGGCATCTCATACTGCTGGAGGGTTACACGTCCTTAAAAGCTGCATAGTGCACACATATCGACTTTGCTGGGGGGAATGATAATAGCTTTCATCCATTCTGAGAATAATGGGAAAGAAGCGCATAAACACACAATGACCAGATTACACTAAAATGAGAAAAGCAAAGTGCCTTTATTTTGATCGACATGCAGAATACATAAAACATTTTCCAGCTGACAGTTGGGTGTCTACCACACACACGTACACACACACGCTCGTCTATCCTTAAGCTCTTTACAGGGTAAGAAGTTTATTAAGAAATTATTACAATTATTCAGTTGTTCGTTTCCATTTAGCAAAATCTCAAACAAATTGGTAGAAACAAACCCCAAATACCCAGCACAGCTTGATAACTCACACAAATGACACAGATACTTTATTTCTTAACTAGCAAGCAACTACTAGAAACTGGCTATGAGCAGAAAATCATGCAGAACATCCATCAGGAACGCCACCATTCCCATTAATAACATTTTCAATGCTAATTCTAAGCATTTCTGATTATGCTGTATCATTTATTTATCTTTTTTTTTAATTATTACCCACAGATCTTTAGGTAAATATACTTGCTAGTTATCTAAATAAGGTACAAATGTCATTTCTTGCTGTGGGTCATGATTTTTGTCTGCATGCTGGTTCAAAGGTCTTTTTTCTTCTTCTATAAACACATTTCCAATATACAGAAGATAGTAATTATTTTCAAAGTGATGCCATTGTGGCCAAACATGCAATAGTCATCAATGGAAAAGTTGAAGTTGTTTCACCAGAACGAGCTAATTCTTTCAGCTATAGGCTACAGTATGCAGTACTGTGTGTGTGTGTGTGCATGTTCATCTGTGTGTGTGTGTGGTTGTGCTTTTAGTTTGTATTATATATCATACAGGGTTTTAAATGTTAGTTTATTTGGTTTATATGAATATGACTGTATGTGTATGGGTAAGTGTTGTCCATTGTCATGGACTGAAGGTCCGCGTGGACTCGTAATCCGACATGCACTTGGGTTTTATTCCTTTCGCGTTGTAATAATCCACCACTTGGTTCGGGACTTCTGCCAAAACACTTTTAGCCAGGGCTGCAGGAGAAGCCTTAATATACAGGGAGAGGAGGGGAGAAGAAAAAAGAAAAGGAGACAGGTCAGAAATACACTCAGGAAGCCATCATGTTGTTTTGAGTCTGATGCTGTTAAAGGTTCGGACCAGTGGGACTGATGTGATCAGACAAGCTCATCTGACAAGTTCGAGCACACCCCTGTGTGCACAGCTTTTTATTTTTCTAGCACAGAGGAAAAGCATTATTATGTGTACAATACAGCAACAGAACTCAAGGGGAAATGTTGCGAGGTTGACTGTGTTTCTTTTTCTGGGATGAATGAAGATCAATGGTTGATTAAATGTAAAGAAACCCTCCAGACACTTTCATAACTACCCACATTACTACAGCACGGAGGATTATCAATCAGTTTGACTTCATTAGATTAAAAGAAAGCCCATGTTTTTCGTTTTCACCTGGAAGTTTTTTATAGTCATTTTAAAGTATCACAGAGGAAAAAATACCAACCGAAGAATTGTGGATACAAGAATTTAGGCTTTTTTAGTTAGGTTGCATTTCTCCCACAAGGGGTTGTTACGAATCAGAGGCTCTTGGATGCAGAGTAGCTATTGTTTAGTGATCAGGGGTGCACTGGCCATTTGGCATACTGGGCATCGTCCCGATTGGCCGTCGACACGAAGTGGGCCGGTCCGTGCCGCGAACTGCTTTTTTTTTTTCACGAGCCAGTGGAGGCAGGAAACAGGTTGCCAGAAAGTGGCAGAAACTGTGACAAGAAAAGTGTGAAAAGTGACTAAAATAGGGCAAAAGCAGACAAGAGTGGCCAAAAAATGGGCAAATAAAGAGGAACTTGGTGGTATTTATTGGCAAAGGGTAGCTTAAATGGGCAAAATGTGGCAAACAATAGTGAAAAAGGGCAAAATGTGTAACAAAAAGAGGCCAAATAGTTAAAAAAAAAAAAGGAAACAAGTGATATTTATTGAACAAAAGGTTTCTAACTTGGATGAAAAGTGGTCAAAAAAATTAAACAAAGGACAAAAATTGGATAAAAGTGTCAAAAAGAAGTTGCAAAAATAAACAAAAAATAGAAAAAGGGAGTGTTTACTGGCAAAAAGAAACTAAAGTTTAAAAAAGGTGTTAGAAGTTTTTTAAAAGAGGCAAAAAAATGGGACAAAGGAAGTTGCAAAATGGCCAATGGAAATAAATAAAAAGGGGTTAAAAAGTTTCCTCCATTTAAGGTTTCCTGGGTGAATAATAATTAGAATTAAAGCTGCAAGCAGCGATGAACGGGCCCTCGCATCCACACGTCGAGAAGTGGCGCACGTTGAGGTGTGTTGCATGTCGGGGTGTGGCAGAAATTGTTGAGATGTAGCTGACCACTTACAAGGATTATATCATAAACTTTCCTGCAATGTTCTGTGCAAATATAATGCCTATGGGTAACTCATTTTTTTAGCATACAAATGAAAGCTGCTATAATCAATTAGCATCTACTTAGCTCTGCAAACTCTTACTAGTTTCCATAAGCGTAGCACATCATCCAAGTGAACCGGCTGCTAAGAGGAATATTTCAATCTATAGAAATTCAACTTTAATGTCAAGATTATTTTATAACACAACCAAATAAACATGTATGTTTAAAATAAAAATATGAACGTGTGAAGTACTTTAACAGTGCAGTGTTGGATGCAAGACGTATTTCTATAAAAGCAAGGAATCTCTGTCTGTCTGTAATGATGAAGTCATCACTGTAGAGAGTGACGATGTCATCAGTGCAGATGGGAGCAAATACAATTTTCAAGGGGGCGTCATTGAGTCATTTTGCCATTCACATGTGCAATTCCCCCAAAATGTCATATTTTTCATCAGTCCTAATATGCGTTCAAATTTTCATGAGTTTTTGAACGTGTTAAAGCTCTCAAAAATGCGATCACTTTTTAAAAAAAATAACAATAACAATAATAATAATAATAAAAATGAGGTGCATTACAATAGGGTCCTACGCACTGTTGTCCTCGGCCTATAATAAAAGAGCCACATGTTGAGCATCACTGACTTAAAGCAGAAGTAAGTAACTTGCTCTTAATGCTCCTCCTAAAGGTCCCTTTTGGTTATGTCACTGTCGTAAAAACTCCGCACCCCCCGCCGCCTGCCCCACCCCACAGCTTCATGCACACCTTTGCTCTACCAAGACGGTAGCAACCGATCACTGAAAAATCCTAATACAACAGTGACACTAAGGGTGCTTTTACAAATATAGTCCTATGTCACCATGTGAACAGTATGAGGAAGAGAGACAAGTAAAATAAATGAATGATGTAGGAGTAATACGGAATGGAGTGTGGAAATGTGTGTGATGTGTTTGTTTGTGTGCTGACAAAGCGGCTCTGATGGATGAATATTTGTGTGTGTGCTGCCTGATGAAGCGCTGGGTTGCGAGTATGTGTGCGTGTCTGTTGCGCAACCACACACAATGTCGGCGCCGCGACAACAGTGTGTGTGGTTGCTGTGTGTTGCTGCTGAGCTGTCACTGCATGGAGTTGCTCCGTTCCTCAGACAAAGGTCTTCTCTGCCTTCTTTTTGCTGGCTCCGCCATGATATAAGTTTGAGAAAAGTGAATTTGTAGACAACCGTGTGCAGCCACGAGGCTGGTCATAATCTAGCATTAGTCTGTATCGGGCTGCTGTAAAGCAGTACGTCTTGCCACCGGGTTGGAGGCAGGGAAAGTTGCAAGTGCTGTTTTCTGGCCAGAGACAGCAGGGAGAGATGAAGGATCCTCCAATCACCTCATAAACACTTGTATTACCCTCACAGGGAGTATGAAAAGGATTTATTGAGGTGAAAACATTACTTACTTCTGCTTTAATAATGGCTTCAACATGGTGTCATCTAAAAATGTAGTGGGCTGGTCTGGATACAAAATGCCAGTGTATAGGTTTGGTCCCAGTCCACCCCTGGTAGTGATAACTATAGTAGCTAAAGAACCCAAAACTACAAAAATACACTGAGTGAGTGCAGAGTGTTGTTGTCCTTTTTTCCAAAGCACTTGTGGAAGGACCCTCACAGCCTCACACGCACAAGCCTCACTTGTCGGTACACACACACAAACGCACACTCACTAGTGAATCCTTGAAGTCAGACCCACTGTCGTACTGCTTCTTGCTTAATTCCCAGAGACAAAGCATGATCAAAGTGGCCCCTCCCCAACCTCTTCACCCCGACTCATCCTCTCATTTCCATCCTTCCTCTCTTTGCTCTCTCTCCTCTGCTCCAATCTACCTGTTATCCTCCCGCTCTGCCTGTCATCCTGCAGCTATGTCCTGTTAATCCCCTCTGAAAAGGAACGACAGAGCAGAAAATCACCTCTCCACCTCTGTCACACACTCCCTCGCTCCCTTTTGTCTTTAGCTCTGGTCTCTTGTTAAAAAAAAAAACCTCACCAGTCTGTCTCTTTCTCTCTCTCTTTCTCCGTCCTTCTGCTCATCTTCATGCATTCTCTTCAATTCTTACAAGTCCCAACAGTCTTTCTATCAACCTCAACACTTTCTATTACATGAAAAGTTCCCTCCATCATCTGATTTTCTGCTCTCTCTCTCTCACTGCGTGAGATCTAATGGGTTAATTTTCCAAACTGTCAAAAGCCAAACACACCATAACAGACCCAGTCAAATGCATCTGGTCAAGCTGGGTGAAATTGAAATGCCACACACACACACACACACACACACACACACACACACACACACACACACACACACACACATGCAGTCATGACAGGAGACAGCTGATGTGCTTTGACAAGCACACAAACACACACCCACATTTAAAAAAAATACACAAACTATCCGCGCCTGCTGCACTTCAAAGGCAATGTTTAATATTAACAATTTGGCTGTTTTAGCAAGAAGGAAAATGGCATTTCCCCAAATTTCATTCTGAAAAATCTCATCTATACGTATATTACAACAATGTCAAACTTTATTAGGAATTTCTTGTGGTCATAAAAACTCTTTATGTGAGATATTAAAATTAAAGTAGTGACCAAACAAAAGATGAAAGACTTTTTCTGTGACAGCACTGTTGGTGATCCTTTATCATATGAGGGTTTGGTTGGTGGCACGAGGACGGAATAAGCAAACACTGCACACAAACTGTTACAACGACGGGGTCAGAGTTCAGAAGGAAAGAGAAGAAATGTGGATATATTGTAGTTTTGAAGCAAAAAGAAATACTACCCACTCAAATGTGTGCACCAGGTATTAAGAGATGATGACCGGGTAAGAAATGTAAATAGAAGCAATTCATCAAAAATACGGAGCTCTTTCCAATTCATATTTTAGTAGGCCAACTCATTTACAGAGCTAATCACCCCCATTCTCTGTGAATTATTCAACTGCAACTAGATTAAAACTAAAAATAATTTCTGTGACTAGAATTTGATCAACATGAATTGCTGAAAATTAACTATTGAGAGTGTTTAGCACTGTTTGTGAAAAACAGTTCTGTTACACTGCATCACACTAAGACTATGACGGATTTAAGACATTTGAATTATTTTAATAAAGTGGATTTTAATAATTAGCAGAGACTATTTGTGCTATTAAAATAGAATGATGGTGAGATATTATGTCCTATAGTTTACATTTTTTTGTTTTTGTGGACCAGTTCGAGAAATTGGAGGCAAGTAAAATGTTTTTTAGGTTGCATTTAAGTCTACATTCTTCATTTATGTCTCTTAATCCAATAATTTTGAGGAAACTCTTAGTTTTTATGACTATGATTTAGATTTTCTATGCTGTAAACATTTTAAATGCACAGTATGGTATATTGTATTTAAAACATTGCTTTAAATTTGAAATATCAAAACCCTGGCAGTATAAAAAACCCACAAAGGGAATCTAAGAGCAGTTCAATCCACCACCTACGTGTTTGAAGTCCTTGAAGGGCACAAACTGAACAATGTCACGGAGGACAGGTTCGCCCTTTGGTGAACGCAGGATCCCATCGTCGCCGTCCAGTATCTGCATGTCTGTGAAGTCTGCGTTGCCTACACCGACGATGATAACCGACATAGGCAGGTGGGAGGCGTGCACGATGGCCTCCCGTGTATCTGCCATGTCAGTGATGACGCCGTCTGTCAGGATTAGCAGGATGAAGTATTCCTGGTGGGAAAATATTTATACATCAAGGACAGGGGTTAGAGGAGTCTAGAAACAGCAGGACCTGCAGAACCTGGTCAGTGCGCTGATATTCATCTGGCCTAGTTTCTGCAAGTCCACCTAAACATCACTTATTCTGAACTCTTTACTTTGGTTCCTGGCAGGGTTGGGGTCAATTACATTTTTCTATTACAATTACGTCTTCAATTATCTATGGTTAATTACAACTCAATTACGATTGCATTGACGGGCATTTACAATTAAAACTTTCCCCCTGAAAGTCAATTACAATTACATTCTCAATTACTAAACTTAAATTACAGTTAAGCACAATTACAGAGCCTCTAATAAATTCAGTTCAATTCAATTCATTTCATTTAAATTAAAAAAAAATATGTGTAAGCCATAAAACTGTAGCATGGTTCCCCAGATTTGTGTATAATTAAATGATAATTGACAATTTTTTTAATGGAATTCCCATGTCAATTACATTTACAAAGTCAATTATCTGAACTCAGTTACAGTTAAATTGCGATTAGAACAGCATCAGATTTTACAATTACAATTAAAATTATAATTATGTCATAATCGTGATCAATTATGTGATTACAATTATAATTGTGCGCAACCCTGGTTCCTGGGTTGTCAAAGTATAGATTCCAAGGTTTAAAAAGAAGCACTCAGTAATTTAGTATCCTCTATTTCTCTTCCTGCAGAGTTGCCTTCCTGCTACGTTTGAAGGTTTTTCTGATTTACCAACTGATTGCGACGAGTACAGTAGTTGTTTGTGAGGCCTTCTGCAGAACTGGATGATTGCACATGAATTAGATTCTGGCGTGTCAAAGCAGCACGACTTCTAAACCCAAGTTTAAATGCGAAAACGGTAAAAAAACGAAAAAAGAGCTGATTTCAGTGCCAACACCAAATACGGAATAAAGGTTTTTAAAATCTGACACAAAGGAAGAAAGCTGCAGGTCTGTTTGAAGAAGTGCCTCAACATTTATGATTTCTGTTAGAAAATTGAAAATCACTTCTATTAAAAATTGTAATTAATTAGTATTCATCTTCTTGTCAGCTTAAAACATCCCATCTGTTTTTCATTTGTATCCCGCCTGTACACAATACATTTGTTTTTGTTTTTTCTTTGACTAGCCTTGAGCTACACAAATAATGTTGCATTTACTTGCATGGAGTAAAGGGGCTTCATTGGGTAAAAACTGAGTCGGCCAGCTTTTTTTCTCTTTTTTTTTTACTTTTGTGCCTCAGAAAAAGCAAGCTTTCAGGGGCTAATTTAAATAAAACTCCTTCTAATCCACATGAGAGCCAGCATGAAGTGGGAGGCAATGAGGCGGACAGGAATTTGTGCTCTAAAAGTTATGACTGGAATTAAATTAATATCAGTCATTCCTCATCAGTCCTGCCCTTTTTACTCATCCTATTCCCATCGTCGCCTCCTGTCATGTCTGATGAGTTGTCTATCCATTTCCGTTTGTCATCGCTTTTTTTTTTTTTGTTTGGGCCGGTGCTGTCATAAGCAACATGTTCGAACTGCTTTAAAAATCAATTATCTATTGTCTCACCATGGCTTCTTTGGTGTGCATCTCTTCAGAGGCAGATGAAGCTACTTTCTGGATGATCGGGGCAATGTTGGTGGGCCCGTACAGCTGGATCTTTGGGAGACAATTCTGGTAGGCCTCTACCACACCTTGGATCCCTGCAAAACACACACAAACATTACACATTATGATGCTTTTTTTTTTTTTTTTAAATGAATCACCTCTCCTGACCTCACCAAATCAAAGTTCTTGTACTTAAAAAAGTATAAATAATAAAACACCACAGGACTTCCTCCATGTGATTGCACTGCAGGGGGACTGTTTCAAAAATGGCTTCCCCTACCGTCCACAACACACACACACACGCACACACACACAAAATGCTGCTATGTGTGGAAAAAGCACAGAAGTCTATTTCACACATACAAATTAGTGTTGTTTTTCTCTCTATCTCGAGCCTGCACTTACTTCCTTCTGCAGTGACAAATCTTCCAGTTTGCTGTGTGCGTGTGTGTGTGTGTGTGCATTTAAGCACATGTGTATGCCTGTTAGTAATTGCATGTGTATGATCATAAACCATGGACGTGAAGCACGCTGCAGCAACACCGGAGGACTATTCCGCTTTCAAGTTTCAGTGTGCTTGCGTACAACACGCGCACACAACCCTTTCCAAGCAAAGTCAAGGATGTGTCATTTTCCTCTCCTCAGGGTCGAGTGAAACTCACCAGCGCATTCAGGATTGTCCTCGTCAAAGTTCACAGCAAAATCATGAGAGACCTTCAGGCAGGGCAGAAAACACAAGGCCTTTAACTAGCACAACAAACAACGTGTTCAGCCCAAAAGTACAGGCTGACAGAGGCGTTCTGCCTTCATGTTGATCAAAAGCGACAAAGGCTGCGCCTCAGAGAGAGATCGAAAATCAAAATCTAAAACATCCAGATTTCACTTTGCTCTTGCAAACGACAAACATCATCACATCCCATAAAATGCCCTACCTTAAAGTCAGGTGGAATCAGAGCTCCAAACCCGAATGCAGGAAACATTTTATCACTGGAAAAAATAGAAACATACACACAATCTATTGACACACATAATAAGATAATTACACATCTGTCATTACCAGTACTTTGTTTCAAAAAAATAAATAGAAACATTAAATACATCATATTAATGTTGTGTATGCATCTGTGTGCATATGTGCAGACTGAACACCGATGGAGTGAATACTACCTGTCATAGTCTTGACAGATCTCCCCGACAGCCACCAGGGCTTTAAGGTACTCGTTGGGCTGGTAGGGGTGGATATAATGAAGGGAGCAGCTGTTTCTGGGATCCCCGTTGGATGCCGTAAAGTCTATGGCCACCTGGGACGTACACACACACGCTGCATGAGTGGGCGTAAACAGACAGGTGCTGATGCAGTGACAACAACCAAAAAAAAAAAAAAAAAACACGGAAGAGATTATAGGAAAGATTACTTACAGTGAACTGAATCTGACAGCCACCCATGATATAATCCAGGAAGGAGTACATTTTGATGATCTGTCAGAGCAAATGATTTAAATGTAGGCTTTATGTCATTATTTATCAAATGATGTAAGCTTGACTGCAAACTCACAGATGTTTCTCGTACATTTTTAGATAAATTGGTAGATGAAGGATAAGAAATGTTTGGATCTAAAGCAGGGGGATTACAGCGGAGATTAAAAGCAAAGCAGATGTGTTACATCACCTTGCAGTGGTTGAGAAGGACTACACCAGAGTTTCGGTAGTTCTTCTTCTTCATCTGGTATTTAGGATTGATGCATTCCCATTGGAGCTGAGGAAACCCACAGCCAAATTTGTTAGCGGCGGTGTGGAAGTATAAGTACAAGCAGGATTTATAAACCTAATTAAATGTGCAGCTCATACAGGCAAGGCTGGAAATAAATCCCTTTGCAGTGTTTCCTGACCACTAATTTGTTAGTTGCAAAGAGGCGTCGCATACTGTATGTAGGTGGTGTAAATTGCATTGTGAACAGACGAGCAAATCAAAGTGTTTTCCCACTGAGTATCCGCTCACCTGTTTGCCCTCCTGCTCTACCCTCAGCTCCTTGAATGTGGTCTGAAACTCTCCAATAAAATCGTGTTTTCCGTTGGAATCCCAGTCCCACACGGTGCACTGGTAGCAAACACAAACAAACAGCATATGCACCCTGTGAACTTGTTTAGTAGAGCTGCAACAAAGTTACCTAAACACACACACACACACACACACATGCACTCGTAGGCATGCAGGGAAATGCCATGCTGAATGATTGATAAGGCGGAGTTGGTGGGGGGGCAATGGGGCAGTGAAATATTAATCTGAAGATGCTGGGAGGGACGCAGCTTAACAGACAGCTTTAGTGTGTGCGCTTGGGTGTACACATGTGGTTGTTGAAGCCACCTGACTAAAATGAATGACCTCCATCACCCAAAGGTCAACAGGACAAGGTTTACCACGTCATAAAAAAGTCAATTCAGCTATTTCAAAAGGCGTCGACAGCAGCAATGTCTCGACTGTCTTGCTGGGGTTTAAACAATCGGTGATATTTCAGGAATTGTGTCACAAGTGATGCTTGTGGACGCAAATACACAGACATTCAGTTACTCATCATCATGCACACTCCTAAGGCTGTTAGATGATGATGAGCTGGAGAGCTTTGTGACCTTCTTGTGTGAAGTCACACCCGCAACTAACGATCTGAACCAATTCAATAACACTTGATTAAAAACAGTGGCCACCAGTAATCCCCTCATTTCCTCCAAACCACTTGGAGTCACTCATGAAGTGAATATACGTGCATGTTCCTTTTCTTTGTGTGTGCGTCTTTGCAAACATGATTTTTTTGCATTTTTGACTCCCTCTGTAAGCCAGTGCTCTGCTGTTGCAACCTTGGCTTAAGTTCAAGTTGCTGAGAGCTGTGTTGATGAGTACTAAAAAAAAAAAAACGAACATCTATTACATGCTTTGAATGTAAGTATTTTGACGGAGGGACAGGAGAACAGGACGGATCGGAGAAGGACAAGAACAAAGGAAGAGCCTGTGACAGGCTGTAGAGGAGGGTAATGCATTTATGCATCGGTCAGTTAACGCCCTGGTGAAAAGAGAGCACTGGTCTGAATAGAAATCTCTGCCCTGCCATTTCTCGCTATAGCTCCGCCGCTTCAAACAGGTAGCCCTGGAAACCATAGCCGACGGTGTGCATGTGCGTTCGCGGCTGTGTGAGCCCTTTCTCCTGCTGACAGGAGCCATGTAGAGTTAAGATGCCTGTGAATTTTTAATGAGCAAGCTCATGTTTATTCATGCTGGAAGAATAACAGTTCCCAGCTGATGCGCGACCACTACTTTTCCCACATATGGGTACGCAAACTGGTGCCCAAGAGGATTCACTCAGGCCTGTCAAGTTGCGTTAAGAATGACCACAAAACTCTCTCAGACAGACGTGAGTCTTTCAAGAAGGGTTTCTACAACTTTTTAGGGCAGGGACCCATTACCGTGAATAATATAACAATAATTGCAACACATCTACATCATATCTGTTGTAATTATTGTGCAGAAAGCACAGGTTTCTTTTGTTTCTGTAACAAATCTCTATATATACACAACATTTAGCTCCTTCAGTTAACACATTTTGCAACTGCTTAATAAGAAGTTGTTTGTTTCCTTTTGACATTATTCTGCCCGCTCTTGTGGGAATTCCTTCGCATCCAATAAAATGAGCTCAGATGCCGTGAGATTTGTACACTGCACACTTTAGTCAATGGTGATAAAAAACAGCAAATAAACATTCATTCATGTCAACGATAGAATACGTTTGTGAGTTGGTAACAGGAACGTGTCTAACACAATAGTAAAAAAAACACGTCCCCAAGTTTAAAAAAGAAATAACAACAACTCTGGCACATTCTTAATGAGCCTGTGAATTTACTTATCGCGGAAGCTGAGCAGCAAGGGCATCTAAAGTAGGTAGCAGCGTGCATGTTTATAGCAGTTTTTAGTTTATAGTGTTTATTCTATTAATGCAGTGGTACTTTGTATGTTTTTTTTTATTTTTTTATTTCGTGCACTATGAAGATATTAAACTGGCCCAGTTGGTGCTTTGGATGCATCAAATATCCTCACGCTTTACAGCACTTAGTTAACTAAATGAGCATGCATTTTAGTGTTGGACATTAATTACTAAAGCAATCCCCAGCTAACTGTGCTTGAGAACAGATGAAATGCTGTTACAATTAGCGACTCAATGCCAAATACTCACTTTTAGCTCCCTCTCGTGATCTCCGCTGCAGAGTGTGTTTAAGGAAACTTTAAAAGACTTCCACACCGGACTCAGGTTGTTCATGACTGTCTGCGCATACAAACATCACATTTAGTTTTAGACACAGTATAAAAGTCCAATCTGTGCATGTGCGTGTGCATTTACCTCAGTCCTGTGCACAAGAGACTCCGTCCCGTCATCGTTTAGTCTGAAAATCTCCAGGAAAGGATCCGACTTACTGAAGAAATCCTTTTGAGGTAAAACAAGAGCGTAAGGCGTTACCTCATAACTCCCTCCAATCATTAGAAATCATTCACGCACTAACAGAATAGTTTTACTCCTGTTTCTCCTTTATTTCCCCACACGTCCCTTGTCTGTCCCTTCCAATTTATCCAGCCCTCCCTGCATTCTTTCATCTTTTCTCCAGGGCACAACTTGTTTGGATTAGCCATCCGTAGCTGCGTGTGTTAGTATGCGTGAGAGAAAATTAATATACTTATCTGTATGTGTGGGTTGGGGTTGGTTGGATAATGGAAGGCTACTGGGGAGGTCTCTAATAACGCTGGAACGCAAACTCATCATCAAACCTCACTGACGTACATGCACACCCACTTACCCACCCACAGAAACTCATATCTGTAGAATCACACCCAGTGGAGAACTTCAAATGTTCTACTTTGACCAGAGTGTAGATGAAGTCACGCACACGCACACACACACACGCACACACACACACACACCTTGTCGTCCAGTTTACGAGCGCTGAATGAGAGTTCGACATAATCGTCGTTACCAGACAACTCCTCGGCAGTCACCTACACAGGAGAAACAGGAGGAAGATTGGAGGAGGAAAGCCTTCACTGAGGTATTACACACGAGAAAAAAACAAGATGCAAATGAGGAAGAGAGCAACTGTAACAGGGAACATCATCAACTTAATTAACTTCAGACAGGGAGTGCGTCGGAAGTGAGTGGAGGTGTGATTCGTGTAGTCGTGTCCAACAAAGGTGAGCTGACTTTAAAAAAATAAATAAAATACGTGACATACCATTATGGAAGACTTTCCAGCAGTGTTTCCCTGTTTCAGCAGAGCTTTAGATAGTTTCCTTTGGGAGACGATCTGAGACAAAAAAATAAAAATAAATTAATTAATCAAAACAGATAATATTCAGCTCACGCCCTTCCATTCCCCCACCCCCCTGTCACCAGCGTCTCACAATTATTCCTGACATTGGCAGAAAACTATTTGCACCTCCAGGAGACTCCTTTCCACCACCTGTCATAAGGCATTTCCTCTGATACGGCTTTCATGTCCTAATATACCAAGCCGTACCATAAAACTCACCTTCACCACTTTCTACCAAGTGGATGTAAAACAAGCAGACCGATGGGAGAAACAACACAAAGGAATAACAGATAAAAGTGAACACAGTGCTGAAAGAGCAATCAAGCAGAGATGGATAAACCCTACAGAGTGATGGGTTAATTCTCAAGGGTGGCTTTAAAAAAAAAATCAACAAAGGATTAATATTCATTGTTTATATTCAAAGACATTAATGTCGCCCTTGCATTATCTTCTCATACAGATTACTGTAAGGTTTTGGTGAATAATCTAAGTGGAACCTTATTTTGAGGATACACAAAACATGGTACAATGGCAGATTTATACACCATACAAAAATATACATATGATCACTTTTATTTTACAAACATTTTTTTCAACTCACTCCAAATCAAGTGACATTTACAGCATTTAAAAAATTAAAAGTCTAATTTCCGCTGCCACAGTAAGTCATTGTAACTTAAAGGGCCCATGTTAAGCTAAATGTGTGCTTTAAACATGATAAAAGTGTTATTAGGGCTTCATACACATGCCCAAAGTGTTTTTTTCATTGATTCCCTCAATCGTTAGTTAGAGGGTGATTTGCTCCTTTCTTACTGCAGGGTGAGCCCAAACTTCTCGCTCCAATTTGATGACGCGTTCTCACTTTGATGATGAATTTGACGCGGCACTGAGCTGGAGAAGCCGCGCCTCCAGGAAGCTCTCTGCCGTGATTGACATGTGAACAGACACGCCCACAAAGGTGAGCATTTCAGCGTCTTTCGCGCAGTGCTGTGTATGTATTATCTACAGTCTATGTATGTACCGGCGAACGCTCCGCCCCCACACTCTGTCTCATGTTTATAAAGCAGCATGAGCTCGGCTACGGAGTGGGTGGGAGGAGGGCGGGCCGTCCTCTGGCCCTATGTCACCGTGTGGGGAGGAAGAAGTCGTTGTCCCGTCTATAGACACGCCCACTCACTCAAGTCAGCCTGTTTGTGTAGAGTTGCTCAGAAAGTGACTTTTCAGAGGCTAAAACTCTGGAAAACAGGCACATTTGGGAAAACAAACCTCAAATACTATGTTTTTGTGGTTCTTAGAACAAATGGTGATGGGTGAAATATAGCATGACATGGGACCTTTAACACATTCATTCTTTCATCTCCTGAACGGCTTATTCCAGTACAGGGTCACAGGTGGTGCCTATCTCCATTGAGAGGAACACCCTGGACAAAGCGCCAGTCCAACACAAGGACAAACACAAATGAAAAGACAACCACTCACACTCCCATTTCAATACATACGGGCAATTTTCTCGACTCCAGTTAGCCTAACATATGCACATGTTTGTGGATGGTAAGCGGAAACCGGAGAGGGAACATACAAACTCAATACATAAAGGATGCTTTAACCCAGGAAACAACTGAACTTACATGGTATCAATTTATTTTAGTTTAAAATACCTTTAGATTCAATCAATAGACTAAACTGCAAAAAAAAACTTCCCCTTAATATTGAGTGAGGAGTGATCTTTAAATATTGATTACAGCAGCATCATTAGGCCCAGCAACATCCAATTAGACAAGCAATAAAACTGAGATAATTTGCACAGTGAAATTAGTATAAGAAAGCTCTGGTTTCTATGTTAGCATTAGGTCAAGGACAGATCAGGGCAAATGCAGATTGAGGCAGCAGCTGACCTCCAGTGAAAAGATCACATTAGGATTCAACCCACAGCTGAAACTGCCCTCTCACATTAATAAAAGGTCACGTGACCTGAAATGGCTTATACAGTACAGGTACACATTATGGAGTCTGCGCCTGTGTTCAGGTCTCAACCTCAGCACTCACTCACACTACATTCATGTGGAGCTTAACAACAGACTCACATGCTTCATTCACACTGTGAGACAAAACATGCACTGCTTGTGATACCCACACGGTATAAGGACCTTACACGTTAAATGGAAGGAAGGAAGCTTGCACACAACATGCACAGTTGAGTTTTTTTTTTTTTTTTTTTTAAATGGTGAACTCACTCAAACATGTTCTGAAATGGCCACTATAGAGAAACGTAAAGCTCACGCACCAATGAACAGACCTAGCTAAAACGAAGCTTACAACGACGTTTGATTTATTAAAAAGCACACAGTGCAGGGAGACAGTCGTAACGATAATGGTGACAGCGTTCATTAATTATACATACAATGGAGTGGTAATAGTAAATAAAAAAAACTCTCTTTTTATACCATGTTTTGTGTACTGACCTGTCCTAAAGTACACTCCATCGACCCCAGGAAGTCTGCATCACGCAGGCCATTAGTACCCGAGCTGATGTCATGTAGTTCAAAGCGAAGCCTCTGGATCTCCTCAAAGTAGTAATCCACCAAGAAGATCTTGGAGAAGACTGGGCTGCTGCTACTACGGATCACCTCTGTACGATCCACCTGTAAACACACACACAAAAATGCACGCAGGGCTTGTACATCTTTAAACAAACCAACTTGGGAACAAATAAATGTGCGTATGAATGAAGCACTAAGTAAAGCCCCAACTTAGAAGAGGAGAGTTAACAAAAAAATGCTATTTTACAATTCCTTTCACAAGAGCAGCAGATGTTTTTCAGTAAATAAATAAATCACTCCTGCTTAATATTCATTTTAATTCCCACACAACAAAAATGTTTTAAAGGCAAAACAGATTGCGTGTCAATTAATATCCAAATATTATTTTCTATGAACGTTTTTTTTTTTTTTAATAAATTATCAATAACTACTAAATCTATTAATCTAGATAAAAATGTTAACCAAAAATCTAATATAAAAGCCAGGAGACTTTGTATTGTGAGAAGGTCCCAAAAGACATTACAAGAGACTCTTAATTTCTTGCTTTGTAGATGAAGTATTTGATGGTGTTTTGAAACCTAAAGGTGCAGTCTGCAACTTTTATAAAAGTTACGTTTTGTCATATTTGCTATAGCTGTCACTATGTAAGGACAGCTTTACATAGTAGTTTGCGTGAAAAAAACAGACTCATTGAGTCCCTCCTGCTGCTCCTGCAGCCTTTGGCAGATTGCCAGAATGCACTGCAACCGAGCAAAAAGAACCAATCAGAGATAGGATTGTGTTTGATGGACTGTCTGACAGCTGTTGCTCACAGGCCCCGCCCCTTTTCCTGGGCTAGAGCGTTGTCTTTTTTGCAGTGTATGGTCTGAAGGAGTAGAAGATGGAATTAGCAAATTTTATGCTTGAAAGGTAATTACTGCTGTTTGATTTACATTATGTTTGATTTGTAATTGTCACACTAGAACTCTGTAGTGCATGTGTTGTTCATGTGCGTGCAGCAGCCTCCGTGTGGGCTGCTGTAAGTGACACTGTTGTTGCTGCTGCTGCTGCTGAGGTGTGTGCACATTGAGAGAGAGAGGCGCTGCAGTAATATGCTTTTAACAGAGCATGTTATATTACTGTGATGTTGCTGTCTGGCTAACGTTAGCTTGTTAGCTCCTCTGAGGGAGGGACTTTGGAAAGTTTGGAGGCAGGGCAAGAGAGCATTGGGGAGGGAGGGGGAGAGAGGGATCTGAAAGTCACGGACTGCACCTTTAAAGAAGAATAGAATTGCAAATTGAACAGCCAACACGCAGCATTGATTCTGAAGCAGCACCAAATTTTCTTAAATGCTCAAATGACCTCAAACACTCATTATCACATTCTTTACACTTATCGACTAGAGCACAGCAAGAACAGATTTTTCTAGATGGTCAGAAAAATTATACTAACCTTGCAAGCTGTTTGACTTGAGAAAGATGTGGCTACAGATCAATCACTGATCTGACATTTTTTTTATGACACAGAATGGGCTTTTAATATCAGATAAAAGTCTGTCACTGCGCCAGCAAAAAAGCCTGGGCCTCTTTTGTGGCTGACAACCCTTTCACACACGCACGCGCGAGCGCGCACACACACACACACACACAGAAGTCCACAGCAATATACAGAGCAAGGGGCTCAGAATCAAGTGCACAGAAAGTAGCACAACCCTTTTCTGTCTTTGGAGACTCCAGAAAAAGCTGTTGTGTGCGCGTATTTACGTGTGTGCATGTGTGTGTATGGGTGTTTCAAAGAGAAGGGCTGGAAGGTTGACCCCTTTTGTGTATATCAATGATGTGCCCATTAGGAACGAAGTGAGAATGGACAAACACTATCACTGCTGCTTTCTTGGTAGGATATTTAGCAAGTGGGATGAAGTATGTGTTAATTACTTTGTCTGCTTCAAAAGAATTGCCAATTTTATGTGATAACGGACCAAGATTTATGTGTTTTCAAGCCTACTGGTGTGCAATTTGATTTCAGTGTGCGTGTGTGTGTGTGTGTGTGTGTGTGTGTGTGTGTGCATGCGTGCGTGCGTGCAACAATTACATGTTAACCTCAGGTTCTTGTTTGTGTGTGCTAGAAAGATGTGGGTTAAGTGTTAACGCACAGCTGATTGCTGAGGCTTTTATAAATCGATGAACTTGGTGGTGAATTAAATAATCACGCATGTAAAAACTTGGACAGAAATCTGTGAAAGTGTACGTTTGAGTGGTTCTCCGTAGAAATTAGCATTCATACATTTCAATAACTAATGCTGCAAAGAAATAACAACACGATTACAGCTCTGCAGGATGGCTCAGGTCCTTGATTACATGCAATCATTTAGTCAGACATGAATTCAATGACACGCTTGAGTAACTTGTGTTATCAGCAGAGAAACCCATACAGAATAATTTGCTACTGAAGATGAAAAGAAGACACAGGCATCCAATCTGAGAGGCCCATCAGGTCATGAACAAAGTGAGAAAATAAAAGTGAATAGCCCAATTACTTCTTTTTCTTTTCATGTCCCCATCAAATATGGATCCGCTTTGAAGTAAAAGATATGAATGCAGACAGAAATCAAAGATTCATTATTCGTGAAAGTATTCTTATAGTCAGAGCTGAGATGGATGAAGTGATGATGATAATAACACTTCATTAATTTGATCAATGCAAAAAAAAATTTGTAAGAGAAGAACAAAAAGAACAAATCAGCATTTTCAAATCCAGTCAAATTTAGACCAGCAACAATGGCTCGCCACCAGAACTGAGATTCACACAGAACTGCAAGTATCAGCCACTCTTAATAAAAAAAAAAAGGGAATGATTATCATGTGAAAGGACACATATCTCCTAACCCCCGACCCCACTGTTGTACCTCAAACCACTGCCCATGTGACTGCATCTTCAGCACCACACATGGGTCAGGTTTGGAGAGCGCATCCCGATCGGAAATCCCTCGACAGGCCACGCGCAGCTCCACTTTGGTTAGACATGGCGAGCTAATGAAGCCCAGCGTAGCCTCTGCAGACTCGTAGATGTTGCTCATGCTGAACTCACTGTCATACACTGAAAGGAAGAAAAAAACAGAGATATTAAGATAGATAGATAGATAGATAGATAGATAGATAGATAGATAGATAGATAGATAGATAGATAGATAGATAGATAGATAGATAGATAGGGCTGGGCGATATGGACCAAAACTAATATCGATTTTTTTTTCTGAAAATGGCGATATACAATATAAATCATGATATTTTTAACTCAATAAAGTCTTACCAGAAAGACAACTCTGGGGATTTTATTTAGTACATGTTTATTAACCAACAGCTGCACAATATGTGCAACTTTTGGCTTAATCTCCACTAAGGGACAGCATGTGTGAGTGAGCTTCCTGAGGGGAAGGTCTGGGTTAGGACGCACCTCATAAATCCATCTAACTGAGCTTTTCATGCTGTTTTGAGAAGTAGGGAAAGCAGCGACACCTAAAACGAGTATTTTAATACAAAATAAGATATAAAATACAAATATTTTGTTATAAGTGATAGTGTAATTTTCCATGTTACCAAAATAGAAATCTCGATATATCTTGGATCTCGAAATACTGCCCAGGCCTACTAGATAGATAGATAGATAGATAGATAGATAGATAGATAGATAGATAGATAGATAGATAGATAGATAGATAGATAGATAGATAGATAGATAGATAGATAGATAGATCTCTGTCGCACTGCAGTTCAGTTGAAAAGTTGTTGCTCAGTGACAGGAGCAGATACAGTATAGCCCTGATGAAGCAAAAAGTGGTCCAACCCTTCATGGTCAGGACTCTGAAGTAAATAAGTAAGAAACCTGCTGATAAAAACACCAGCATTTGTGTTTGAAATGCCATGCCATCCACCTAATATCTGCAAATAATCACTTTGAGTAAAAAAGGTCATTCAAGCAAGATTTAATATGGAGTATCAGTAGCCAATCAAAAGGCAGCACTTAATTAGTATGCATGCATATAGTTACGATCAATTGCGGTTCAACCTGAGCATTAGACTTGGAATAGATGTTATAAGTGCCTTTGAGCAAGACTTGGGTGTTTGTTTAGACAGTTTTGGTCGGAGTGTTACAGAAACTACTAATGATGCTATTTTTCACACACAATCTTCTTGAGGGATTTCAAAGAATGGCAAGAACAATAGAAACTATTTAGTGAGCAGCAGTTCTCTGAGTAAAAACCCTTTTTCTGTTGCAAGAGATCAGAGAAGAACAGTAGCGTACAACACAAATTATTTACAACAGGTGACAGACGACTGTCTGACTGTAGAACACGTTGAACCTTGAAGGAATGGCAAAGCAGCAGAAGATCACGGAGGTTAGTACGTTTGTCAGCTATGATTAATCCACCAGAATTGATCAATTACAGTTCATGAAATGGCCTATCATTAAAGTAGAGAAAAACACCTTTTATGACCTTTCATCAATTTCGACAAAAACAGCTCAAGCAGCTTGAATTTATCTTTGAGAAATGAAAGCTGTACTGAAGACAGAAGACAATTTTATTATTGTTGATCAGTGTCATCATAGGTAAATCATGGTTACTATAAAACAGAAAGAATTATGTTGAATAGCCTAATGCAGGATATCTACATATTTTATAACATATATCATTACAATTTAAAAAAATAATAAACTATTCCCGTAGCATCTCAGCATAGTGCGAATAAAAAAATTAAACATACCTGTGGCACACATATAGCCTCCTCAAAGGGTAAACACATGTAAACAAAGAGGGGGCTGGATCACATCGGAACGTGAAACAAAACTCGAATTAGGAAAAATAAAAATCGTTTTTATCTACAAATTCGATTAATCGATTAAATCGGCTTTTTGCCCTGCCCTCGTTTAACGCACACTAAACATCAAATTTGTACATTACAATTATTGTATATCAGAGAACAAATTTACCTTAATTTTTAGTAATGTGCATTACATGTTAGTAACAATATAGTAAGATATTAAGGCCACTATATTGTTGGATGAGCAGGTACAGTGTCTGAAATAGGCTTAGAAATGACTCAGCATGTTGGAAATAGACTCACCGAGTACCCCTGCAATGTGTTCAAGTACCCCTAGGGGTACACGTACCCCTGGTTGGGAACCACTGCTTTAAAGGGCTGTATTTGGCCCCTGAGCCTTGAGTTTGACACATGTGGACTAATGGATAACTACTCATCCATTAACCGCCTACTCTTGTATTTTCAGT